>NC_058023.1:27104503-27411643 GCF_019176455.1 Solea senegalensis | reverse complement strand
TTTCGCAGGAAAGGTTAATTTTGAAGTGAGCTTGAATGACTGGAAACTGGAAGGGGAGAGAGGGAGGGGGAGAGAGAGAGAGAGAAACAGAGTGAAAGAGAAATAGATGTGTGTGTGGTGGTGGTGGTGGTGGGTGCAGGAATGCTACGCGGAGTACTGGGCGTCGTGGAGGAGAAGGGGTGAGACAGGGATGGAGGGAGGGAGCAAGAGAGGGAGGCAGTTATTAAAAGCGATTGCATTGCCTCCCGGATGTCTCAGGAGAGAAGAATCAGTGGAGATGTTAAACCTTGCTTGACACCCCAGTTGGATAATTGTGGGTGTGGGAGCTAATCAGCGGAAGATGTCTCCTCAATTTAAATCTTGTCAGTTAGTGAAGATTAGGCCCTCCTGTCCCGGCCACCATTAGCTTTGTTGCATGTCAATGCGCCGGTGAGGGTGTCCGCCTGGTCCGGCTGCAAGGGTAACAAAAAAAAAAAAAAAAGGAACCAGCAGATTTATTCCAGCTAAAACCAGAATGGCATTTTCAAGAAAAACCCATATGAGGGCGGAAAAGAGAATTTATGCAGCCTTTTTGAAAATGCATTTGTTACTACTGACCTAACAGGAGGACCCTACGGAATAAGAAATGTAGCGCGGGAGTGTGTGCTCCAGATTTTTTCGTGCGCGGGGGGGAAAACATTGAGGGAAGCAAATCAGTCGCTGTTTTCTTAAAAAAGAAAAACATAAAAAATACATAAAATTAAGGGGCATTACACTTTTAAACTGTTCTGGGATAAATTTAGGCTGGAGAAAAATCATGGGATCCCGACGTTGAGGCTATTAAACGACTAATAATCTTTGACAGTGTGATCTCATTAATAAAAATATGTGGGGGGATTTGAACTCTGCTTAAAAAGGGAACAGGGTGTGGAGGTGGATAATTCAAAAATGCACTGTAGTGAATTTTACAGCTCGAGTCTGGCTGGCCGCGCGCCACGGGCTTTGCATTCCCCCCCCCCGATGGTAAATATTTGTAACAGATTTCTCCTGCAGGACAATGGCTCCTTTCACTGCAGCAGGTCCCGTAACCTCAGAGGGAACGCGAGGTCAGGGCAAATAAACAAGTCGGCCCTGCCAAGCTGCGCGGCTCCACTCATTCCTGGGCCGGGCCTGCTGCATACCAGGCCCTCTGCTCTCTCCACCTCGCCACCATCGTCTGAGTGCTGACAGATGTTTTGAACCCAGCTGAAAAGTGAAGGGGAGACAGAAAAAGAGAGAGAAAGCGAGGGAGCTTTTCTCTGTCTCTTTGGCTCACTCCCCCCCCCTACGCCCCACATTTCCACATTTCTTTCCCTCTCATCTTACCTCCATCTGAGTGTTTCCAGGTTCCTAATAGAGCCTCCAATGTCTGCAGACATCTACAATACAAATCATGAGAAAATCATTATTAGCTGTCTCTATATGGGGCCAGTATGATCCCTTATGTGTAACTGTGTGTAACCTATGAACCGGGTTTTAATTAACAGCGTGCAGTACGGGGTCAAGAACACCAGAGTGTGTGTGTGTATTTAAATGTGCATGAGCAAATGCAAAGATGACACTACAGTCTAGACTTCTGCGCCTGTATTTGTGCACATTCATCAGTTAACGCATTCCCTACACGCACGTCAAAAAGTGGTGATGTCTCAACAGCAACTTCTGTTTAGATGAAGAGGTTTTATATAAGTAGCTTCCAAGTGTGTGTGTGTGTGTGTGTGTGTGTGCAACAAGGCCCGAGCTCAGGCCTGAGGCGGCAGACGGTAAACAGTTGTTACCAGGTGTTTTTGTTGTAGAGCCCCGACAAAGCCTCTCTGTGTGAGAAACAACAGCTACAGCTGGGCCGAGGCGGAGTGAGACATCGATCCATAAGCTCGTCCCTCAACACCCCTCCGAGCACTCTGTCAGTCAGGAGGAGCAGCGGCGCATGCCAGAGCTGAGCTGGGCACTGCACGGGGAAAAAAAGAAATCAAATCATTTTCAAACAGTAGTTTAATCTGACGCTCCAATCCTGATTTTATAAGGAAGACGCAATGGCTATAATGATCTGCCAATGCATTTCTAATTTAAATGTGGGTTAAACTGTTTTGTAGATTTGTAGTTGTGTATTTGAAAAAAAAAAAATTATTTAGTGTGTTTTTTTTTTTTTATTTACACAGATTATTCTGAGAAAAAAAAAACACTCGTTTACAAAATACACGATGCATTTTAAATTAAATTCAACGTATACATTCAGTCACACTGGCCATGAAAGGCCCAGCTGAAAGTATCAAAGCGGGGAGACAAGAGACAGGCGTTTAATCTAATCTACGTTCTAATAGTTGGGGAGACATTAATTATTGATAAGGCTGGCAATTGATTGGTTAATAAGATAATGTAATTGAGAAATGAAAATCATCAGAGTTGAGTGTGTGTGTGTGTGTGTCGGCTCCAATCTGAGCCACATAGGGGGCTGTGTGGGGGGGGGGGGTCTTAGGGGATTGCCCCTACATAGGCTTCCATCATTACTGCCACACTATAAAAGCAGAGTGGTGATTAAAAGGACTTGATTGATTTGACTCTCATTGGGATAAGCTCTCCTCGTTCTGTCACTGGGCCCCTGCTACAAAAATGTGTGTGTGTGTGTGTGTGTGTGTGTAGAAACGTTCTTAATGTGTGTCAGTGCAGAAAATCCAACACAACATAATATGTAAATATGGTTACATTTGGAAATGTTTACGTCTTAATGCAAATGTGTGTGTTTTAAATGTGTGACTCATAAAACAACACACACACAGACAAAAAAATGTGTGTAGAAGAGTAAATAAATATTTAAATTTCTGTGTTAAAATTAAAATGAGGCAAATACAAACTTGTAAATGTGTGTGTGTGTGTGTGTGGACCTGGATTTAGATCAGGTACAGTAAAAGGTGAATGCGTGCGTAAGCCTGTGTATCCATGTCGTCAAGAGGTGGCCCCACTCCCTCAGTTTTCACTCGCCTTTTGTCTACACACCGTACTGTTCTCTGCTGCTCGCTCGCTCTCTCTCTCTCTCTCTCTCTCTCACACACTCACACGCCACACACACACACACGGAGAGCTCCAACCCACCCTGAGAGACAGAGACAGACCCTGCTGCCTGACACAAAAGCTATTGATTTTACTATCTGCTGCAATGAATGATCTTCCTGAGCCAATTTCTGAATTTAGAAATGAGTTCAATACTAATAATGATAGTGGAAGGATTCTTTAAACTGGTGGAGTTGAGAAAATGGAGGGGGGGGAGAAACAGAGGGAACAAGAGGAGGAGGAGAAGTGGAAGGAAGTGAAGATTTGTGTGTGTTTGGCTTTGCAAAAAGAGGAGATATGATTTCTCGCCATGAGTTAAGATTAAATAAAGATGACACCGATGGTTTTAACAGTCTAAATTACTACAGTCTACCCTAAAATACAATTCCTCTTATTTGGCTTTCTTCATTTGGCTCAGAGTGGGATAAGTCAGTGATGGATTCTTTCTTTTTCAAAATACTTTTAACAACTCCAAACTTTTATATGATCAGTTTTCATCCAGCCATCTCCACGCGCTGCTCCTCTGCTCTTTACGACACAATTTTCCAATATACAGCATTTCTTGCGCGCTCGCTCCTCTAATCCATTCATACATTTCATGCGCCATAAAGACACAAGTCGCTCCGTTTCTATTTTGCGTCGCACCGAATCTTCCATAAAATAAAAAAACAGGCACATAAATATTTAACACGGTCCTCTGTTTAGACGGGGGATAGATGTCAAATTAAACAACAAGCAAGAAAAGCAGCAGACTGAAACTCTAATTCTGCTCATATCTTATTTTGTTGGCTGCACATTATCTATTTATATAATATACAGTATATATATACATATATATATATATATAGTTAAATGTTAAAATTAAAATAAAATGTGTGAGTTTGTGAGCGATTCCGATGGATCTGTGTACGTTTGACACCCATGACTTCATCTATGTGTTTGCATGTATGAATGTTTGCATATGCGAGCGTCACACTTTCCCCTCTCTGATCTCTCCCTCCCTTTCCTGCTCTTGCATACGGGGTGACGTGTGTTAATCAGAAGCCCCGTGGCCCGTCGAGGTGTTAATTCAGCCCCGGCCAGAGAGAGAGAGAGAGAGAGAGAGAGAGAGGTGTAGATTAACAGATAAGGGAGGTCTGAGCGAGGGTCAGCCTGATACGGACCTGAGTGTGTTCGCCTGCTTGTCAGACACCTGCCTGGATTAAGCCGCTGGCTTC
Source organism: Solea senegalensis (assembly GCF_019176455.1). Lineage (NCBI taxonomy): Eukaryota > Metazoa > Chordata > Actinopteri > Pleuronectiformes > Soleidae > Solea > Solea senegalensis. Next base: position 27,407,363 of record NC_058023.1, on the reverse strand, counting down.
TCCCTCCGTTGTGCGCAGGTCAGAGGTCAACCATTTACCCAGTTCATTGGGCGCTCGTTTCAGTTTTTTAAGGTGTGGGGGGGGGTGTGTGTGGATCTGCATAAAAGCTCTGGCATCCGTGCGCCTCGCTCGGTTCATCTGCACGGGGGAGGTGAAGAAGCGGACCGGCGGTGATCTGCCGCAGAGGATTACAGTAAATATACTTTGAGACCGAGGGAGAGATAAGGAGTGGATACAGTCGTGACAAGGCAGTGCAGCACTTGTTAAATAAATGTATTTATTCATTTGATAAAATTGATTTCAGCCGTACAAGCCGCAGAGAAACCCTCACTCCAGGATTTTTTTTTTTTTCTTGGAGAACATCCTCAGCACACAAGAAAAAAATAAAATAAAAATAAAAAGGAGGGGAGAAAAATGGCTTGGTGGTGGTGGTGGTGGTGGTGGTGGAGTGGGGATGCACGAAACATGAAACTCTGCAAATTTGACTTATAACAAGCAAAATTACACCCTGCTGTCATTTAAATTATGGCTGCCCTCTATAAAGGTGTCTTTTAGGTGCATTAATTGAATTCAGCACTATTTCCCAATAATAATCTGTAAAGTTCAGCCGTCCATCCTTCACGAGATCCCCGCCGCGTAGCGCGCGAGTATCTATTTCAGTGGCTTAATTTATTTTCATGATTCGCTGATAATGACGGCCATGCAGGCTGTACATCAGAATTAACCTTCATTTCACTGAGGTATATTACGATGACAGTCCCCGACACATTTCACCTACACAAAGGGCATTCTCTCTCTCTCTCTCTGCCTCTCTCATACTCTCACTCGCTCTCCCCCTGCCTCCTCTGTCGCTGCCCCTGCTGTATAATCATCTTCGGCAGACCAAGATTGTTTGATAGCCGATTAATTTTCATAGGAAATCAAGTGGCCAGCTCTTTCTCTCTATCTCTCTCTTTATTTCTCCTCTTACATTCCTCCCCACACACCACCCACCCTCCAAAACACGTACGTGTACACACACACACACACACGCTTCTTCTTAACAATAGCCAACACTTCTTGCACATGGCGACTTATTCTGTCAATTAGGTGTTTTATTTAATCTCATCTCACTTTTTTTTTTCTTCCTCTAATAAATTGCAGCCCCCTCAACACACACACACACACACACTACACCGCCACCCCGTCCACCCTCCGTTTCTGATATCTCCAGCATGGTTAATTTATTTTAGACGATGCCAGTGTAACAAAAGTGCTGTAAATTAATCAGGGGACATCAAGCGAAGGGAAGAAGGGGGTCCTTTTTCGCTCGCGCTCTGTCTCTAATTTCTATGCAAACCATTAGGTGTCAGATATAGATTCCGCCATTTGCTATGGTCGCAGTCAAAAGATTTCATTAGGGACCTGACGTCACGTTTTTTGAAGGCAGCGCCCGGATCATTTCTGTCCTATTTTCTCCCTCATGAGCTCTTTGTTCTTCACCCCTCTGTAGGATCCCGCCAAAAAAAAAAAAAAAAAAAAAAGGGCCCTATGCAAATGACAATAATAGATTCCGCTAAGCACCGGCGCAATGCTATGATAGCCTATTTAGAGAGAAACCAAAGAAACATTCAATTTGGGGCATTAACCGGGGCACATGGAAAGGTTGCCAAAAAAGTGATTAAGAAATTACAGAATTGGTCCTCTCTGCTTGAAGTTCTCTCTCTCTTTTTTTCCACCCCTCCCTCTCTCATTGACATGATATCTGTAACAAGGAAGGCTGGTAATTAGAATATTCTGGAGAGGTGAGCCCTGTTGGCAGCCTATGGGGCCTGAACGCATCCCTCTGACGACCGGACTCTCCGTGGATCTTCCTCGGAGCCGCTCAAAGCCCTGCCGTCTGCAAATAAATATAATCAATCTCCCATTTACATACAAATAGGCTTCTCCTCTTCATCCTAATAATCTGCCCCAGCATCCTCATGGAGGGAATTTAATATTCACTCCACATGGCAATTTCATATTTATCATTAGATGGCTTTATTGATTGTTGTTTTTTTCTTCTTCTTCTTTTCCCCCCTTTTGGGTAATTTCCACTTCACTTTATTAGAGGATATTGAAGGCTTGTAGGGCTGACATGGCACATACGCTTCATTATTTCCTGCCCAAGGACAATTATGGTTATTGACACTGTCACGTCTTCCCACTCGTCATCAGTTATCGCTGCTTACCGCGCAGAGAGAGATACAGGAAAGCCACAGTCCGGGGGGTGTGTGGTGGCAGTGGTGGTGGCGGTGGGGGCCTGGTGCCGGCGTTCAGAACGTTGTCATGGGCGTTTAATGGGTGTAAACTGCAGGGGCGCTGCGTGCATGCGTGCGTGCGTGCGCGGCTGTATGTCGCTAATATGGCTCATTCCACTTTGTGTCATGTCGATGATAGGGGGTGACCGGCGGGGGCCCTGACTGAGTGTCAATCTCACTTTGGACAAACATCCCTTCTGTCAGTGCTATCAGTAGTGCCAGGGGCAACCAACACATTCATCATATGTACACGGAGCGAAGGAAAAGGAGAAGCAGAGACCAGAGGGGGAAAAAAACAGAGAAACGTATTGAGAGTGAATTACTTGTTGCAATCTATGCATTAACAGGAAATGGGACAGGGTTATGGTGTAAGCCTTGTCTGTTTTAGGGTAAAAAATAAAAATAAAATAGGGCATTATGTCATTTCTGTTGGTGAACCAGCTTTAAAAAAGGCTATAGGAGCCATTCCTGGTGCTTTTCTTTCCCCCTTGCATGAACTGTGACGTCGCAAATGCAGCGCAAACCAAAAAAACATGACCACCATCATCATAGAGCTCAGTGATTATGTCACAGTGGCTCCTATAGTTGATCCAAATGATGATGTGAAAATACTGACCGCTGTTCCCAAGTTATAAAAAGTAAGGTTCACCACCAACGGATTTACACAAGCTATTGTTATAATTTCATATGAACTTAGTTCTTGCATTGTGTACATTTGTCTACACTGGCACTCCAGCGACTTGTCACTCCACTTTAACAAACACTTGACAGAGGGCTGTCAGAGAATGCTTCCAGCACAATGTAAATAACAGAGGTGACAGCAAAGTGTCGACGTCTTCAGCGAGGTGACAAACATCGCCGCTGTCTGTGCGATAAAAGTGTCGCGAACGTCTTGTGTAATTAGCAAATGATCTGTCGTGACTGCTCCCGTGGACTGCTATCAATAACAGCATCTGTTTGCCGAGTCGAACTTCGGAAAGCCAACTTGTCACATAATTACCCTCGTTAGCGTGATTACTTGCGTCAACAGGCTTCCTACACTTGGCTAAATTGTGTAATCTCTTCCCCGGATTAGAAGAAAAAAAAAAAAAGAAAAAAACAATAACAGTGGATGGTTTTGCTTGAGTCAAAGCTTTGATTTGGTGTTAATGACTGTTACAGATTAATCAACGGACGTTTGGGGACGGTTTGGAGATGCAGTGACCTCAACTCTAAACAACTCAAATGCCATTTCACTGCTGATATTCAAAAAGAATAATAAAATTGAAAGAAAGACGGTGACAAAAATCTGTATTATGAGTTTAATCTCAGAATTCTGACTTTTTCTTTAATCTCAGAATACTGGCTTTTTCATTAATTTCAGAAAACAGACTTTTTTTTAATCTCAGAATCCTGACTTTTTCTTTAAACTTTGAATACTGACTTTTTCTTTAATCTCAGAATTCTCACTTTTTATTTATTCTCAGAATACTGATCTTAGACTTAATCTCAGATATCTGAATTTTTCTTTAATCTCAGATATCTGACTTTTTCTTTAATCTCAGATATCTGACTTGTTCCATAATCTCAGAACACTGGCTTTTCTTTAATCTCAGAATACTGACTTTCTCTTTAATCTCAGAACACTGTCTTTTTCTTTAATCTCAGAATCCTGACTTGTTCTTTAATCTCAGAATTCTGACTTTTTCTTTCATCTCAGAATCTTGACTTTCAGATTTCGGACTCTCAATTTAATCTCAGAATTCATGCTGTTTCATCGATTGATTTCTTCCACGTGGCCCTAATAGCATCACATCCACCCTTGTGTGTTTCCATACACTCAGCTCTGCTCAGAGGGCCAGAGAGGACCCGATTTTGTATCTGAACCCTGGTGTATGAGAATTTGGTCGAGTCTGGAGCAAAAGCATTGTGGGAACGGTTACATTGCATACACAGCAACACTGAAATCAACCAAGAACCAGCTTTTAAAGCGCGTTGCGTAATTGTAAACTTTTCCTTCAAGATGAAAAGCAGGTTTGATCAGCATCTGCAGAAATGTGCGAGACCGAGGCAGGGTGCGGTAAAAGATCATCAACAGGCGCTGACAAAGTGGTGCAATTAAGATGAAATCGGGATCTGACAAAATGTTTGTCTGAGGTGTAAACACACAAGTCAACAGCAGGGAAGATGTAACAGCGAAACAGCAGAAATAGATCACAGTGTTTAACAGCCTGTCATAATGAAACAAGATCATTAAAAAAAAATATGGAGTAAATTCCACGGGAGATTAGATTAGACTCCTGTTTTTCAGAAGGAAATTAGAAAAAAAAAAATTGTATTCTTCAGCGACACAGAAAACAAAATGATGTTGAACGCTTCACAACGGCGGCTATTTCTGGATAGCAGAACGCAGTATGGTAATTTCTACAATCTGAACTAAAGTGGCTCGAAATAATCCAACCTGTCAGCACACGTGTGACAAAAAAAAAAAAGGTAACGTACATGTATGTGCGCGTGTGGATCTAGACCAGGCAGGTATGAGACCAAAGCACTCGTTCAGGAAATACGACGAAACGGTGCCCGACACCAAACACTAAACGTATGTTCAGTGAAATCCTTATTTCAGCAAAATTATACACACACACACTATACATATATTAAAAAAAAAATCTTTATATCTAATTAAAATGATAACTGCGTTCTCATTTTTCAAACTCTCATATCCTGAGGGCCAATTGGGATGAGTGCTCTTTTTTCTCCCATGTGGCCGCAGCTTCCTCCTCTCTCTCTCTCTCTCTCTCTCTCTCCATCTTTCCCTCACTCCACTGTGGCTCAGTGAACTGCTCCTACAGCAATATCCCATCATTACCATCTCCCCAGCTGAGCTTCAGCCAGCCATTATCATGCGGCATTATTAATCTTCTTGTCTTATCAACTTGCAAATCACAAACCATTGAGCCTTATGGCGCAGTTTTGGGGTGCGCAGTTATTCATTTTGTAGGTCTACCTAGCCTCCGAGTCCTTCTAATCACCTGACGATTGTCACTCTTGCTTTTGCCCTGCTCCTCGCCTGGCCCCGGCGCTCTGGAGAGGATCCAGAGTGCTCGCACTTTCTGTCTCTCACCTGGACCTCCTACGTCTCTCCGTACGCCTACCTCCAAAAATCCAAAAATATACTCTTTTCTTGCGACAACTGTGCATCTCGACAACATGTGATAGCGATAACCTCTAACGCACAGAGAGTGTTCAAATAAAGGTTCGATTTTCTTCATATTTTGTGTGACTGGCTGCTTGTTTTAAGACAATAACCCCACTGATGTTCTGTTTTTAGGTATAAAATTCAATATTCTGCACACAAACTACACTTCCTTTTGCAATGTAATGTCTTTCTAACTTCTGTGTCTTATTATGCGATGTATTTTTGCCTGCACCTGTCTCGACTCTTATCTCAAACAAAAAAAAGGAACAATTAAGAGGAAAAAAAAGAGGGGGAGGGTTTAAATAAAACACTCCATGGGCCCGGCTGCTGAAGAGAGCCAACAGAAAGTAGAATCCATTTTATAATGGGCGAGCATTAACATGAGTCTGACCTCTTTCCCTGACAGATACGTCCACAATGTTTCTGTCATCTCTCCCTCTCCCACTTTCCCTGCTGATATTAGTATTCCAGGGAGGCATGGAGCCGAGCAGAGAGGCGAATAGAGGGAAAGTTTCTTTAAAGACACACCATTGACCTCTGATTCTTGCTCTCACTTGAGTTTGCTTTTCTTCGGAGCTAAAATATTCACCCTGGAAAATGTGGCGTGGCTATGGTTCGACTTGAAGGAAAAAAAAAAAGAAAGAAAAAAAAAATTGGTAGAAAATTTGCAAGGGATGTGTGTTCCTGTGTGTATGTGAATTTGCATTTCCTTTGAAAACTTTGCATGATAAATCACTTTTGCCCCATAGCTCATTAAGCGGCATACAACAGGTACAAGGCATGAAATATTTAGCAGAAGACAAAGTGTTTCATGTGCTCCTATGGACCCAGCTATTACCCAAGCCTTTCGCATAACATCCACTAAAAACAGTCCACCCCTTTGATCTTCATTAATATCGTTTGGTTAAATATTTCAAATATGCTTTCCTATGTTTGATTAACATCTTTCAGAATTATTCAGTAAAACAGAGATTAGCTTTCAATGTCCGAGTGCTAATGATGAAATTGAGATTACCCACCCATCACTAGAACTGTATGGCATTTGAAAAGGAGGGGTAATGTTTTATTTGATGAGTAAAATATAGCAATACACACTGGACAGTTCACGAAACTTCACGTCTCAACTTCCTCCACGCATTCAAATATGTGCTTCTATGCCTTGGGTATTAATATTCACGTTGGGTGTATTTTAGAGCACATTTCAGAGCGCCGCATGCCCAACATTGTAATTTTCAAGCTTATCTAATCAATTCTCCGAGCTCCATCGGCCTCGTATCAGGCCTCGTGAAAGGAATCAGCTCAGTGGCACCTTCAGAACAGTTATAAATAATGAAAAAACAGCTTTTAGAGAGAAAGAAGCGCTTAAGGAAAAAAAATGTTGATTAGAAAAGTGCTTTTTATCCATGCCTTCAACTCTTTCACGTTCCCGAAGATGCGGAGAACTCCAGGCAAGCCGCCGCGAATGAAGCACCCCTATCTGACCAGGGAGAAATAAAAAAGTATTAATTTTTGGAGATAAAAAGTGCTGACAGCACAGAATGAGCCAGGTGGTATTTGGATAGGAGCAGTGGAGATGAGATGAGAGCCCAGAAGATCACTTTCATCTTGTGTATAGCGTTGTCCTTGAAAACTTCTCTGAACTCTGTGTGCTGCGTCGAGAGCATCGTGTTGCTTATCTGGGCATTGCATGTCATTTATCTCCATCTGCATGACGGACGAGCCTCAAAAAACCCCCGGTTGCCATGGGTTCATCGATTGACCGCACGAGTACTCAGATCCCTACTTCAAAATAAAACTTTTATTTCTATTAAGTTTGCCTATTCGTATCATTTCAAGACTGCAAGTATGTCTCCTAATGTGCACAGTTTAAAATAATATTAATGTATACAGGTTGTAGAAAAGTAACGTTAGGGGAACATTCTGCAAACCTTTAGAGAACGTTCTCTAACGGTTGTATGAAGGTTGTGACAAAAGTGGTTAAGTGAACCTTGAGAGAAAGTTCTCTAACAGTTGTATGAAGGTTGTGACAAAAAGTGGTTACGGGAACCTTCAGAGAACGTTCTCTAACGGTTGTATGAAGGTTGTGACAAAAGTGGTTACGGGAACCTTGAGAGAACGTTCTCTAACGGTTGTATGAAGGTTGTGACAAAAAGTGGTTACGGGAACCTTCAGAGAACGTTCTCTAAAGGTTGTATGAAGGTTGTGACATAAGTGGTAAAGGGAACCTTCAGAGAACGTTCTCTAAAGGTTGTATGAAGGTTCTGACAAAAGTGGTAAAGGGAACCTTGAGAGAACGTTCTCTAATGGTTGTATGAAGGTTGTGACAAAGTAACATTCTGGGAACCAAATGTGCAACCAAAAACTAACGTTAGGAAAACTTTCCGAGGCAACCACCTTCAGGGAACGTTCCTGCGACCAAAAGGTAACGTTCCCAGAACATTCTGGGAACCAAAAAGAGTGATAATTATCACTTGCAAGCACAGGTCGAACGCGTGGCCATATAGTGAGTAGAAAGAGGAAGTTAAAGCATCGGGCGGGGGGCGGGGGGGATGGGAGATAAAGGAAAAAAGAAAGAGAGAAAAAAAAAAAAAACTTTTACATGATTAACAGCATGTGTCCCATTTTGTCATGCTGGTGCTATGGGGAGTGGGAAGGTGGGGAGGGTGAGTGAAAATACAGTGTTTTTATGCCCATCTATAAATTAGGAGCGGTGAGTTGATGAGCAGTGAAGGAGAGTCATTTCTTAGTTCAGACACAGAAGAGAGAGAGAGAGGGAAAGAGAGAGAGCTACTATTGCAGCCAGATGATACCTTACACACACACACACACACACTCTCATATAACCACAATGATACACTGAGGTCTTGATGACAGTTATCCTGTTAGGCTGTTTAAGAAAAGAATGTTGGGCAACACACACACACACACAGACACACACACATAGAGCTGGCAGGCACTGAGGCCCTTGTGCATCTCCTCCGGTGAGGATTTGCATTCTGCTCCTGGCAGGTCGACCGACAAATTGCCCAGGCAGCCGCGGGAGACGGAGGCTCTGGCTGAGGGGAGAGACGCCCGCTCAGAAAAACGCCTCATCTGTCGGATTCTCTCTGTGGAACCACTCCTGCATCACACCTCACTTCCACAGGCAGGCCTGATAGGTGTGGACAAGGCAAGGATTGTCTTTTGGAGCCCAGGAAGGCCTGGCGGTCACGGCCGGACTTTCCCTCCCGGGGGCCAGGAGGAGCTCGCCTTAGGCCAGCAGCCCTCAGGCTATCGTTCACAAATCAGCCCCCATTTTCCCAATCAAAGACGCCAACTGGGGGAAACTGGCCCAAAGTGCTGCTTAATGCCTTGAATAATTCACCGATCCGAAATGTCGTCCCAAAAACGGACCATCCACAGAAATGTAAGAGAGAAAAAAAAACTGTTAGAGCTGAACACCAAAAACCTTGCCCTGACCAAACTTACTTTAAAAACACTTCAATTTCAATCTTTAATCAAGTGATAAAAATGAAAGGCAAAAAAAAAAGAACTGAGAGATGAGCAAATAGGAAGATTTGCAAGCATAGTGTAACACGTTGGGATGAAAGTGAATTTTTTTATATATATATATATATATATATATATATATTCCTATATTTTTTACATGATTAATGATTGAGGGCAGTTCGCCGGCTTAATTAAAACACTCAAGTTAAATAATTGGGATGTTGAAGAGATTACTGTTGAAACTGACAGAAATATCCTGAACTTCAGATTTGACCAAACTGCATGCAGCAGCTACTTCTCATCAAAAAATGAACTTCAGACAAGACATGCTTAATCCCAAATGAGTTAAAAAAAAAAAAAAAAACTGTCTGCATTTAGATAGACTCAAAACAAACGCAAGTCACATGTGTTTAAGCTAATTAGGGCGGGCTAATTGTTGCCAATTGACCCTGGCCCGTGCGCTGTTCTGTGCTCCCACTGTTGAGAAACAAATTACCATTTTACATCTTCTCCCGTGAACCCAAAAAAGCAGTGTGTCAACAATTATCACGGCCAGGTGCCCCGCAGCCTATCGTGGCTGCCTACGTTCCAGTCTGAGCTAACTGAGGGAGAAAGGAGGACTGGATGGAAGAGAGCAGAGGGAGCCAGGGCAAGGATACAATGGATCCTGTGAGAAAGTATAGCAGCTAGTCGAGTCAAACTAGAAACAAGGGCATGGGGGAGTGTGAAGGGAGGGGATAAATAAAAGTGTGCAGCAGGCACTTTGAAAAGTGTTGCTATCGCCTACATAGGTGCCAGGGCTTGTGCCAGGGCCACAGCGGTGTAATAGATGTGAGTGTTTGTGTCAGTAGGTACAGAATACACCTTCCCAGCGTCTATCTTGTGTTTGTTGCCACGCTGCCCTCTCTCTCTCTCGTCTTAATGAGGCTGTACGCGTGGCTGCCTCAGCACCTGCCGTGGGTGGCCACAGGGTTAATCCCGCCCGGTTTCCTCTCTCGCTCCGTCTTCCATCGCTCGCTCTCCCTGCAACGCCTCTGGGCTGCTGACGGCAGCAGGCGCTGTATGAGAGGGCGATAGGGAAGGAGGGGAGGTGACAGGAGGCGCAGATACCCCGGGGTTCCCCCCTCCAGCACAGCAGAATGAGTTGTACCAGACACCGCTGGATACCTGACAAGCGGACGCCTTCATAAATTACCAAATGAAGATTGATCGTGCGCACCCCTCACCTCATTTTGTGTCATCAGGCAGGCAGATGCGAGCGCTGACACACAAACGTGCGTGTGGACACAGGGAGACGGTGGCGCGTGAAAATGCACAAACAAAAACACACACAAACACACACACACACCACACAGAGAGAGTCATCTGGAGCTGGCCCGCGCTTGTTGTCAGTCCACAGGTAAGAGTGATGCGGCTGCTTCGCGCTCTAACAGTTCGATAAAACAGTCAGTCAGTGGGTCAGTCATTCAGCCTGGTGATGCAGACTCCATTACAGGTCCTGTCAGCGAGGCCAAAGGAAGCACTTTTATTTATGGTGGGCTAAACCATCGGCAGGGAAACTGCAAGGACAGTGTGCGGATGTGTGGAAAAATGCACACACAAGGACACATACACAAACGGCGAACGCGATGGCAAATGTTAAAATGTATAGTTTCTGCAAGGCTGACCCTTACATCACTGTATGCCGTGCTGAATGTACAACGCTGCTCCTCCTCCTTACCCGCGTGGATAAAGGGGTGGATTGTCAGTGGAGGGAGCAGGGCCATTCAACCTGAGATTGATGCCTCTCCGTCTGATGCGTAAAGATCATCTACATCAACCCGCCCGGCCGTCAGTGTCCTGTACGCTTTTAAAAGCACCCACATCAGCAGAACATCCACAACACTCTCTCTCTCACACTCTCACAGAAGTTAATCGACTTGCGAAATCACGATCAGGACATTGTCTCGGACTCACACACACACACACACACTCATCTCTCCCTCCTATTCCTTTCACACATTTTTCCATGAACGGTAACCTTGCCTTGTAAGTTGCTTACTCAACAGACCTTGTTACGGGTGTGGGCGCTTTACCACGCCTGCCTCCGCCGAAAGGTCAGCACTGTCGCAGCACATCTCATTTCAACGGGGGTCTGCTACTGTTATGATCGGGCCATTATCATAAGCCGATTCACAAATTGGCGCAGTAAGGGATGATGGGACGGGGGAGGCGGAGGGGTAAAATGGGCATGCGTGCCGACAACAAAACTTGCCTCGGTCAGAGGGGCGAGAGCCCGTCTCCTATCTGGACTGCGCCGGTAAATTGGCAGCGCTCCAACGAGAGACGGACCAATAGAAACGAGAGGGAGAGCGTAACCTCCTAACTTCCTCATTAAATGAGCCTTTTACATGTGTAGATACACTAGAATGACTTGAGGGCCTGTCAGCAAGCCGAGGAAAAAGGGGATGAGGGAAAGGAGGACGAGAGGAAAGAAAAGTCAAATAAATCTGACTGATACTCTTCTCCGCCGGTTGGCCGAAATGCCAGATGCAATGTAAATCATGACGCGCTGGCTGTCCATCCCGGCCCGAGATGACATTACCCCAGCAGCTGTCTCTGCTTTACGATTTGGCCAATCATCTCATCGAGAGGCACAGGCATGGAGATTGATGTTTATTCAGAGCTGGCCGACATATTTCAGTTACACAACCGCTGAAAGAGACGTTTTAACATTAGTCAGGCCCCTGTAACTGAACTCGGGATAATTTATTGTGCCACAGTGGGGACACAAGGAGGCTGAAAAAAAAAAAGTTTCCAGCACATCCATCCATTTCGCTAAGAGTGGCTATATGGGAAGTTTAGAGAGGGTCAGGTCTGTGGTTCCTACTGGTTTGACATTAGCCTTAATAATCGTGTTAAATATTAAGATTGTGCACATTTGGATTTCCACACAGTTGCTATGTTGAACCGCAAAGAACATCCATTTTGATTGGCTGTGTTGCGTGTGGTCAGAGTGCTTAAGAGAGCTGTACAGCTGGTGATGAAAATGAAACACGGGTGCCAGGTGTTTCTTGAAAAAAGTTTGAAAAAAAGTAAAAGAAAAGAAAACGTAAGTTGTGTCCAGGAGGAACTGCAGACGACTTTGTTCCTGGAGCTTGCCGTTGTAAGAAAAAAACAGCTATTCTAAGAGAAACGGAGGGATAATGTCACACACATAATGTCATGGTCATAATAAGCTGTATTATTACAGCTATTAAACTGAAGTCACTCAAGTCCGGTTCAGATGGACAAAATGGAAGGGAAAAAAGGCAGCGGAACGGAGACGGGGAACTGGCGAGCGGCAAACATTAGCAACTCTGTAAGTACTTTTCTGTGCCCCGCTTTTGAACCGTGGGAATCCACTGACTTCACTTCACCGTCACCACTGTGCCGACATTGTGTTTCCACAGGTGAGCGGTTAAAAGCGCTCCAAAAAAGCCCGGAGACTGCGCTATAAATTACTGGATGCTGTCATTCTGTCATTTCCTCAACACATGAAGTCACTTCCTTCCTCTCTACGTAATCAAACCTGTCAATGAGGAGACAATAATATATATATATATACGCACACACAACAACACAAACAAGCACAGATATTATACCTAAATGAACCTCACAAAGTCAAAGTGTCTCACTGTGTACGCATAACGGCAAGTTTAAATAATTCTGGAGAGAGGCTGGCCAATAAATTTCCGAGCAGAGGTTAATTTAGTGAGGGGAAACCTCACCACAATTACCTTGTTCGATGCCTCCCCTCCGAATGCCCTCAGGGCCCCGTCTGAAATGTCACCCAGGAGGAGGGATGGAGGTTTGGTGCGATCGGGGAGGGGGGGAGGACCCAGCTTAGGATGCAGCCATGAAAAACAAGGTAATCAGGACAGGCTAAATGCTAACAACAATGGAGTCCCATTAGTGTCGATCACCAGAGTGGGTGAAATGATTCGCCTTCGATGATCGCCATCAGTCTGCCTTATGAGATTCATCGGGATTTTCAAAATAAATTAACTTTTGGCAGGACAGAGAGTGTGAAGAGCAGTGGAAAGAGGCACGGAAAGACAGCCGGAATTTAATAAAACGGGGCTCAGCTAATATGATTTTTAATAACAGCCGCAAAAAAAGAGAGAAACCATACTGAAGCCATAACCACATTAGCAATGCATACAGTACAGCCGCATTCTTCCGTGTCTAATGGCATACACTTATTTTGGTACCATGACAGACGATGTCAAGCAGTTAGTGACTTACCCCGGGTCCTATTTCATGTGATTTTGTGGATCAGTGACAGAATGGCTCCCCACTCCCTTCATCATGCACCATTCTCGCCTGCCAATATACAGGACTCCATCTTTATCACACTCCCATAAGCTCTGAGCCCAGTTTGCTATATCCACTGCTGAGATCTGGGATGCCTGTAATTACCACACTATCTTCATCTACTCAAATCAGCCCGATCAAAATCTTTATTTCCCTGAGGCCCCGGCCAGGCTCCTAGCTTGCTCTTACCTCCCAGGAAGACACAGCCAACGTCTGTGCTTTTTAATCAGGCCTTGACTCAAGCTGTTCCAGCAGTGAGGAAAAAGAAGGTCAAGCTGTGCCGGTAGCTTTTAGAAGGTGAAAGGTTCCAACAAAGTTTTGCCCAAATATAAACACTGACGGCCTGGTTAATTCGAATGTTGCACAGTGTGTTCTTCAGCGGAGCAGCTGGAAGTAAGCTACATTCCTATTTAATAATTGTCTCATGACACATGGTTGTTTGACTTGCATGTGTGTGTGTTGTTGTTTGAGTTTTCAGGTCATTAGTGAGCTGTGGTGCCCACTGATTTTAACCCAGGACTAATGGCACAACAAGGAATTACGATATCTGTGATATTATTCAATTAAGCGCCGTTTTTGTCACCGGAACAAATGCTAATGGTAGGTGAAATAAACACGTTACAGTGTCAGTGAGTTAAAAAAGAAATAAATTTACGATAAAATACGATCCAGAAGCAAGAGAGGAAGAAGCTCATTTGCACTTCAGAGCCTGATTTAGCAATCTCTGCAGGCCTTTGCTTATTTGCTCATCGCTTCCCCGCCCTTCTGCATTAAATGCTAACAAACCAAAAAACCGCAGGAGTCCAAAGGCTCCCCCATTAGAATTCATAAACAGTTTAAAAGAGACATAAGCAAAAGGCATTTACACAAACACCATCAATATTTCACAATTCATAACACTTCCTCTCTCATGTACGGTTAAATCCTCTTCGGTAAATAAATGGTGCTTTAGCCCGACCCGCCTGGTGCACTAATTGAAAGTGCACTGGTGAGATGGCCCCCCACACCCCACCCCCCACTCTTTATATCTCTAAGAGAGAAAACATCTCCACAGAGGCTTTTGATGGTGCACGTACAAACAAAATGAGCCAGGTTGATCCATATTTACAGCATTAGAGCTTAAGTTTGTTGTAAATCTCAGAACAGACGCGGAGCAAAAAAGTTGTCCTGCATCTGACTCATGGAATAATCTCTCGTCATACGTTTAATCTCACGTACTCCGACCGCCGTATCTGACATGAGAGGTCAGCGAGTGCACACGCCGTACGGTATGTATAAATTAGACGAGCTTCTTCAGCAAACCGAAAGGTCTAATTATGTACACAAATTCAAAGGACATAATGTATGAGAAGGGGGGGTGGTTAATGCCGCACAAAAGCAGGAACTCACCCGCTGATTTGGGCCCTGAGTGCGAGTGAGTGCAAGAGAGTGTGCGGCGTCCTGAAGGAGCTTTTGAAGTGAGCATTGTGTTAGAGGCCCCTGCTACAAATCACCTCCTCGCTGCTCAGACTGAGACCTGCCCGAACACCCACACCTAAGAGACACGCACACACACACACACGCTCATGTGCGTGCATACTTCTAGCCAGACACACACACACACACACACTCGGAGTAATATTAAGGAGTGAAAATAACGAGAGGAGAGCAGAGGAGATGAGAGGGAATAATGGAAAGAGTGGGCACTCTCTCCTAGGTAGCACGCTATGGAGGAAACCCTTTTTTTAAATCAGTGTGAAAAATGGTAAATAGACTGTGTGTGTGTGTGTGTGTGTGTGCACTGTGGGGACAGTCTCCCCTGTGTGCAGGGGCATTTTGGCTGTGTGCCACCTCTTGCTAAAGCATCGCTTATTTGTGTATTTGTGATGTGATTGCGACGCTAATCAAAGCCAAACGCGCGGGCTTCCGCCGAGGGATGACACTTTACATCTCTTGACGCGGCACAGGTGGCGCCGCTGAAGGAAGAATATAAATAAATAAATAAATAAAATAAAGACCCATGGAATTCTTCTTCTTCTCCTCCTTCTGCTCCTCAATCGCTCCTCTCTCAGGTGGATTGCTCATTAAAAGATTGCTGTACAGCAGGTGTTCGGTCACACAGCGTTGACGGAGAGAGTGCTTGAAGTGGCAGAAAGCACAGAGTGGATCGGAATGCTGTCGCACGTGTAGGCGCTCCAATGCAAACACACACACACACACACACGCACAAATATGCACTGATTGTGGATGCTGTACAAGTGAAACACGAGAACACTGCGCGTAAGTGCGTACACACAAAGATACTCGGAGGGGTGGTGAACATCTGTTTGGAGCAGGTCCCTGTAGGTCTGGCACTCTCTGGCCCAGTGTGGCCCGCCTGGGTGGGCCGACTGCTGACGACACACACACACACACAAATACAGCATAGGAAAAGGAGGCCGGCGGTGAGGAAAGATCGAGAAATAATAGTATAAATATGTAAATAAAGGCAGAGCATCGCAAAGGGGCGGAAAGTCAACGCGGAGGGCCCATGCAGAGCCACCAGCTCTCCCTCACACCGCAGCACCGCGGCCAATGTGCTCTCTTACCACATTACGCAATAAACCCCCGTAGAAAAGCAAGTCACAATAGTTGTAATTTGCCCTCTCCTGCTCGGGCTTCATGTAAATGCTGCCGTCGAGCTCTGCGGGGGGCCAGGGTGCAGCCCGTGCAACTCTGCGCTGCGCCAAAGAGATAATAGCGAAATGTGTTTGCAGGGGATGCTATTTTTACGCAGGGATGCCGGATCCCATTCCTTCAGCCCATTTCCTTTCTTTCCCATTAAACTCCGATTATTTCCTCGCCTGGTCTCCCCGCTGTCCCCGCCCTGCCCACCTGATTCAATTAATATTCAACAGAAGTATGTATGAAAGTTGTAAAAAATCAATTTATCATGCTTCAGAATCAAGTGTGCCGTTCTTTTGTGGAGGTGGGAACGCCCGCGCGTCGTAACGCGCTTTTGTCTTCCTTCGTTCCCAGGGAGGATGTTGTCTTGTCTTTAGCATGTCAGGGCTCTGACACCCCACATGTGTGTGCGTTTGTGCAGGCATCCCTCATGTGTGTGTTTGTGTGTGTGTGTGTGTGTGTGTGTGGGGACCACTTGTTATTCCCCAGGCTGGAGCTCACTGAGTCCTGTGTCTCTGTGTGTTTACAGCTCCGGGGGCTTGTTGCCTCCTGACTACAAGAAAGACTGATGAATAAATAACATCCAACTCTCTCTAGCTCTCTCTCACTCCCTCCAAGTCCTTGAAGTTGTGTGTGTGTGCATGTATGCCTCACCCTGTGTGTATAGGTGTGTACCTGTATGTGTGTTTTTTTGTGTGCATGCTGTATATGTGTACAAGCAGTCCTGTTTGTGACTGCCGCACATCACAATGCATGTGTGTGTATGTGTGTGTGTGTGTGTGTTAGTGTCTTTCGGCATCTCTCAGTGGACCAGCCACTCCTTCATCTGGCTGATTCCTGGCCCCTCTTGGCAGGGGGAACCGTCAGAGAGCATTCCCTCACTGATGGAGCCAGGGACAAACACGCGGATGGAGGGGAAAAACATCCTCTTTATCCGAGACATCAGTGGGAATATGCAGAGGGCTGTGGGTGTGTGTGTGTGTGTGCACATGCTGGTACAAGTGTGTGTGTGCGCCCGCTTCCACATTAGTCTAAGTAAAAACACTCCAAGAGATGGTGAAGAAAGAGACACATGTGGCAGAAAAATAAAGAGAAATCATAGTGTACTGTTTGTGTGGCCTGCATTAACCCTTAGGCAGCTACAGTAATTAAACTCCTTTATTAAGAATTACAACTCCAACTAAATATCATTTACTTAAACTGACTGGACACGCATGCTGATACGCAGTCCGCACATTATTGCCTCAGAGGACGAAATTGCATGCAAGGCAACGAGAGTTAATGCCACAGCCAACAAATAAAAGGCCTCGTTCCTTGTGTTCTAAGTGGTTTTCCACAATGGCAATAAAATAGTCTCTTGTTAGTACAAATATTCATTTGTCTCCTGCGGGCTGTGTACGAGATGCGAGCAGGGGGGGTGGTGTGGTTTTATTTACGTGGCTTTATGTGACATCAAGTGGTTGTGCTCAATTAGGGGAGCCGTCACAATGGTTTTAAGTCTCTAATACAGTCCGCTGAAAGAAAAGAAACCATGACTTGCTAATAGGGTGTAATTCCTTTTGTATCTGTATCCACGTGCAGTGGTACAGAGGGGAAGGAGAGGGAGAGACAAGGTAAATCCGTATCATCAGTAAAAACAATGCATCAATTAAGCAATTAGCGAGGAACAAACTGGGCAGCTTTCCAAACCCTCCCAATAAGGCACTGTGCCAAGGGGGCTTGTAGCGTTCATTATACCCTCATCACAGAGATGGAGAGAGAGAGAGAGAGAGAGAGAGAGTGAAAGAGAGAGCCTTGCTTTTCATTCGTTATGTGAAGACATTTGTCTGCCAGCATGGAGACGTTTTGTTCCGCCAGATGTGCTTTTTAGCGAGGCCACATGGTCGGTCAAGGCTGGGGAGAAGGCGTGTGTGTGTGAGTGCCAACGTGCGGGTGTGAATGCAAGCTATGGGAGGAGGGTGGAGCGGGGCACAAGACATCCTCTTCACTGCCATCTGATTAATTAAGACTTGAAAGGGGCCCAGTGGCAGCAGGGTTTTAATTGTGGTAATTGGGGTTAATAAGGTGCCATTACACGCACTGATCACAAGTATTGTTTCATGCAGACGGGCAAATTGAGCGAGGTTAAACACTGATGGTAGACAGGATGGGAGGAAAAGGGGAAAAAGGTGGTGATGGGGGGGGGGGGTGGACTTGGCAGTCATACATGCCACTTGTTTCCGCATGTTAACACCATGTAGCCCCTGTCAGAAGCAGGAAGGCTATAGAAGGTACAGTCCTGGAATGTAACCCGCGATGGTTTTACCTAATCAGCACACTTGTCATATTTAAACCTGGAAATACAGGTTCTGTAATGCAGTCGGATGGCAGTGGATCTCCCTCTCAACCCACTCCATGTATGAAGACGTCGCCAAGGCGGTGTGCATTTTCTTAACTTTTGAAACAGAGATGGGTGAAAACAATCCGTTTGAGAACTTATTTATATTCAACATAGTTTAAAGACCCCGCGTACAGCCATGTTTGCAGAACAAACTCTTGTTGTGAAGCACCGAGACTCATGATTTGGCAGACATCACCTCCAATACCAGCTGTCAATCACACTGGTGTCCACTCGTATCGTCAATTTTCCTCTAAATAAATGGAATCAAAACTAACATCATGTGCTATGGAAAAAGACCGGAAACTGGACACACTAATTGTTAAAGACAATTTACTGATGCTATACGTTCTTTTTGCAAGCAGCAGAGTCGCCCCCTGGTGGTTAACGTCCAGCGTCTTTGGAAGAAAGTTTAAATGGCTCCTTGAATATTTTAAGTGATTATTGTGGACAATGTTTCAGGATCCATTCTTTGTTAAATTCATGTTCATGTTTTGCTTTCCTGGGTGGCAAAATCAGCCGACATTATCAGAAGAAGCTCTCACATTCATTTAAACAAAAGCACCGCACAGGTACAAACCACAGAGCTCTCTCTCTCTCCCTCTCTCTCTCTCTATCTATATCAGTCTTTCATTTTGCACTGATTATAATTCCTTCATGATTCTGCCATTAGCTTGACTAGAGTACACACAACAGTCAGAGAGAGGGCACCTATTTGCGGGAAAGGGTGAAATTATGTGGGCTGGACAGCAATGACAGAGTTTGTACTTTCTCCTGATTAAAAGTGTTTTAAGGTCGCTTGATGCTAATTGCGCAGTCGGACGATAAATGCGTACGAGACTAACATTTACGGACGTGAGGAAATTCCGTGGTAGTTCTCCGTGCGACAGGTGTGTACTCCTGCCTTTGATTTAAAGTGTTAACAGCCGGGTCCTTATGTGACAGAGAACTTTTTTTTTTTAGACAGGAAATAAAATAAATAACTGATTCGCCATCAGTCATTTCAGTTATTCCTGTAAGGACACTTCAACACTAACACTTGAAAGCAGCGGCGGCAGCAGCAGTATAAACCGTCTGCTAATCGTTTGTAAAACATGCAGGAAAAAAAAGGGACAAAGTTCAACTCTGGCAGATGACAAAGTGCAAAAAACTACAAGCTCAAGTGGTGACATGTGTGTTCTAGAGATGAGGTTTAAAATAACTTTGGCGTCTGTGATTAAACATCCTCAAGCACTTGTTGAGACAGTATCGCTCTCCGTTATTTCATGACTGTCTTTCTCTCCAGTTGGAAAGTTTGTGTACGTCCTGAATCTGTGTCAGAAAACGATGAACTGCACGATTTTATTCCCCCACCAGCACCACCAACAACACCGAGTGCTAACATGGCAAAGCTCTGTGGAGTGTGTCTTCTTCAAATGCTGACAGCAAGCAAAGAGAGACAGATAGAGAGAGAGGAAGACAAGGACAGCGTGGAAGAACGAGCCAGAGACGGAGCAAAACAGACCAAAAAAAGAAAGAAAGAAAGAAAGAAAGAAAGAAAGAAGGCGAAAAGACGGATCATCCCTCGTGGTGTTGTGCTGTCCTGTGGTCTGCCTCTCTGTCAGGTTGCCCAGTAGAGACAGAGGAAAGCCAGGCCAATTAATCAAAGTCAGATGTGGCTGGATGCCTGGAGTCACACATGATCTCTGCGCTGCCCCTCCCTGAACAGCCCCCCCCCCCCCCCACCCCTCTCTCTCTCTCTCTCTCACACACACACACACACACCTGTCACAAGCTATTATTTCACCTGCCTGTGTGTGGTTGTGTTGTCAAAAACACAGAGCAGAAAAATCCTTCCACCGACCTTTTGTAACCTTCAATTTGACTAAAATCATCAGCACAATATTTGCTCATACATTGTGTTAGACATCCGGTTTCATGTAGAGCTGAAACGATTAACCGCTGAATCGATTATTAATCGATTACTAAATTAATCTGCAACTATTTTGATAATCTAATAATCGGCTTGAAGCTTTTTTCCATGATTAACACAAGATTTCCAATTGTTTAAGCTTCTTAAATGGGAATATTTTCTTCATTTCTTTGCTCTTGATAACAATCATTTTGGTTTGTGGACAAAACAAGACATTTGTGATCAACATGTTTTAAGGTTTTCTGATATTCTGAACATCAAACGATTAATGAAGAAAATAATCGACAGATTAGGTTCATGTACACAGCTGAAAGTGAAGTCGTCCCGGCAGGTGAGAGACGAGCCACCGTCTTTACAGTGGGATGTAAAACAGTGAGCGACGACCTTACAACGCACGGATCACCTCCCTCACTTTTTGCTTAAATCTGTTGAAGTGGCACATTTTGCTTGGAAGGGAGTGTAAGGAAGCGTAGCTTTACAGGCACCGTGACGTCTCCTGATGTCTCATCGGGGACAGTGCTTTCCTCTGCGTGTCTTTCATTTAGACTCTCATTTACACTCCCAGCACAAACGAGACGTGGATAACACACACACACACACAGCATGTGTTGATTCCTCTACGATGTATTCTTATCCGCCGTTTCCACAAAAAAAACCAGAATGCGACTGTCCTCGCGAGCACCTACACCTGGGAAAGCCATGTGTCTCGTGCAATAAACAACATTCGACCTGACAGTGACAAGGACACACTAACAGCTTCCCAGGCCGCCCGTGTTGTCGTAGTTACTGGGGGGAAATTGGAAGTACCAAATATAACCGGGTTCACTGAGACGGGGAGCAGCTTACAAATGTTGTCCAAAAAAGACGAGGAACTGTGTACTCATTAGATGCACAGTGTGAGACCGTCTTACAGTAAATTGAACGAAGCATACACAGAAATGATGCCATTTTCTCCACTCTGTCAGAATCTGTCCACGCTGACAAGTCATGTGCTTGCTGACCACAGCGAAGACTGTTTTGGCTTTATTCGTTGGGCCTGAGTAAAAGTGGATTGGCTGCAGTACGGTTCGTTGGCAGCTGTGGACATAAAGTTACCAGATACAGGTGACTGTAATTTGGATTTTAGGAGGAAAACGTTATTGTCATTAAATACAATAATGGGTTAAACTGGACACGAGAGCAGAATTCTCCTGTACCGTCAAATGTGTTCTGTTTCTTTCACATCAAGTCACAGACGTCACCTGTATCAGGCAGCTCAATTTTAAATAAAAACATTGCATCACCCCATATGATCTCTGGCGGCCCCCTAAGGGGGGGCTTGGACCCCAGGTTGGGAACCATGGGTCTATGGTGTCTAGAGAGATCCCACAAACAGGCACTTCTCTGCTTTCTGTCCCTCTGTGCTCATATCTCCAACAGTTTCATCCATAGAGCGACCTTAATGCTCCACACTCTGCACGGGTGAGTCACACTATAGCCAGCTTGAGTTTTCTTCTCTCTCTCTCTCTCTCTCTCTGTGATATATATCAGTATTCAACAAGCTTTCCTTTTTCCTTTTGTCATTGCACTTCCAAGGGATCTGATTCATACAGAGAAAAGAGTGTGAACTATACATTTGTTTGTACTTGCAGGACTCCCAGGTTGTGACGTCAATCCTTTAACCTGTGTATCAATAACTCCTGTTGCAGTCAGCAGGAGGGGTGAGAAGCTCACAACTTTTACTGCGTCTTCCTTCCTTTTCGCCTGACCAGACAGTGGCGCAGAACAATAGCCAGCGAATCTGACGGCGACCTGCTCTAGATAGAGTGGGGCCGTGCAAAACAGACAATGACCTTTAAAAGACAATATGCTAATAAATAGCCGTGGCGAGGGCCTCGGCACTCCACACAAAGGGACCTTGGGAAACCGGCAGAGTTTTAATCAGGTGCGGCTCTTTTAAAAAGAGCCCGTGGCCACATAATTGATCCCAAAAGGTAGGTCCCCGCACAGAACCTTGGGATGCCGCTCGGTTACTATAAAGAACTAATAGCGCTCTTTGTTTTTCTCTCTGGGAGGATGGGGGGGGAGAGAGATTTAAATCTACTGTATATTCTCGCGCTACAAAGGCCACAAATGGTAAGCATTTTAATGATGAAAATGTTTTGATGTCTTACACCTGCTGAATATGGAAGAGGGACGGGTGTGTGTTTTACCCCTCCAGTGACGATGCATAGGCAAACAGCCTGGACGAGATAAAAAGGGGCGAAGCGACGGAGGGAAAGGGAAAAAAAAAGTCACTGAATCAGTGTTATTACTGATTTGGTTGGAAGAATAGTGAGTGCGCATATATATGTGTGTGTATTTGGGGTGGGGGTGTTAACTTCACACCAAAAGTGCCCTCCGTGGCTAAATCTGCTGCTGCTGCAGCCGTTTTGCCTGAAGTTGTGAGAATAAGCCACTGTATTAAAATTCCATCAGCATTTCTGTCACCTCCACAGCAGAATATGCACAAAATGCACATTCACACACACAACATCTAAAGTGACTCTAATGCCAGGATACAATGTTGTTCCAGGGTTTAAAGGGAAAAGCAAGTGATCACCCCTTTACTACATTACACATCAAATGCACGCGCGCCGAGAAAGACGAACGAATTATCCCTAAAACAATTAATCTCCCTTTCTTATGAGTCCCTGCCATTGATTTAGCGATAAAGACAAGATGAATGGCTGCGGAGCCTGCCAGCTGTTTCAGTGGCTGCCAAAAAACGCTGCTCCCGACCACAGTTAGTCAAAGCTTTTGTCAGCGACCACGACGTAAACACTCGTTGAACCCCTTGGCAGGGGAAAACACGTCTTAGCTAAACTGTGGTTTATACTGATTACAGACCTGCAGATGCTGCAGATTCTGCTGGAGGAAAAACATCACATGAGGAGGGATCCTCCGACTTTGAGTCTGTCAGGTGAAACCACGGCGATCTGCTCCTGGTTATAATGGCTCTGGTGTAAAGTGATCTTAAACACAGAGTTCCGAGGTCTGTTGTTTGTCACAGACGACTGCCTGCCGCGGTTCCTGTGCTAAAGTTTAATGGATTTTCAGATTAAGCTCCAAACAAAGATGGTTCTCAATGTTCCTATTTTGATAGAGTCTGCTGTACTGGAAAAAGGACAAAACTTCCTTGTCCAACTTTTGTACAAGTTGAAAAAAAAAGACAATTTGTGGTTTTAAATGTCTGCCCTCTACATTACTGAGGGAGTGATCTCTGGAAAATGAATCAGGTAATTGCATTACACTCTCCAGTGGTTCACAGAGATCGTCTTTCCCAGCTGGGTAAACGCATCACACATTGCACAAACATCAACTTAAATGTGAAATATTACACCGATCAGAGCGCGATACCCCAATTTCTTCCTCGCAAGTGCAGCATAAACAATGAGAAAAGAGCAGAGCAAGAAATCCAAAATATTTTTCCGGTGGCGCTCTCTGAATAGAGACGGTGAAGCCAGTGCTGGAGGATGGCCTCTAAACATAACTTTTCAATTTGGGGAAAGAGAAAAAAAACAGTCAAATGAAATGACCTCCTCCCAAGAAAAGCAAAGACTAAAGACTCTAATCCCTCAAACATAAATAAGCGGCGTAACGCTCGACAAATATCTCATCGCAAATATTCTGCAGCGGGTTGACAACTAAATGTTCCCGTAATTGCCACAGGATTAATGGAAACTATACAACCGCTCTCCTAATTTTCAAATTACCGCCGTTACCTTTAATTGTCGGATTGAAAATCTAAGGACAGAGCCGTTTCTTACAATGCCTCCGTTGCACTAACACAGCGCCTTGCCTCCAAACCATCCCATAAAATCCCATCGTTGCACTTAATTGTTCAATATGAAGCCAGAGCATCTGAGGTAATTCAAATGTCTTTCTCCGATGAATATGTGCAATTGTCCTCTTTCCCTATTCTAATTTAATGCCAGCTGGGGAAGGTGATTGGCTCTGTGTTGCCATTGCTGCCAACCGGGGTCAGCCTAACCATCAAGCGCTGTAATTGAGTAGTTAGTGGCAATTTTCTCCCCTAATTTCCATCTGCAAAATCCGGGCCTGGCATGGCAAATAGCACATTACACAGGCGCGATTGTGGCAAAGTGTAATAACATCGTTTCCACAGTTTGAAAACTTCCCCTGAACAAATGAGAATCAGTGCCGTACATGTCATTTCAAAAACTCCTTCCTTCCTTCCTTCTTCCCCCCCCCTGCACTCATCTTTGATCGTGCTCTCTCTCTCTCTCACACACACACACACACACACACAAACATGTAAGGAAATATACACTCTGGGGTTGAGGCGTCCCATTAACATATAGATAATTAGCTGCTCCAACCATAGCCCTCCCTTCAACGCCCTAATCCCCTGACAAAGCCTTTGACTAGCACTATCACAAACACCATGTTGACGCTGTCGCGGCTCTTAAGAGGCCATCCTGTTTGGCTTATTCACCATGACATACTTCTATCAGGGGGAAGATGAAAGAGGTGATGATTTATGAGGGTGTAATCCATAACCAATGCCATTTCCTTGTGTATTTTCTCTGCGAGGGAAAAGGCCAGGGTGGAGTTGTAAACTAATGGACCGGCAGGTTTGAACACTGTGACTTGATAACTTTGGCTGGGAGATTTATGAAGATCGTAAAAGCAGCCACGTCAGGGACAAAGAAGAGAGGGACTACTAATGGCCGAGGTTATCGCACAGAATGAGAACACCGTTTTCATTCCCAATCAAATCGCGTGGGCGTTAATGTTTTTTCTTCAAACTTGTTACGGAGCGATTTTTACTTAAAGAACGCGATTAAGACGATGTTATTTGGAGTAATACATTTAGCGCTGTCTCGTGGCAAGACTTCCCCAACATAAATTTGGTTTTATAACTCCCCGCGTTTCCCTGCGCTCTTCCCTTCCCTCTCTTCCTCAACATCGAGTAATTACTTGGACGCACTACATCAAAAGCAAAGTAATAATAGTTGTAATCGAGTCTATTCACACAAGTCGTTCTCATAAACTCCTGGGTTTAATGGGCATTTCATTCATTATTGATCACGCGCTGATGATGTGGTAATGACAACAGCACTGTACCCCCCACTTTCCTCTTCCCTTTTTCCTTAAACGTAGACCTTGTGATTCAGGGTTTTCATTACAGGCAACACACCAGGCCTTTGGATTACGAAGGGCAAACAAAAGATAATTAACATGAGGAGCAACGTGGGACAGTCACCCCATCACCGTCAGCCCCATCTATTCACAAACTGATATCAAGGTTCACTACGTTCGGAGCTCTTTCCACATGGTGCAGAGCTCCCTTTCAGTCAAACAGCATAATTAATAATAATAATAATAATAATAATAATAACATATCATATTTATATAGCACTTTTCCGGACACTCAAAGATGCTAATAATTACTGAGGACTTTCCTTTTTCAGTCATATCACTCCATCTCTTTCTATTCTGTCTGAATTAGAGATCAAGATAGTGAGGTAGTGGACGGCTGCCACGTGAGCTCTTAAAACATCGGGCGTCGGAATATATCGGATTAAAGACGTCAACGCAGGTGACACTAATTTGTGACGACTGTGGTTAGTTTTTCGGTTTCTGGACCATGAGGGGGAAACACACCATAGACTGTGAAACCACATAAGTCACATATAAACTATTAGACAGTACTAGCTGTCAATCACACTGGAATCGGCTGATATATGTTGTGCTTTATTATCTGTTTTCCTCGACATTGGAACATAAATGTATAAACTGCTGAAACGAATGACTGAGACAGTAAACTCCGACGTTTTCACCGATATCCATTCAAATGGAGTTGTTTTTGCAACCTGTGGAGTCGCCCCCTGGTGGCTAACTGCTACTTCTTTGCTACCTCCGAGGTTTCACATTTAAAACCAGAGGAGTCGACACAAGATGGATGCAGGATGTCAAAGGCGTGGTTGTTTCTCTCTCTTGTTTACGTGATGACAACATTTGTGAATGTTCCTCATATTTAACTCTTCTCTCACAAACTTCCAAACACAGCACAGTACCAATGCAATCATTTATTGATTTACACTGTCAGGCGGGCTTTACTGCATGTTATCAGACAGACATGTGATGTCCACTCCATCCATCCATCCATGCATGGACAAGCCGCTTTGTCCATCAACCTGTCTCCCTGTCTCTTCACCTAACTCTACTACCCTCCTGCCACAACCAAAGACAACAGCAGCCTGCGACGGCTCGGAGTGAAAGCCAAGGATTTTTATTAAGGAGTGGGGACAGCATTCATTTTTTAAAACCTCCTCAATAAAATATCATACGGTCGCTCCACATTTCTCAGAATTATAATGACATGAATATTTAAATTTAAATGCATTCCGAGCACGCCGGTTTTCTCTTCTTCATGATGGCATCAGATCTCATTTTCTACTTAAGCTCCTCCATCATGTTTATGCATATCCACATGCATGATACATATCTTTTTTTCCCTTTTTTTTTTTTTAAAGCTTCTTAATGCAGGCCTGATAATTTTTGCTTGACTTTAATGGGGAATGACTCCTCATTGGCAGGCTTTTCTCTTTAAGACAAAAATAAAGGGAAAAAAAAAAAAAAACATGATCAAATGTCCCTTTCATGTGGAACAGAGGCTGTTTTTGAAACTTCTTCCTCCCGCTGTCCCTCTGTTGCTGTGTCTGTGAGTAAATAGATCAAAAAAGAAGGCACAAAATTCATATTCTCGTTCTGAAACATTCTGTAATTGGACACATTTAATTGATATCCCTCAAGCCCATAATTATAGTGTGGGGGGGGGCACAGGCACAAACAGGCACAGACAAAAATAAGAATATGGAAATATGTCAAAATTGAAGAGAAATAAAGTAGGGAAAGCAGTAGTGTAAGTATTGATGGATAATTTTGGTGTATATCATTATGTTTTATAATGGAGTCCTTGTGAGGCTGGAATGGACTCTTGTGAGTTTTGTTCTCAGGGAGCTTGTGCTCTCTGATCTCGCCGCCTCCTATCACTTCCTCTCTCGATGGAGCGAACGGTGCAGCGAGAAGACTCCGTCTACCGCTGCACGTCTTTTTTTTTTTTCTTTTTTCTTGACGCGCCACAGACGACTCGGTTGGACTCCAAGAGACGCTTAATTGAAGGAGACGTTAAAAACTCACTGCTGTCAATCTGCATCTCTGGTTTCTATGAATAGAAACGATCTCCAAGACGATGAGCTCTGCAGAGCAAAATGGACGCCGGTATTTACGTCATTTTAACGAACCCACGTTAATACGCAGCAATGAAAGTGGCGCGTGAGCAGTGTGGCTGGACTCATTCTGGTCAATGGAAAGGTTGAAGAATAAGGAAAAAAAGCAAGGTGTGCAGAGCACCTAAAAATAATTCATCAACCTGCCCGGCAACCTGTTGAGCAAACAAGCTCCGAGGAGTCACAGGAGATCATTTTACCGTTCAGCTGTCAATGTGGCTCAATCTCACTCAAGTGCCACAGTTCTGCCACTTGGGTGAGATTGGAGGGAGCGGCGACGAGAGGAGGTGAGGCTAAAATTAAAAGCTACAGCACCAAAAGTTTTTTTCAGCCATCAGAGCTGTCACGCGGGTGCAACAGCCATAATCACTGTGGAGAAATTTTGAGAGGGAAGAACTGACACTCTTTTTTTTCCCCCAAATCCTCTGCAGGTGCCACGGCACCGGGGGCTTCTATAGGGAGCTGAGCGCGACGACAAGGGGCTAAAGCACTGAGCAGGACCAAAGAGACAAGACCAATTTCAATGCTCTTGATCCCATGACCCCCAGAGCCCAGAGAGAGTCTCTCAGGGAGTCCCGACCAAGTGCGCCAAGGCCATGCGACTTTGAAGGTTGGCAGTGTAGATCAGCTGAGGACTGGGGGGGAAAAAAACACAGCTTTAAGTGTGCATGTGTGTGCCCCCTGGTGTGTATTTGTGTCTGTGGAGAGAAGTGGGAGGGCTCGAGGTAAATGACAGTAACGTGGTAACATCCTTGGACCAAACGGGAGACGGAGGCAAATGGGGCACTTGGCATTTCCTTGCGCTGACAAGGCCTGGCTTGTTTGTTGGTGCCTAATGAGCTCTCGGACTCCATTAATGAGAAGGACTGAATCCATTATCATCATCATTTCAAAAGGAAGCGCCGGCTCTAAACAGCTCTTCACATCAGCGAGACTTACCCTCGTTGCACCATTTGATCAGCGGAGACGGCGGGGGTTATGACAGACGCACACATCCGCACACACACACACACACACACCCACCTCTCCTTGTTAACACTACACAACCTTTACACAGCCTTCATGCGAACGCGTGCATGATGCACATAAATTACGGGTAGGTAAGAAAGAGCACATGAGAGGCGACGTTAAGTCTTCCTCACAGGCGGAAACATTCATGATGACCATTTATTCATTCATTGTTACTTTAGCGGGGAAATAAGTGACAGCGGATGAGCGGAGGAGGAAAAGAGGAACTTTAAAGCTATAATGCGTAATCTCAGCTGGATGACATGCTCAATAAGGGATAGTTGTGATGGGGATACAGCAAACA
Organism: Solea senegalensis; assembly: GCF_019176455.1. Taxonomy (NCBI): domain Eukaryota; kingdom Metazoa; phylum Chordata; class Actinopteri; order Pleuronectiformes; family Soleidae; genus Solea; species Solea senegalensis. Next base: position 27,378,561 of record NC_058023.1, on the reverse strand, counting down.
GGGCACCCTCCAGGAACACGAGGAGGAGAGAGAGAAAAAATAAGGTCATGATTCATAAATAAACACAGAGTACAGAGTGATATAATGGCATGCCAGTAAAGAGGGACAGATTCCATTTCCATCGCCTTCACCACCTTTTCCCAGCAACATCAAAGGACCAATTAAGGTCCCAGTGAAGCTGGCCGTCAAGGCTGCAGTGGAGGTCCTGTCAGCGTTAGCCTGCCCTCAGTGCTGCTGTCTCTGTCTCAACTTCACACTGTTGACACCAGTGACAAGGACCCCTAACTGAACCTGCCCGCACGCCTGCCTGTCTACCTCACTTCTGGTTACAGCTAGAGATATATGCACTTCTCTCTTTGTAGCGCTCTCCCGGTTGTCTCGCGATCTGCTCCTCGTTTCCTTATCCTTCTGTTTCTGTTCCCCTTTTCTTTCTTAAAAGCTGTTAATTTGGCAGTTGCACAGCGCCACCCCTCTGCGGAACAATACAAGGGCCTGGCAAATCGCTTTCTCAGAACGGAGCATCTGTGCAACATGAAGAACCAAACTCTCTCCCTCTCTCTCCCTTAGTTTGATAACTTCTTTGTTGCACCATTCACCCGCCCATGTCCTCCTCATGTATCTTTGGAATTACTGAAATGTTAACGTGCCTTTGCTGCCTTTGATATTTAAGACAAAAGGGTACAGATGTGCGGGCTGTACGCACACAGACACAGGGCCAACTGGAAATGGGGAAAGGAGCTTTAATCTCATTCTTTGTCATGCTCCAAAGAGTTCCTCCTCCCTGTGTATTTTTCTGAATCTCTTTGGTTCATCCTTCGCCTACCTCTCTGCCCTTTTCCGCTCAAAATTCCTGCATTTATAATGGCGTGGCGCACTGCAGCACAGTGGGGTGGGCAACAATTAATGGGGTGGCTGTTTCTCAAACCACTGCTCACACGTTGCGGCTGCCACAAGCGAATGCATATCGTTCAGAAACAAAATGCATACCAGAAAAAAAAAAAAAGAAAAGAAAAGAAAAAGGTGTGCGAGGTGTTATAGTTCCGCGACAGTAGAACGGACACGACGGACTTGAAGTGTGAGGACGGAATGAATGATTTGGGACGGAAAGCGCGACGTGCGGCTTTCTTAAATCGATATTAATTCAATCTTTGCTCGATATTTCTAATAAAAAGATATGTTTTTGTTGAAGGCACAACTAAACAACTTGGTGTGTCATACCAACGTGCCGGCCTGATACACTGTATTATCTGGTGTTGTATTATTGCCTGGCACAGTTCCACCCAGAGGACAACAATGATACCATGGCACAAAGGCAGCAGCTATGCTAGTCTCTCTCTCTCCGTGCATTCCTATCTACTCAGTGATTCACTCACACCCACACACCCTCTCTCTTTGGTATCTTTCTAGTGCAGTGGCCTCCGTTTACCACCATAACCCAAATTAGCTGGGCAGGCGTTATCCTCTCCATCGCTCTGTGCCGCTAGGAGGGGCGGATGGGGTGTGTGTGTGTGTGTGTGGGGGGGGGGCGAGTGTGGCAGAGCTTCCTTTCTGCCTCTGTGACAGCGCTATCTGACAGCATTTTACATCTCCCCTGCTCTCTCCTCACTACACTCCACTGTCAGACAAAGAAATTAATACCCCCAGTGACTGTGTTTTAATTAAGCAATTTCATGCAAATTACACATTTTAGATTGTCAAATAATATACTGCGCAAAATTGTAGGCAGGCTGATCTGATATGCATGGAGTGTTATTCTTCCAGGCACTGTGCATACATGGAAATGAACAAAAATGCTAATTTCTAATCTATTATGCAAACAGTGGAGATACTTACATAGATTTGCACGCCTTTCTCAGATAAATACAGCTCTTGAATTCTATGTATAAAATGACTGGATTTCTTAAGCAGCCGTTGCCATTGTTATTTATCTTATTTAGTCTTTATTTCAATCATATCTCTTTTTTTTTTTTACTTTCCAAGCATTGCCCCGTGTACTTAAAGTTGCTTATTCCTCTAAGCTGGGGCTGTATGCGTCAGGATGACATAAATAAACAAAATATGAGACAAAGTTCATCATTAAACACCGTTTCAAGAGCTCATTGGCAGTGAATAATTAAAAGGCGACTGTCTGACAATCAAAGAACAACTTGACACAGAAGGAAATAAATCCCATTTGAATATTCTCTTTCCTAATACAAGTCTAATGAAACATAGAGCCCTAACTAATATTAGTAATCCGCACTACTCTCCATCCTCCCCATTGATACAGTGGACCCGTTTGAATTCATTATAATCCACAAGCCTTTTAGTACACTAGACTCAGTAATGATGACAAAATGAATATAACATTATACTTTTACACTATTACTGCCGACTTGATTTAATCCGAGGTTGCTGCTGTACGAGAGTCCTCAGAAATGCCCCTCTTGAAAACCGCGGGTGTCAAAAGTCAGCGCGTGCAGGTAGCGAGGCAAAAAAAAAAAGCAATCCTTATTAACTGAAAGCTCGAGGAGGGGTCTTGCTGTTTCTTTGTGATTCAGATCCATTTAATCAAAGGTTTGTTTCTATATGCTGCCACTTAATCGTGTATATTACTACGTACAAAGAAACAGCAAAGAATTGCAGTCCATCCAGTGCCCCCTTTCATTCTCTTCTAAAGAGAACAAATAGCAGGGATAAGAGCCGGAGAAGGCAAGGCTAATGGTAGGGTATGCCAGAGTTGTTGACGTGCTTTCTGCATATTCAATGGTTGCAGAAGACTTTTCTTTTTTTTCTTTTTTTTTATTATTATGCTGTAGTACAATAAAATCTGGATGAACAATAGGTAGACATGTTCACCGTGCACTCTAAAACATTGTGGGGGCAATTACAGGCGCTCTGAATATTCCTGCTCGACATGACGCTGCTCACAGGTCCCTTGACTGTGCACACCTGCTGTGAGGCCCTTTTGATATTATGCCGCTCATCTCACTGAAGTCAACCCACTTCCCGGCCACCGGAAGATTGTGGTCACAAAACAGTTTCTTGAACTCCTGCAGGCTTCACCTCAGACACAGTATGGCAGCTTAAGGGCTGAGGGGGAAGCGTGGTGGTGGTGGAGGAGATGACAGAGCTGCAACTGACGATTATTTTCATAATCGATCAATCGTATGGTCTTGTAACGATGAAGAAACAGCTAAATATACCGAGATCTGAGATCGAAATCTACAAATACGTGCAAACAACACTTTTTACACTGTTTTTCGCTTTGTGATTTCATGTGCATTTATTAGACGACGACTCTTAGCATTAAAGGCAACTACGGTGGCCTTTTCCTTATCAGAGAGGACGCCATTCTTCTTCGTTTGCACGGTAAGCTTTCGCATCAGGACACCAACAGAACATTGTGGCTGGTTTGAGAGTTTGGGCTGCAGTAGGGAACAGTACTCCGAACAGCATACACATTTTTATTTTAAAGAAATGATCCACACATATATATAGAGTATATACATATATATATGTACACATTATGCCAATAAACCCTACTACATACATGTTGTACACTGGACCTTGGTAATTATTGTCATGAATATGTGCTTTTATTAGGCCTGCACAGATGTTCTCCGCTTCCTAGCCACAGAGATGTTGTCATTGTCCTTGTCACCTAAAGCAATAAATATGATTCCACACTACGTTGCTCATAATTTTCATCCACTATCTCTCCCTTTTAAAAACATGCCACACTGAGGCGCTCTCCTCCCATTCCCTATGAACTAAACAGTAATTTAACACTTTATTTCATTCCTTAAAGGATAAAACGGGAATGAAAAGGAGCAGAAAGAAGAATCATCTTATATTATCTGTCCATTCATCACCTGCGTGACTCCTGGGTGAACCTACGGAACGACTCAAGGCCAGAGAGGCAGCGGGAACGCCGCGTCCCGTGGATGTAAACAGAGACTCTGGTCACAGGCAGCCAGCGTGACGTGGATGAGAGGCAGGAGCTGGCAGGAACCACCAGCTGTACACGTCTAAACTCTTTGCCGGGGTATTAGACAGTGATTATGAGATCCGCCGTGCCATCTGATTACCGCATGGCAACAGTCTTTATTGATCCCAGGTGGGCAGAGGGTAAATGCGAGTCAAACGCGAGGCACTCGTGAGGCCAGAGAGCGAGAGAGTGAGATAGTTGAAATTCGAGACAACATGGCACTGACAACAACTTGGCAAAAGAGGTGGAAATGACGTAATAGCATAAACAAAGGGTAATGGAGGGCTGGTAGGCATCACAAAGCTCCCCCATGACATTATATCCCTGTAGTGTAATTACTGCAATGATATTTCGCAGATAAGGTGCTACGCAAGAGTTGTCTCATTCAAATGCCAAAAAATAAAGGTTTTTAAAATGGCGTCAGAAAGCGCCGAGTAATGAGCTATGCTGATCTGAGTACAACATTACTCAGAAGGTCAATTGTCACGCAGGTTGCCGGACAGAAATTCCCCGTTGTCGTCGTTCGAACGCGAGAAGGGGAGATGAGGAAAGAAATCATCTTTAGTCACAGGGCAGCCTGCGACCGATCGTCGCTCAAATGTGTCGGAAGGGCAGAAAACTGGAAATCATTCTAGTGTTTCCTCTGACTGTTCATCACTCTCCTCTTATTGGAAATTATGAAGCGAGCAGAGGACAACAGCAGGCCCTGGTGTTGTGCTTGCTCATTAAGTCTGCCCAGAGGTAAGCCAATTGATCTGCAATTCATTCTCACAAGCGTTAAATCGATGCAGGGAGACATGAAAAGCCCCAGGTTTTTCACGGCTTCAGTCAAAAGATTCCTGAAACGCTTTGTAACGGCAGATAATGGTAATCTGCCTTGTTTGTGACTCAGTACTGAGCAATCAATATGGTAAAAAGGAAGTGGATTTGAATAAAAACAATGGAGATTTTTTCTTTTTTCTCCTCCTCCCCGGGCCTGTGTTGTCTATACTGACAGATAGATTTGCGATCATTATATACACACACGCGGTGCATTCTCGCTGCTTTTATGGGGCACAGTAAAACCTAAAATCAACCCACTTCAAGATGAATGATAGTGCTTAGAAACCATATCCACTTAAATATACCGCTAAACTAAGCCGCTAATTATAGCAATTTCTTCGGAGACTTCCAGCACATTTGCAAATGCACAAACAACGGCATTTCATTGCTCTAAGTACAGTATGTGACACCTGAGCGATCCATTACAGCTCGTTCGTTATTGATTGACAAAGCAGCAACATAAAGTAATTATAATTGATTCCAGATGAGGCTTAGCCTGCCATACACAGATCCTCCTCCTTTCTCTCTCTCTCTCCATCTCACTTACTGCTTGGAATCTGAATAGGGAGCTCGGGTAATTAGGTCACGCTGTTAAATTTTTAATGATCTCTGAAATCATATTCATGCTCACAGTGTGTCAGGTACACGTACAGCCAGCCTGGAGTGATACATCACCATTCTATGACATGAACAGAAGGCCTTAGCCATTTAATTGTGTGACCTTTCCGACCGAGCATCAGGAGAGGGAGGTATTTGGTGGGAAAATGAGTGATTGGGTATTGGTGAGATGTACAATGCACAAGCTTGTCATAATAAAACAGACATTTGTGTGACAGTGTGTGTGTGTGTGTGTGTGTGTGTGGATGCTGAGGTGTTTGCAAAGGAGGAGAGTGTGCGCGCGCAAAGGTAGTTTGATCGCGGCTTCGCGCGCTGCATTTTTATGAAGGTGACGGCTCAGTCGCGGTCAAGGTTGAGGCCAAAGGGTGTAAAGGTCAGACATGGAGACAAAGGCTGGGAACATGGCTGGCAGCTATCCCATAATTTGTAATGACAGATGATCATCTCCTTTTTCATGGAACAGAAGCAGGAGGGGGGGAGGGGGGGGTGCCACTGTACTTCTTTGTGGCGGCTTTGAAAAGTGCATTCGCACAATACTTTACTGAATGTGGTCTATGCCACTAGTATTTTATAATTTTACTCTATCTACACTGCACCACATTTCATTTAAATGCTATTGTTTATTTTACATGTAAAATGTGCATTTTTAAAAAAGAGCACCCTATGGATTAGGGGTTAAAAGGCCAACAATGACTGCTACAATGTTCCTCCCTCATTTCTGTCATCTCCATGATCACCATCTAAAAATGGAGTAAAAACCCTCTTAAAAAAAAATAAGCATGGAACCAGGGCTTCAAACTTGGATTAAGAGACATTACCAACAACCAGTGACCGCTAATGTCCAAGTGGCAAATATCTATCACTTCCGAAGAGACAGTTTACCCTCAACTTGTATCCATCCATTCATCTGGTGCCAATCCCAGCTGATATAGGGCAAGAGGCGGGGTACAACCTGGACAAGTCACCAGTCCATCACAGGGCCACCTGACACTGGACTTGACAAATAAACCTATCTATCTATCTATCTATCTACAGTGAATTAAAACTGCCTCCTAATCTTCAACAACAACAATAAACTTCTATAGTCACTAGAGATGAACGACCTATTCACCTATTGCGGTTTGATTTGCAATCATTTAAAGTCAAACGATGTGACGAAGCATTGCCACCAGTGATCCCATCAAAAAAATGAACTACTGGACATAATGTAAGGATGACAACTTAAAGATATGAAGTTCAAGTTCTGAAACCACAGATACAGTATGAGTCAGATATGGTGTACAAAGTTTGTCCCTGATTGCCTAAATTGTGATTTAGATTGGAATAAGAGAGATTCTTTTCATCTCATGCAGACAAGATGGACACGTCTGCATAATAAAGGCATTATAAGTGTGTAGATTGTTGACTATACCAAGACAAGATAATGTAAAACATACGATCCATATGTTGTTCACACGTGATGAATACACGTTCCTGGGCTCTGTCGATTTCTCCCCAAGGCACTGCGAGGTTTAGTCAAAGCAGCTGGTAAAAACATTGCCCGTATTACCATTCTAAGACTACTTGAAACAACATTTAGAAGACACGGTGAGCACACACGAGCTGCGAGGCAGTACCGTGTTCACCTCACACATGTAAAATCCTTCATTAGTGAGTGATTGTCTCATCCGGTGCCAGCATCTGACAGTAACGTCGGCTTGATCCCCTATAATTACCCTTCCCATGGAAATGATTGCATCTTGAGTTTCCAAACTGACAACTCTATTTGGACACAAGTAATCCGCTTTCTTGGCTGCGGCTGATACCTGAGCATAATCTGCCCAGTCGAGCGGCAAGGAATGGCAGCGCGCTCTCGTGCAGCCACGGTTATGAAACACAAACGATGAAGCTTCGCCCCCGTGTTGCACACTGCTAAATTAGCCCATGCTGGGATTGTGGGTTTTGAAGGATGTGTTTTTTTTTTTTTCATTTTCCTCATCATTGTAAAGACATGGCTGGATGGAAATGGAGATGTAAATGGGGATGGGTTGTAGGGGTGTGATGTGATCCGCAGATTAGCTTGTTCCAGTATGGTGCAATCCAGAGATCAGATTAAGCCATATCGTATTCATACACTAAAAAAAAAAAAAGGCGAGTATGAACTGACTTGTTAGGATGCTGTAAAGATTATCTGAATCCACGCATCCATTTTTATATACTTTATGTATTTAGTGTGTTATTTGGTCAAGAATCGAAATGTTCTAAAGCCACTGATTTGAAAGATATTGCGCGATGGTTCTGGACCAAAATAACCATGTGCCATAAAATGGCTTATTTACAAAAAACCCAGCTTGTGTTTGCTCTAAATAACATATTATTGTCATTTATTATCATTTGCAGTGTAGATTATGAAATGAGTTTGTGATGGTTACACTACCAACTCATCTTCTACTAAGCCTTTCACATAAAATGTCAGCTTTGATTTCAAACTCCTCAATGACACAAACAATTAAAATATGACTTATTAACACATCTAAAAGACGGTGTATCACGTCACGTACTGCACAGGTGTGAGGTTTTTGTTGACCTGCGGCGTCCTTCGTTCAGTGTGTGTTAGTGTATTAGAGCCTCTCGTCTATTCATAGCAACAATTTGACATGAATGGCAACATGCCTTCACACGTGCAAAGGTGTTCAAGCTGAACCAAATTGTGAGAATGAATTGTGGACGTGATTTGTCTGTGGAAAAAAAAGACAGAGAGAGGGAAAACCAACAGAGTCTGGCAAAGAACAAATTAATAGAAATGGCACCTTAAAACAGACTTAACAACTTGGTGCTTTCCATTCATTAGTGTGTCCTGCCATTAATACATCATTGTGTGAGGCATGAAGGACAGGCAGTGATGGGATTACACCCCCTTCTAATAGCCCGTTGCTGAAATTAAAATTCACAGGGAGACGACGCATTGGGGAAAAGTGAACAGAGACAGTTGTGTTATGGAGTTGAGGAGAAAAGAAAAAAAAAGGAAGAGTGGAGCATGTTGAGGCGGGGGATAAATAATGGAGAGAGGATAAAATGACTCTCATAAATAGAGCTGGAAGACTAGAAGGCCCATTAATGTGATGCAGCCAACATGACAAGGCAATGATGCCGGGTAAATACTTGCTGTTTATTCATTTAAATGCGGCTAAGATGGCTGAAATAATCATGATGCACAAGTGCTGCCACAGCAGAAGATTAAGGGGCCGAATAACATGCAATTACATTAAAAAACTATTTTGTTGGGCTTGCGCTGGAGAGAGGGAAATATCGCTTGACACAGACAGTTGTGGCTGTGGCAGGAGCACAACTGATTTCATTTGCATCCGCGCATTCCTCGAAATCATGAGAGACTAATGCGATCGGCTTTTCGCAGCCTGTTTATGTATTTATGTATTTATCTATTTACATTACCAAGGGAGCGCTGGTGAATGTGTGGTTGTCATGTTTGTAGAATCCCTATTTGCTAATAAGGCTAAGCCTCTTCTTATGAGCCTGGAGCCACGGAGCTAAGCTCTCGCAGTCTCTGGTTGAATATGTGGCATGAAAAGAAGAAGAAGAAAAAAAAATCAATTGACTAATAAAAGAGGATGTCACAGTGTCAATATCTGCTTTTTATTGGTGGAAGACGGGATCTTATTGTGTGTTTTTCCCTCAAGGTCCTTCAGCACTCGGCAAATCTGGTTTCGTGAGGTCAAAGGTGGAAGAGAGAAAGTTTGATTTGGGTTCAGTTTCTTTCAGATCACATATTCAGAAAGACACAATAACACTTTTTAACTCCAGTCTCTCAAAGGGGATGAGTCCCCAAACAGGCCAGGATTGGAAAACACACAGAAAGGATCTTTTCCCATATTCAGTTGTGGCTCTCACTCTCTTTGTGTGTGTTGAACAGAGAGAGAGAGACACACACACACACACAGGCCACTTTCTGCAGAGAGTTATATGTTGTAACTTTTTTCATTTGATGTCTCAGGGCATCTGAGGTCACTAATAAAAATGTGTTTATGCAGAAAGTGTGAGTATCTTTGACTTCTTCCCTCTCCTCTCTCGCTCCCGCCATTCTTGCTGTATTTAATTATTTACATTTTTGGGGGGAAAAAAAAGGAGAAATAAGTAGTCGCGCTTTTGGACATTCCTGATGCTATGCTGCACTTTCCCTCTGAAACATCATGCATATTTAAAGTTAATAAAGCATATTCCTTACCTTTTATCCAGGGCTTCTTTTTTTTTTTTTTAATGCAAGGCATAAAGAGAGAAAGTATATGTGTGTGCATGCACGTGTGTGCCCAGTCAGTCATCTGCTGTCCTCAACCTCATCCGCAACTCTCAGAAATACAAATTAACTCCATCGCGTCACAAATTAGAGACAGTTTGAGAGTGGTCTTCATGACACCCCCACATCACTTAACCTGACGCTGCACGTGACCGACATGTAATCCTACAAATACAGGCAAACCGCTTCTTTTTCGTGCCTTAATTTCTCTGCGAATTACAATCACAGCCAAAGTGTCAAGAGTCCATTGGAAAAGTAACATTTGTTCTTGAGTCAGGTGGAAAAGAGAATCATGAATAAATGAAGCAGTGGTGCAGCTGTGCCGTGGGGCAGTTTTTATGATTAACATCAGGATGGTGGAGTAAATGATAACTATATGCTTATGAGAAGGTGCAAGTGCAATATGTGTGCCGTTCTGTTAGGTCTCATTCTTGTTTATTAAAGATTAAACACTATAGTGTGTGGATGTGATATACATGTAAAGCGGAATGAATCAATGGCTCGATTACTTTTTAAATAGCAGGGATTTATACCTGGCAGACAAATGGATTGTTATGTGTTTTATTACAAAAAAAAAAAGTTTTTAAACTAAAAGTCTGACATTCTCAGCCAGAGAGCCAGTTAAGTGTTCAGCTGCATTTTTACTTTTTTTAAACTCTTGAATATTAAATTCCATCTTTAAGTTCCAGTATCAGTCCATGACCGGTCTGGTCAGACTTAGGTGTGAATGTGTGTGTGCGTAAATGGGAAAGGTGGTGTTTTCTGCTGTGAACAAAAGGCGGCTGGATGGAGGATTTGGAAGGAAGTCTTGACTCGGGATCGTCATAAATCACTGGCCTTGCTGCCGGATTCTGACAAGCCCGTATAGCTTTATCTGCAGCTGTTCACTCTTACACCTGCCTGCTTCTTTTCTGGGGTTTATGCATATCCAGTGGATATTCCATCTCCTCTCAACTCTCCTACCTCTTCCTCTCTCCATCACTTCACTCCTCTTTACTCCTTTCCCACCTCTCCTGTTGTCTTTACGTTCTCTATGTGTGTGTAACCATTCTTCTATCATCTCCTGCCCTTATCCTACCTCCCTCTGATTCCCTTCTAGCAGGCTTGGTCTTCCGAAGGCCTGACCAAGCCCAGAACCTCCCTAACACCCTCTTTTTCCTCCACTGTAGGCTTAATTGATTCTGTTGGGGCAAAAAAATGGAAAAGACATATACCTTATCACTTATTTACGCTGCCCTTTGATATGTATGATATTTAAGAAGGGTTAATATGTATAGGGTTAATTCTTAGGGGGGTGAGCGGCGTGAAATTTTCATGAAGCACTGACCAATAAAATGAGATCAAATCAAAGTTGGGAGTTTGGGAGGAGGCGTCTCTGCGGAGCGTTCCTGTGTGTTCACTTATCAAAAACCAAATCAAAGAATGAAATCAACTTTTGAAGGGAATTTATTTTTTGCCATAAAACCTCAAATAAACTTTCCACGTCCACCTGGGAGCAATATTTTTTTATATATATATATATATGAAAGAGAATAAAAAGTTAAGCGGATGGGAATGATGATAAGATTTAAAGTCGTGGCAATTCTAAAGCCAAAAATGGCCATAGGTTTACATATATACATGTGCCATTTACCTTCTGGCGCATGTGAAGGTACTATATGTGTGCAGACGCCCACGCGCACATATGTATGGTCCGTGGGTCCTGACAGAAGGAGAGGAGACCACGCTCAGAGGCTGGTGCGTGGAGGCTTGTGGGGCTGCGGTCCCAGCATATTCATAAATCAGGCCTTTCAGGGAGCTGTCAGAGGCTCCATAATGAGGGTCATTACTCAGGCAGGGTGTCAAAGCTACTATCACAGGAACCCGTCCCTGGAAATCACACTCACTCTGCTCCTTGTTAAATAAACAGTGCAGTATACAAAATGGCAAACAAGCTGAGGGTCAATCTGATGCAGTGCGGGGCCAGGCAGGCCTCCAGAGTAATTTACCCTCGGGGAATACCTCTCGGCTGGGGAGATGGATTAGAGAAGGCCCTCGAAAAAGATTAATGGAAATAAAACCCCAAAAAAAGGAACGGAGGAAAGGAAGAAGGGCAGAAATAAAGGAGGCATGGCGAGGTGAGGAATGTGAAGACAACGATGCACTGACAAAGATGGCTAAAAGTGCTAAGAGGAAATTCTTTTGACACCATCAGGAAAACAGAAGATCCCACTGCAGATCCCTGGCTTTCTGTTACACTAAGCAGACTGTAAGTCAACCGTAAACCAAAATCCAATATTGCCAAAGCCTGTTTGTGCTTACACAAGGAAGTGGCACCCATCGTTGGGTCTGAGCTCATCCCGGCTGGATGTAATGGCCTAGTAATAACAGAGTGTGAATCTCTGTTATCAAATATTCATCCTTTTATTGCCTTGCTAATATCTAACACGCGGCTTTATTAATTTGGGGTGGTGGAGGTGGCGTGGCTCGTGGGTAATGGCAGATCGGAGGGTGCAGATAAAGGCGACAGACATCGGGACTGTCTCCATCGTGAGAAAGTGGAAGACAACTGCTTCTGTGTCTTTTAAATATTCACATTTTGCTTCTTGTGTCACGTTGGCACGTACTTTTATACACGCGGGTGGCCATTATGCAGTAATTTTAGTCATGTCAAAACACACTCATCTCAAAACACCAGTAAAAGAGCAATGAGCAGCTAATATTTATATCTTTAATCTTGGTCGCAATATACTGTACCATATCTCTTCTGTGTTAGAGGGCACGCCCTATACACTGATCAGTATGCTGTGCGAAACCCAAGTGTGCATTATTTGAACCCGGTTTCATCTAAAATAACCATTTAGACTTAAAAAACTCCTTTAATCTCTTTCAATAAAGCTGATGTAAATGATCAATGACGCTTAATATTCCGGTCACTTCCTTGTTTTGTGCAAACCGTCGCATGGGGGTCTGTTCAAGGACAAACTATTAAATACTTCCTACAGTAGCGAGGATGTGCCCTCTCCCTCTGTTCTCCCCGCTAACCAAACAGCTCGAAGTAAGTGCTGCTGCTTTTCTTTTTCTTTTTTTTCTTTTTTTTAAACCATCCACTGATTTTCAGCTCACCTACCTGAAGGCAAAAAGATTAATCTTTTACATCTGTGAGTTTTAGACAGGCACTCATGCTGTGCCAGACACTGCTAGAGCAGCCAGCCCTTACGCAATGCCAATTAATGATTTTGTCATTTCAGTGACGGTGGGGGGGGTGGCGCGGGGGTTTGCTGCTGTGAGTTTGTCAGTACTTTTAAGGCACAACTGCCATTGTAATTTGCGGCCATCTGTTTCCACGCTGGAGTTAAGAGGCAAAAAAAAAGGAGACAAGGGAGGAAAGTGGAACTGAGAGGAAGACAGTGGCCGTGTGATGATGCGTTTGTGCGACTACCTAGCGTAGAGTGCTCACTGTCTGCCATGTCTTGGGGACATGGAGTGAACATATGTTGTCTTGGAGCCCCGGGGCTGACATTGAAGATGAGGAAAGACGCTACTTCAAGGCAAGCGTTTTCCCTGAAGTGTGGCTGCCACAGCCTTGTGCGGCTCCGAGTATTGACACGTCTCCTGTGGACAACCAAACATTGAGATTTGCGCACAAAATGTAAAGGGGCCGACTGACACAGTGCTCGCTCGCTACCACCTGCGATTCCCCCAGACTGTATGAGAAGCGGGACAAATGCCTGACTAAAACTGGATCATTTCATCAGATTAGCCTGGAGGAGATGCATAATCACACATGTTATTCTACACTCACCTGCGGCTGTGCTTGTAGCTGTAACTGTACTCAGCTGAGCTGAACCCATGAGGCCAGAAAATCCTACAGACTATATGTTTCAGTGCAAATAGCATGCTACAGTTACTTTTGCTTGGCGCTAATTAACGCTGTGCAGGAACCCTTCATTTCTCCTTTTAAACTGCACAGATTCTCCACGCATTCATAGTAAATACTCTCCTTAATGACTTTATACTGGGAATATATCTGCTCGCCACATGGCTCATTATGTTCAATAAAAAAATGTGGTATCCATGTTTTATATACTACGCTCTAAGTACATTATGCGTCACACGTTGATGGAGCTAATCAAACACTTGACATTATGTCATAACAGCAGAATTAGTGCGTCGTTACGTGTTGTAGTGATTAAGCCTGAAAAATACATAACAATTTCACATAAGCTTCCAACATAGCCTAATGGAATGTGCTGCTAAACGCAGTCGAGAAGTTCGGCGCTGACTTGTAAAAAGGCACCGGCGAGACGTGTTTAAAGGAGCGGCGTTAAGTTTCTTTCTAATGCATATTGTATTCCTCGGCGAGTTGGACATAAAACACTCAAAATGTAGGGCCCCGCACCTTGATGGCTGCCTGAGAGCGACACGATAATTGACCCAGCTTAATATCGCTGAGGTGTTTGTGTGAGAGCGGTGCGAGGGCCTTCATTAGGGCCTCGCAAGCAGAGGGCCTAAGTGGCTTGCTCCCTTCTCCCTCTCAGCTGCGTTCAGGCCTATGATGAATGGCTGTAAAGATGGACTGCTGCCGAGGGAGAGCGCCTGACGGGCCCAAGCAAGGCCTTGGATGATGAATAATGACTCCGTAGCCGTTTCCCCACAGGAAGCCCTCAGACCCCGTTCGGCTCCTCCACAAAGTAAATCTGGTTGACAAGTTCCCGTTAACCAGGGACCGAACCCTATCACTGCTAGGTGTGGCTGGGGATTACTCTTAGATGGTGCGAGACATCACCTACTTGAGACAGGATTCATCTTCTCATCAAAGCTGCCGCAGTGTGTGAACAGGGCACTATCGCTTTGCCACCTGAAGCAAGAAGAACATTAAGAAAGTCCTTTCTTCCTGAAAGGGGAAGAACTCTGAGCAAACTATGAGAACCTCTGAAAAGGCAGCAAAAAAAAAAAAGAGAATGAAAGCAGAGGAAGACAAAGACAGAAGACAGAAAGGAGAAGAAGAAAAAAAATATATCAGAGAACGTTTGCAAATTAACTTTGACTGCTCAACAAGGAGCGCATGTTGACAGGGGAGAAAGATGATCTGATTTACTTACACAGGCAAAGGATATAAAGAGAGCAAGCGGAGAGGCACGCGAGACTAAACAAATTCAATCATCTCCTCCTTTTCAATAGGAAAATCTTTGCCTTTTCTCCCCAAAAAGGCCCCCTCGGCTTAAATCAATTGCAAACAAACCTGATTCTGCGATGAGACACGCGGGGAATAAACAGTAGCTTTCAATTTAATTCAGCCCCCGCGCCCTGGGAGCAGAAAACTTTCATCCATCACTTTCATGTGCCGCGCAAGGCAGTCGTAACTCGGAGCGTGCGTGCGCGCGCGGTGGAATCGGTGACAGCCGGTAACAGTAAATATGTCCCAACAAGTAGCTCCGCTGACACAGTCGCTGTGTGTTTACAGCAGCACTTGACAGAGAGCAACACACATCATGATCGAGTCGGATAAGCGTGTTTGTCAACGCGCAGCACAGCGGTGCCTTGTAGGCAGGGGAAGATTTGCATCGAGCGCCTTTAAAAGACATGAGCGCTAAAGGACGCGTTACAGTACAGACATTTACAGACAGTGATTGTTTTTAAGGTGGAATTAAAGTCAGTCTTTGGTGGCACAAACTTGATAAGGGAAAACTTTGTCTGTTCATTTCATTTTTCGACAAATTCTGCCCCCGAGATAGAAGAAAGAAAGGTTAAATGCATGTGTGTAATCAAGCATGGTCAGCCTGAAATAGCAGAAAGAATTAAAACACTCTTCAACACTTGATGTTCTGCCGTGCAAAATCCAAACAGCGGCCTCCGTAAAGCAAGAACCTTGCCTTAAAAATGAAAGTCTGATTCTGAGGCTAAGAAAACCAAAAGATATTTATCTTACACCTTACAACTCGGAGCATTTCTGCTGCTTTTTTTCCATGACTATGTTAAAACGTACAGTATATACAGAGGCAATACGAATGTGCAATAAAGTAAACCTGAGCAAAAAGTACTCAAGATGTTTAAAATCGGATTGAATTTGTGAAATTTGGAAACGCGTCACAGTTCAAAGTTCACTTGGCTCGTTTTTATGAACAAAAAGAAAAAAAAACAGTCTAATTTGTGACTTCTGCACAATTATTGCTACTTTATATCACTACTAAAAATCCGATATCATAACTTTGACTCAACAATACGTAAAAAGTATTATAGGAGTTGTGTATTATTCCCACGGCAATTTACCATGGGTGCACCTGCTGTGTGAGCACTAAGGGTTAAAGCAAAAATACTTCAATTTCTACCAATAAAGCTACGTAAATGTTACACACTGGGCCTTAAAGGGAGAGCGATGCACATATTAGGTGTGGCTGACCTTCTGCTAACTTGCATTATAATTTCTTGCTGGTTTTGAATTGGGTTTTCTTATTTATGCAACGGAGCCAAGAAGTTTTTGATTCTCTCCCGCTCTCT
This sequence comes from Solea senegalensis, assembly GCF_019176455.1. Classification (NCBI taxonomy): domain Eukaryota; kingdom Metazoa; phylum Chordata; class Actinopteri; order Pleuronectiformes; family Soleidae; genus Solea; species Solea senegalensis. The sequence goes on along the minus strand of NC_058023.1, from coordinate 27,362,380 downwards.
ACTCTCTCTCTCTCTCTCTTCAGCCGTGCCGTTTCGTGGACAGAGCCTCAAACTATTTCTTGAAGACTCCTGAGCTGAAGCAGCAGCTCTGCAGCCTCCCTTTCCCCGAGTCCTGTCTCCATGCATTGTGTCTGAATGAGTAGGTGGTCTGTGCAGTACCTGTGTCTGCCTAGCTGAGAGCTGGGGCATTAATCTGCCCTGACTGATGATGAGCATTAGCATACAGCACATTGCTGGAGAAACGGGTGTGTAAGTGGTGCCGTGTGTGAAAGTGAAAGAGTGTGTGCTTAAGTGAGCCGCCTGGTGTTAGAGCGTGTGCACCTAAGAGCACGCGCGTGAGCGTTTGTCTGTGTGTGTGAGTCTCTCTCTTCCCTCCCCCCCCCATGACTCACTCAGACCACTTCCCCTTCACTTCCTGTCATTAAGACACATTCAGCCTTCTCTTCCTTCCTTCAAAAATATTCTCAGCAGTTTTTTGTCAATCCAGTAATAATTCAATTTAGCAGGACTGGCCGGGATAGGACTGCCATTAGTTTGGAGGAGGTGATTTAAGATTGATGACTTGTGTCCCCTGGGAGTCGATTCCCGTCTTTTTTTATTTTGGAGGGGGGGGCGGGGGCATCGGTGGCCAGGGCTGTTCGGTTGCACCGGGCGTAGGAGTCGTCGAGCGAATTAAGGTTCTGAATTGATTTCCTCCAAATTTGAGCTGACTAATGTGACAAGTGGCAGCTGTGAGCGCCTCACCGCTGCGGCCTCGGCTGTCTCCTCCGGGCTCCTCATTGTGACATGGTGCCGATGCAGCCAACGCAGGGAAAGAGCTGCACTGCTGTTCATGCTCACAGGTGCACACACACGCGCACGCGCACACACACACACACACACACACACACAGACAATCACTCAGACACACGCGCTGGAAAAAGGTTCACGTGGCCACATTTCAGGATGCAGACAGACAAAGTCATGCAGGGCGGTGCAAAATACACACAGCGCACACTTGCACACACACACACCCAGGAACACACACCCCTGTGACACACTGTTGTGCGGAGCTGCTCACCCATCACACTCAAGTCAGTGACACAAATTACAGCCGAGGACTGGATGAGGGGAAGCGTTGCTTGGCCATGACACAGACACACACACACACACACACAGATGCACCCACACAGCTGTAGAGTAGGCATGCACACACACACACACACACACACACACACATGCAACTACAGTGCTGACAAGGAACAGGTCAACATGATGACACCGGTGAATAATTCAAGAGAAAACAGAGTGAAAGAGGGAGCGTAGTGAACAGAAAGAACTGAGAGAAATGGTTGATATATGCAATAAATAAAAAAAAAAGAGTGGCGAAAAGGCATCACTTTGAATGCATACTGTACATACTGTTCTCCTTTATAAATCATACACCTTGTCACAGGCCTGTATGCCTGCATCATGAGCATGTTTTATTCAGGGCTTGCTACAGAAGCTAAAGACCATTTTATATATAATAGCATTTAAGTTGTTGGGGTTTTTTTTTGTTGTTTTTTATGGAGACAATCCCTCGTACGACGAATGTACAAGAAGAAATTCACCGACCGCAGGCTGCATTTCCTTCCACTGCAGCAAACTAACAGGCACCTGGTGTATTTGTTTTTAACAACACGTAATCACGTGACTAAAAAAATCACCACGGGTCTGTGTCAGTCCCTGTGACAGGTTAGTGGCGGCTTAGAGGGACGCCAGGCAAATAGAGTCCTTTTCTCCAAGAAATCAAATTTAGAAAAAAAGAAGAAAAAAAAAAAGAAAAAAAGTGCAGCCCTTGACAAGTCAATGTTGGAATTGGTTTCACGCATGAATGCAGCCTTTAAGACAAAAGCACCTCAGGAGATAATTACAGTGTCAAGCATACCCTGTCAAGTGCCTGACGATTGCCCAATATTTAGCTTTAATTAAATCAAAGCAGAAATGTAATTTCTCCCGAGTGAACTATACACAAAGTGGATTTCCAGAAACACACAACATGGCTGACTAATACGTTTTCTTTGTCACGTTGCTTCTTGCTTGTTATAACCCCAACACACACACACACACACACACACACACACACAGCCTCCGTGTCCTGGAGGCAAACTAACTCACTGTGCATCCTCCCAGGAAAAGAAAAATAGGAGTGCAGCGACACACTCGCAGCATCCTCGCCCAGTGTGTTTACATGTGTGCTGCAAATTAGCCGTAAACAATTGTGTTCCAAAGGGGAACGGTGTCAAACGGTACAGTCAGTAAATAACATGCCTTTATTTCAAAGTCTTAAAAGCTCATAACACCTGCTTTAACATGTCTGACTTTGAATCCAGCACAATGCACCTGCATGCTGAGTCAGGAACAATTACCCCTTCATAGCTGCAAAACTTTATCGAAACTAACTAATATATGAAGTTTTTTGTCTTTCCATCCGTCGACATTTGAATGCGCGGTGTTAAACTTGAGCCATCTATGGAGAACGGAGTCTTTAGTGGACTTTTACCACAGCGGTTGAGCCTTTTACGACATGTCAGCCTTGCTGTTAGTCACCTACGTTTCCCCGTACGTCTTAAAACACAGCAGAAGTGCATAAAGAGGGCTAAAACACCACATGCTGAAATGAAGAAAGAAGTCGAGACTGTATTAAGTACAGATTTGATTTAAGTCTTCATTTTTGTTACGCAAGCACGCAGCTTAGAGATTGAGATTTTTTCTTTTTATTAATGTGGAAGTGTACGTTTGACGTTTGATCTGCTGTAGAGAGAATGGCAAAAGGTCAACACCAAATTAATATGGGGCATTAATATTCCTAATGCAAACTCAAAGCGCTCAGTGTCAAAGTTTTGACCGAGCTCTTGTGAAAGTTTAATAAGACTTCTCTGTGTGTGATCTGCGCTCAGCGGCACCTCGCAAAGTTCACTGCACGCACACGGACACACACGCATGCACGCGGTGAAAGCGTAAAACATGCTGTATACGTGAAAATTACACATGTCTTTGAAGCTACTGATCAGCAAAGAGTGCAGTGGTACAGGGGCTGTGGGGTCTAATTGATTGTAAAACAGATTTACAAAAGAAGAAGGAAAAAAAGTGCTCGACGTGCAAAAAAGACTGCGGTCGGGTGGCGCGCGTGCTAACGGATGTAATTACTGTTATGATGTGAGAGAGGATTTGACTCCACAGATTCCTTTAAACTGTCGAACAACTGTGTGTAAACACTGCACGGCACTGCTGCTGGAAATACCAAAAGAGAATCAAATAGAGAAGAAGCGCCGCCGCACGTCTCTGAGGCTACGTGTGGCACACGACAGATGTACAGCAGATTAAAAGGAGGAGGAGCTATAATCACGTAGTCAATGAATCCACTGTGTGTCATAATCAGAATCACAATACTTTTATTATCCCGGAGGAAATTGTTTCATTACAGTGGCAATAATTCTGTGCCACTGTACTTTCCTATTTTTACACGTTTGTATGCATTTATTACTAATATTTTATTTCTATTTCTGAGGCTTTCTTGTACACGTTAACCAATCTTTAACCTATGTTTTATTTAATTGCTTATTTCGTTACTACTTTGAAATTCTCACTTTGCTGCTCACCTTTTTGCTGCTAAATGCATGACTTTCCCTGGTGTGGGATCAAGAAAGTCAAACATAATCTAATCTATATTTTTTTAAAAGGTGTTTTGACAAAAACAGACTTTGCTCGGGGCTAAAAGGGGGAAAAAAGAAATAGAAAAAAAAAAGCATCTCCAAATGATGTGTTCATTTGTGCTCAACTCACAGAGGACACTTTGAGTATTCCCATCTGTTGATGCTCTACCTGGGGTTATTTATGTGGGTCCACGTTTAGGAATGCACAATTGCACGTGTGCCTAATTAATCAAGCCGACAATTAGTTATTGTTTAAATTCACAGCTGAGTGCAATTAGCACGTGGCGGTCTGCATATGCCAGTGACAGCGTAGATTAGGCAGAGGGGTAGGCTCTTCTGTTTTTTCTTTTTTTTTCATCCACGGCCACTTGTGGTGAACTCGTCTTAATGATCCTCTAAATGTGGATGGAAAAACAGTCCATTTGTCTTATTTAATTCAGCGATAAACCACAACATTCCTTTTCCTTGGCGCGAAGAACCGTGATGTCAAATATTAACGGGAGGCCACAGATCTAAAAACCTGCAAGATCACTTCAAACTTTGGTTCCACGTGTAATGTGACACTCTCTCTCTCTCTGACTTTCATGATATTCAAATTAAACATCCCATTATTTTCTCCTCACCAAGAGGTGTCTACCATCATCCAGTGACTGGACACCTCATTTGTCAGGCTTCAAGATGAGAGAGAGACAAAAAGTAAAGCCGCAAAAGTAAGAAAGAGCTAAGAAGCGGGGCCTCACACCCTGATCAGGGTTGGCTGGACTCTGGACTCTTATTTTTTTTTTTTTCACCATTGCAGTTGCCCAGGTGACGCTTCACAGACCACACTGACCTTTCACAATTTCCAACCGTCAATCTAAATGGAAGCCCCTTATCTCATCTTCTCTCCCTCCCCCCCCTGCTCACACCCCCTTCTTTGTAGATGTGCACATCTTTTTATTCTAAATCCAGTCATTATTGTTCCTCTCCACTGACCAGCAGGAAAAGCCCTGCCGAAGTTGGAGAGTTAATTGAGCATGTCTCTCCCACTGCTGGATCTGAGGGCGAAAAGCAGCTGGCTCCACTGTCTGGCTGCTTGGCTTACTGGCTAGCCTCTTTCTGCTCGATGTATTTGCCTAGATTGCCAATGCAAGGCCTGGCTGAGGATGTCTTGTCTACTGGACTTCACTTGAGCATTCATGTCTTGGCAGCGGCAACATCCGCTCATTACGGAGAGAGAAGTGTCAGAACGGGAGAAACCAGACGACTAAGGCTCTAATGTAATCTGGACATAGAACTTTTTCCTCCTTAATGATATGATAGCCCGACTTTATTTTAACGGGTGCCCTGTCAGGCCGAACTGCTTGAAGTTGGAGGTCCGCGGCGCTCCCCGCATTGCAGGACGGAGAAAGCAGAACTGCTTTACTGAGCAACAACTGAACTGAAATTCACACAACCAAAGCGCAGGCCATCTCAGAAGAACGAGCACAATGTTACCTAGGCAACAATTAAACACAGACGGCACAGACTGATATATCTCTGAAAGATTTAAAGTCTAATCGGAAATGTTTCTCACTCCTTGGGGGAACTAAAGGTGAAGTCAGTTATCTGCCATTATTTGGTTTAAAACATTCCCAGCAGTATCCAACATCTCTACCTATTTGATTCACTTTGAGCATGTCTCTCTCCTGGATGCATTCATCCTCCCTAAACTCCTGAGTTGGAGTGGTTCGCCTCAGGCAGAGGAAGCAATAATGTGAACCCTGGAGAGCTATTCAGAGTGAAGAGGAGAGTGGAGAGGAGCCTCCTCCACGGTTCTCCTCCAGCGGGCCGTTTGGGAGGCTAAACGGCGCCGATATCCCTTATTAAACCATCTGGCTGATGCTAATTAGATTATCAGAGATAAAGAGAAAGAGTTTTCTTTGTACATTTTAATGAGATAATGTGTCAGGCAATTGCGAGGAGAAGCGTTATTTTCTGAGTGCAAAGACTTTTCAGGTGAAGAATGAACAGGAATGAACAGATGCAGGGGGATGATTAATCGCGCTTATCTGGAAGAATCTTGCCTACATGAGGGAAAAAGATTAAGAGACTAAAAGTCTTGGTCTTTTAGTTGCTTCCTTACTACATGAAAGTTATAAAAAAAAAACGTCTACCCGCGGACTTCAAGGAAAACCAGACAATTTGAAAATGCATTGTTCAAACTGCAGTGTGTAACTTTTAAACATGAACAACAGTCGGACAGTTCACACAGAGCTGATTTAGCCCATCGCTCTGTGTTTTGACGTATAGCCGCGTTGAATCTCATTTCCGTGCCATTTTTTTGTCAAGACAGAAGGAGGCAAAAGCAACATTGCGCTAGTAGAGCGAGACAGCTGTAAACAGCTATAATAGACAACACAGAGAAGAGCCGGTGAAAAGTGTCTGAAGTTCAATTCTACGGCTCAGAGAACCCACTCGTCCAGGTGCTGATAGTATTGCTTGACGGATGTAAGATACAGCATCATTACATCGTCTTCTGTTCATATTTCCCATGCAGTTCTTGGCTACATTGGACCATGATGCTTGTAGCCATCCAGGCACATAGAGGCAGATAGATTTCCAGACTAAAGATAGTCCTGGAAGCTCTTGCCCCTAATGAGAGTGAGGAGGGGGACTATTGATTGGGCTTGTCACCAGAGAAGAACATAAAAGTACACATTCGATAAGGGACTTCATATCCCGTTCAGCTAGTGTAAAGGTTAAGTGCTGGAGAATATTGCTAAGATCAATAATTGTCTGCAACTTCACGTATGGTCCGCCGTCACTGCCTACTCCTGCTGCCGCTTAGCCTTAACAACACTAACTGAAGTCACATAAATGCCACAGGAGGCTTATGGGACTCTGTAGCTTCGATATGACAGACCTGGTTCAAACAAACACAAATTCTACTTCCTGTGGTGCCTTTATATGGCCGCCACTCGGAGGAACTGGACTGAGCGTGGATGCAAGCCGTTAAACGCACTGTAACAGTACAAAGCGGAGCCTATAAAGATTTAATACCCTATGTACACAACTGCTGCATATTCATCCACTTACAATAAATAACCGACTCAATTTCCCTGTGGTAATGAAAAGAGAGAGTCTGCTTAAGCAAGACAAATGAAGGGTTTGCAGCGCTGAGTAACAACATTAGCTGGCTAATTAAACAACAATGGAGGATGCCGCTGACTCTTGCCGTAATTATGCAATACGGTTTAATGAAAAAGGTTAAGTGTGCTGAAGGAATGGAAGCGTGATGTCTCCCCCCCGCGCTGGCTGAGGATGCCCCACCCCGCAACAAACACTGTCCCTGTTTGTCTTCAAGGAAAAGTCATCTCTATTTCGGCAACTGTATTGTCTCTTCCTAATGGCGACGCTATACGCTTTACACATGAATGCAGGGTGAAATGGAGAGAGCGGTGGTATTGTGTGGCTCATAATATTGCCCACATGACCGCACTGTTGACAGAGACACAGCTCACAGTCAGAGTGTAAGAGAGATGATATACTGTTTAAAAAAAGAAAAGGTCTTCCAGTTGCTGAAGCGTCAAGACTTGCAATTTGACCAGAAGTTCCTTTAGCTTTATTTATTTTTTCTATCTATTTACCGCTAAATGGGAACATATATTACAAAACTGATATCCTGAAACTAGCAATTGTGAATATTAAAGCTTAGCTTTGTATTACTAGAACATGGGGGAGTATTTTTGAAAAATTGTGCTTCCCAACCTCAGTAACTAAAACAAAACTACAGTCTATTAGCCATCTCAACCTACCGCGCAGATAACAGTGTCCAACACTGTTATTTAATACGATTTCAAATGTCATTTTCAAGTAGATTGGATTTGACTTTGTAGTGCGAGGCTGTGAAGAAGGGCAGAGTGGGGTCTTGCTGAGGCGTCTCCTGCTTCCTCTCAAAATGCAATTAACTGGGCTTCCCTGCTGTGAGGTGTTCATGGCTATTCCACGTGGACCCATTTTTATACAGACACTTAAATATTCTATTAATTGATAATGTAAATACCCGTTAGGTTTTAACGGGATCTCTGTTGCGGAGATCCTGGCAGATGATTTGTGCATGTGGTGGTTTATAAGTTAAGGCAGAGAAAACACTTAAGCCTCCTAAAACAACACCTGCTTTGCTCCTCTCTCCTGAACCTCGTGCCCCCCTAGAAATGTGGGAGTTAAAACAATTTTGAACCCTACGACGGGCTGTTTTCTACATCGCGGGCCATGTGCCCATTAGACATGCTTGTGAACGTGTTTTCATTGGGGGGAGAGGTTGCACTTTCAACTGTTAGGGTTGTGCGCTCACCATGAACCCTTTTCCCAATAAAAAACAAAAAAAAACCTGTGAATGAAAGCCAGGTGGGTGCAGGGGAAAAAGGAGAGAGTGGGGCAATTATGGAGAGAGATGTAGAGAGGTCAATTTCAGTCACACAGGGTGGGCGAAGTCATCCGCAGGCTTACGTCGCATCTATCATTCTGTACTCCTTCTATTTTAATGCGACGACAAAATCTGTTCTACCAAACGCTCCGAGAGAGTGACGACTTCAAAACGGTGCGTAAACATTTGAGAAATGAAGACATCATCTGCAACAACAAGCCAGGGCCCACGCATTGTCATATACTGAAGGAAAAACGACAACACAGTGAACAACACAGGTGCTTTGGTTCCGTGTGTCAGATAAAGTAAGCTTCTGTAGTGTTGCCGCCGCTTCAAAAGAGCTCACTAAACACCGCCAGTGTGTTGCAGAGGCGGCGTGTTATTTATTCACAACAACTCCTGCTGAGGTCTATTTGGAAAAACAACTGTAATGATCAATAATACAGCTCTTTGACTGTACATGCTGTATCAATGTTAATTATTCACTAAACAAAGTGGCATAAAAGTCCCATTACTCTTGCTCTTCAACCAAACAAGACATTGCACAAGTCCAGTCTTAGGAGTTATGTTCAATTGGTGTAGAGTTTAAAAAATGCATGATACAAAATATTTATCGTCGGAATTTCAAAAGGCACGGCATGCAAATCTCCGATGATGAGCTCTAAATGGACGGCGTCTGTTCAAAAATGTATGCATCGCACAAAGCCTCCTCCCGGCATGCAGTTTGAGAGGCTTTTTTCATGAATTTGTTATGAAATGTTGGTTGACAAATACAAAAACATGAATACTGAAAGCATTTTACTTTATGAGTTGACACATTTAATATGCTGACTAAAAGCCCACAAGTTCTACACGGCGGAGTGTGTGGGGTGCATGTGTTTATGTCTTAGCCACTTAAAATCCATTCTATAGAGAGAGAGAAGCTCACTTAGCAAACATTCTTGTACCTCAAGGCTTCATAAACACCCCGGCAAGCGTTACACAGACACGATATTGCCGTGCATATTGCACAGCTTCAAAACACGCACTCATTGCATTCATCAGAGCCCGCACGTCTTATTAGAACGGAAGTGCATTAAGGTTTCATACAGACGCCCGAGAAGCCTAAACACAACTGCATGTACACAGCAGCGACGCGCGCACGCACACAGTCAAAGATTACCATTTAAATGCTTTAATAGAATCACACACACTTGATTCTTGAACCCGAATAACAAAGCCGCGAGACAGATGTTGGAAAAAATGCACATTGATAAGCAAATGTGCAACGCTATTCTTTTGTGTTTTTTAGGAAGAATGAACCGCAGTGCACGCAGCAGTTTGACTATTTGACAGAAAAACACAGAACAAAAGACGCTAACAGATACAGTGAGCCGCAGATGACATTTCATAAAAAAAAAAAAAAAAATATTGTACATATAAAACAGAATTTTTTTCTGATAGAGCACATCAACTGTAATTTATAATTCTCACTCCCCCTCATTCTTTTGTGGGTAACACACCTCACTGCAGGGAATACCACTTCTAACTTTTGACTCGTTTAATATTCAGTGTTTGACAAAAAAAAAAGGAAAAAAAAAAAAAACACCACTGAACTGAGAAAGAAAATGGGGTGGATTGTCAGAGAAGAAAACGATAAATAGCACTACAACTAGTGTGACTGAACCTTGTTGTGTGAAGATCAGAGTCCCAAAATCGCACCTGACAATTCAAACATCGAAAGTAATACACACACGCACACGCGCGCACACACACATACTTTATGTCTCCCCTGTCTCGCTCTCCAGGGGTGTTGCTTTATTAATGAGTTCGACACATAAAAAGCATCCGGAGGACGGGAAGTGTCACTCATCAAAAAAGGCTGTTTTTGAACAGTCTTGGCGCATGTTAAAGAATTATTCCGTTTCATAACAACAAGAGACAATCAGTGATTGCCAGGGTTTTTTCAGATGACCGGACCGTGAAGCCTTACTCTCAGACACGGCATGAATATTGTATGTAAAGCGTGCAAAGTTGAACTGCCTAGTGGGAGAGAGAGAGAGAGAGGGAGAGAGAGGGAGGACTGAAGGCTGTAGACATTTGGTGCTGTTCATTATGACTGTTTGCAATGGGAGAGAGTGTGTGTGGTTTTTGTCAGTGTGTGTGTGTTTGTCTATGTGTGTGTGGGGGAAAAGGACAACACGAGAGTGTGATTAATTTCATTGATTAAATGCAATGTTTTGGGTAAATACAGATATGGGTGAGCCACAAATGAATTGAGCAGATCAATGGCATTGATTCCGTGCAAATAAACTTTCAGTCCGGCTCAATAAGAGCTGCTTTCTCAAGACTAACCTGTCAAGGCCAGTAATAACAAACCACAATATGACAGGTGTGCGGAAAAGCAGCCTCTACACACAATCGACAGCGCAAAAAGTCGACCTGCAATCATTTGGCTCTTCAACTACCTAAAAATATACACACAGACGCCGCACAATCCTGCAGTGTCCACAGCCGGCACGCTGCATATACATGCAGTACACACACACACACACACACACACGGGCAACATGGAGACACCACAGTACTAATGCCAGACAATGACACACACTCAAGTGTGCGCTCACAAACACACACACAGAGCTCTACTGCCGTGTGATCTCGCCTGTGCCTTCCTGGACTAGAACAAATAATGGGGGGAAGTCGACTGTGGGATTTTGAAGCCTTTCCCTGTCAGTGACAGTGTCAGCCCTGCATCGCTGTCTACCAAACACACACCTTTGCTCTCTCCCCCCCCCCTCCCCCCTTACTAAAACAGCATAGGGAACAAGGCCTTTGAATAATAAATACTCCAAAGTTTCTACACAGCACCGGCCAGAGATGCCCATCCAGCAAACAATGTTGATGTGTAGAGGAGGAGAGCCATGGAAGGACCCTGGATGAATACAAGATACCTGTTCAGACACAACACAGGACTTGAACAGGGGCTTCCAGGAAGTGAGTCGGGTCTGCAGAGCAAGAGAGCTAGTGGCGAGAAACTTCAAAATCTCTGTATACACACACAGTCACACACTCACACACACAGACACAGACAACTGACAGTCCAACAGAAGGTGGTACAACTGCAACATAAGCAAAAAAAAAAGTTGAGGATAGTTCTTTTTTTTTTTTTTGCTAAATTGGAAGAGGAAGTGGAGGTAGGGAATAATCCACATAAAAGAAACAAGGCAGAAAGTGACCAATCCTCCTCATTTAAAGGGTGCTACAGAGCACGTTATTAACCACCCCATACTTCCAAAGTTAGACTAAGATTTTAAGAAGGTATATTGAGACAAAAAAAAATCTGGTCATTTTGAAGATCGAAACATCTGTATGTATGGAAAGCTCATCAGCTGACAGACAACTTGACAATAACGTCCTTTTTGGTATATGAAGGCGACTGTAGTCAGAAATGGGAAACAGGACAGAACTTTTAACGGATGACTTGCAAACTTGCAAGTCATCAGGGATGATAATGAAGTGGCCGTCCATGTTCAAGCCCAGTATTTCACTCTCACATAGAGGTGTAACATGGCTGAATGAGGTTTGGCTGATGAACGGGGGGCCATTGTTGTAGTTGATTTGTCCATCGCCGGCCGATATTTAATCCTCCGGTTCAGCAACGGGACTAGAACATGACAGAAAATCATTAGCCACAGTGGGCCGTTAACTGTCACATGAGTGATTGAATAGGCAGTGAGCCATGGAGTTTTGTATGGCAGTTAAACGTCTGCCCTTAAGACTTGTGGTGTCGGTCCATTGAGGTCAATGATGAGGCAGAATTGGCAGACAGCCACTCCCACTCCCTGTGGAATGGGGGATCATTGACGTCTCACCGCCATAGTTTTATTTTGAAAACTATGAGCCCCCTGCTTGCAGTTTTCAAAATAAAACATTGCACTTTGACACACAATTGCAAATAGCAAAGGCTACAGTAGATTCAGTCCATTTTTGATAATTCTACTGTATGTGCTATGCAACATTCAGTAGACACATGTTAAAATAAAATGAGTACGGTATCTCATATGGTAATACTTCTTTTAAAGCCAAATAATGAACTGAACCTTGACTTAAAAAATGATGTGTGTATTTTACCCAAATATTTCAGCCGTCTGATCCACGACAATTAAAATATTCAACTTTTTACTTCACTACAAGTACAAATCAACTTGAGTTACACATTTCTTTACTAGTTCAGGTTAAAAAGCACAAAATCCTGACGATCAACTAATAAATCATGATGTATTTTCACAGGTTAAAGTGGTTGCAATTGTGCAATGTGATCAATCTGGGTAAAATATCCAGCCGAGATTCTTCTGACAGATATGTGATTTTTTTTTTTTTTTTTGGAAAGCTTCAGTTAAATATTAAACTTGTGGTTTTTCGAGATTCAAGATTCCTTTATTGTTGCTGTACGCAAGCATCGTACAGCGAAACTGTTTCAGCAGACGAGTATCCATACATTCTTGCGTACATTCACTCAGGCATTCATTCAACAGCATAAAAATAGTAGAATATAAAAATATAGGTGGACATAAAATACCTTGTAAAGGAAAAGTACTACTAAGAGTAGAGATATGTTGCACAGATTGGGGGCGTGAAAATGAATATGGGGCAATATCAAAAGACACACTCAATACATTAACTACTACATTCTAATGCAAGATATTTATTCTACTTAACTTTTCAATTTGTGTAGAACGGTGAAAAAATAGTGACTAAATTGCAATGATTTCAAACTGTGGTCTTGCTTTGAAAACGATAAGCTGTTCAATCCTAGCGCACATAAATGACTTATAAAACAATTAAGATCTAAAAATAAGAAGGGATGCAATGGGTGAACAACCTGGATGCTCGCACTGGACCTTCACGCCGAGGCTCTGACTGCAGGCGTGCACAACATTTTTTTGACAATAACAAGTCCGAGTTGGCAGGGCTATCGTCTCAGTGGACGGTCTAAAAATACCACATCATGAAATAATTTTCATCAAACATCCAGCCTCCTGCCATACGCGTTCACTCCACCCTCCATTCCTCTGAGCCATAACATCCAGACCTTGCTTAGCTGCTCTGTGTAACCCAAACATCCAGTGTGCTTGGCTGCATTATCCACCCAGGGCCGAATCTCCATACCCGCGTCCCCCGTGGCTTCTGTCTGCATCTTAAAGAAATGACGAGGCCCTGGTTCACACATAACCTCGACTTGACGTGTGTGTACATGGACAGTGGGGGGGGGCGGCGGTCTCTCTCTGGGGTAACACAGTCCAGTTTAAGAAGACAGACCAAAGATGTCATCAACGTAAGATAATTCTGCCAGTCCTCTCCACCGCTACATGTTCATTAATGTCATTGCTGTTAAATGTTTCTCTCCATTTCCTCTTTCTTTCTTTTTTTCATTAAAGCCGTACATGAAAGAGAGGGGAGGAAGAGAGAAAAAAAAAAGAGTCAGGAAATTGTCAAATTATAAATTAAGCTGCTGCTTCAATTATTTGCTTGGTTTGATAATAACATGTGGTTAATTTTTGAACGAGGTTAATTACAAGAGGGTTAATGATATTCTAATAAAAACCGAGAACTCATCACATTTTCCTGCCTGAATTACACCGACATATACCAACCAAATATTTTCCGCAATTAATTCATAATTGTTAATAAATATCTTACAATCCAGGGTGCAGGGCGGGCCGAGGCCGTGTTTCGGAATGACATATCTGAGCGGATTTCTCGACACATTCTAGTAACAATAATTGCGATAACAGACATCTCACTTGAGGAAATCTGACTCTTGCTGTCTTTGGTAGGTGGCCAATTTATTTCATGAAGTGGGGCAGATCTTGTGCTTGCTGAACATGGTGCTATTGAGTCTGCGAGGGAGGGAGACAAAGAGAGAGAGAGAGAGAGAGGGTGAGAGAGGGACAAACAGGGGGCAGGTAGGTGTGATCGCTCATTCACACTGGAGCTGTTTGACGTTGAGCCCTACGGGGCATGATTACTAGGCCCTGGGTGATCCTTCAGCTCTCCACCGGACACTTGCTGCCTGTCGCCATCCCTCTCTCTCTCTCTTTTTTTTTTTACAGCCCCAACCCATTTCATTCCTCCTTCCTCATCCATCACTTTATATCTTATTTTTCTAACTCCATCTACCTGTCTCGCAAAGAGTGTTTAATTTACTTCCCGTAAACCTGCGTGTGTCGCGATAGCGCATTTCTACCAGTCTGATAAATAAAGGTGTCCGTCTTTTACTGCACCCAGGACACTTCACACTGAATGCCTCTTCATCCACTATTTATCAGACGTGCGTTTACTGTGTATGTTATTCCCCCCGTGGCACAGTTCGACAAGGATACAAATTTCACTACCATCTCGTGAAATTTGGATTTCTTCTTTTCAGAATTGAGCTGTAAACAGTGTACTTACAAAAAGCCAGCTCCCCAGTGTAATAACAAATGAGTTGGCAGATCAGAATTGTCCCATCAGTTCTATAAATCGAAAATATGACGCGGCTTTCAACCTTTTAAGGTGATCCTAATTTACTTTTCCTGAGTGACACTTTGATGGGAAGTTTCTTCTCGCTCTCTTTCAGCCAACTATTATCACTTTTATTATCTGTCACGAGGAATTGATCACCGGGAAAGCTTCACTGCAGCAGGCGCAGTCTAAATAAAAGTTATTAATGCACGGCGGACCAGTAAAAATATTACCACATCGCCAAAGCGCCACTAATTGTCAACTCTGAATAATATGGCGTGACCTACTTGGTCAAAACAAAAACAAAACAGAGAAGCTAAAATGGAAGCTTCTTATATTAAAGTGTTTGAGGTAGGGTGAGTTGGGGTCAATTTTTACCATATTTTCAAAATTGGCATTGGCCTATTATGATGTAATAATTGGCCAAGTATTACTTAGTTGTGTAAGTTGACATACAGTACATGCAGAACATGTTCTCCGTAAAAGTTAAATGCTGATCAGTCGCAGTTTTTGTTGAAGTTAAGTTGTCTGATTATCTGTTTTGTGTATTCGGTTCATACATCATTTTATTTAGAGCGTAGAAGCGCAGTGCAGTGCCAGCACACAATCAGATTAGTAGTGGAAAGCAATTTGGAGTCTCACATTATTATTTAAGTTTCAGCCAAAACATCTTACATCAGCTATCAGCACTGATTTCTCAGTTCACACATAGATTAGCACTGATTTCTAAAAACCTATATCGGCATTGGCCATTGAAAACCTAACATATGGGTCGAACTATAGTTACAAAACGGTAAATAAGAAGTTAAAAGTAAGTCATTTTCAACTTGATGATTTCCAAAAACAGTTAAGAGTCCTGGCGTAGTGATCAGAAGGAGGTAACTGGAGCCTTGGTGAGAAAAAAGTTGAGATGGAGCGAGCGAGAGAGAGCGCTGATAAAATGGAATGAATTTAAGCTCATAGTCTAAGAGTTTAATCTCCTCTTGCTAGAAGGACACAAGGGACTTGTGGTGACTTTTTTAGGGGGCGAAAATATTACCATGATGTGCAAGCAGTATCCTTTCATGCTCTATCCAACAGAGTTCATATAGACATGCTTGACTTAAAACCACCTTGTTAACAAAAAAGAGAGTGAACCAAAAAAAAAAAATTGCACTCTGTAAAAATCCTGACACTTCTGCAGCGTGCGTACTTGAATTTTTCAAACACTTGTCTTTTCTTTACCATAATAGATGTCAGTTTTCTCTGATGTAGCTCAAGTAGGGGGAGCAGCACGCAGGGTCTCACTCTTTCTGCATTTGAAGCTATCACTCAATAGCGAAATCTGTGTTGTTAGACATCAAACGGGGACATTCGCAGCATCACCTGCAGAGCGCTCCAAAGGGATGAGGTAAAATATCTTCAAATCACTTGTCCAAGACATTTCCCCCTATTAAGGCTGCCTCCACACAGGCTTTAAGGCGGAGACAGGCCCTTTAGATAAGCTAACCAAACGGAGTGTTACAGCTGGGAGATCAGACACACACTCTGTGTTCTATTACAGGACTCCCTTGCAATGGCATGCCATTAAAATAAGGCTCAACCTTTAGCAGTGTTAAATGAGTACAATTTCCATTTAAAAGCAAAACAACAAAAGTCAAAAAATTAAATAACCCATTCATAATGAGTGTTGGGCAAAGGTAGAAGGTCATTTGTATACCTGAATTTGAATATTTCTTAATAAATGGTTTAAAATGAGTTGTTTTTGCTTGTAAATGGATTATAATCCAGTCCCGGCTTAAGTGGGAGTTCATTTTGGGTCAAACTTCCAACTGCAGTTTGAGCCAAATGTGGAAATGATTCAAATTTCCACTGGACCTGTTTGTGCATCTGTGCCTTTCATATTTGTGTCGGTGTGTATGACTCTGATAGTGAATATGTGGTAGCAGGACTACAATGCTAGGTGTGTTTTGGTGTGTGTGTCTGTGTGTGTGCGTGTGTGCGTGTGTGTGTTGTAATCTCAGCAGCAGATCATGTTTTCTCGGCTTCAGATGAGGCAAAGCAGCTTTGGCAGCGGGCCGTTTCATCTCAGGCACTGGGGCCCAAAACAAAGAGAAAATGATTGATTGGATGATGAATTATTTAGAGGTGGAGGGCTGAGGATAGAACCAGCCATGCTGGAGAGTGAGTGGGAGAGAGGGATAGGGATAGGGAGAGAGAGAGAGGGGTTCAGCCTCCCTTTATCGCTCCGTCTTCCTGCAGAAGATGGGAATCCGAGTAAAAAACTTTCCCCTAATTGTACTAATGCGTGTCACTGCAAATTTGCTAATATAAAATATTGATGTGGACACAATGACAGCAGTCGCACAGTGCACCATGCTGATTGGAAAGGAGAGATGTTTGCTCGGGGATCTATAGGACGTTTGAACCTACATGTAACACTACACAGAAGACGGGGGCGAGCCTCAGCTCATCCTTGCACCGCTGTATCTGTATCACACCATATTCAAAGAGATAACACACCCCTTGAATGTTTACCTGTAGATAAGATAGTATGATCTGAATGACAGCATGAAAACAATGCACTGTCTAAAATGTCAGTGACAGAGCTGTGAGAGGGAAGGCAGCTGCAGACCACTGTGTGATGCCCAGTTAGACCACAGGGGGCACTGATGTGATATGTGAGAAAGAGACAGACAAGAGGGGAGACAGAGAGAGACAGCGAGAGAGAGAGAGAGAGAGCGTCAGAGACAGGAGGGAAAGTAAGTGGGGGGGGGGAGAGGGAGAGAGACAGAGGAGGAGAAATGCAATGAGGCAAGGCTACAGGGATGAACGCAAAAGCGTCTCTCTTTCTCTCTCTCTCTCCCTCCATTTTTTCAATATCCCCTCCTCATGAAATTTCATTTGGATTGTAAATGTTCAGTAATTTACCATCATAAATGTGTAATGGGCCCCTGAATCCAATGACATTGTGCTGGCTAATCAACTCATTTGAAAATGAATATAGATCTATTAAAGGAAACTCAGCATTTCCCCTTTGTTAAGACTGGCATGCTGTCAAACATGGGGACGCTTCCTCAAAAGGGCTTTTTTTCCTCTTCTTTTTTTTTTAACAGGGATCCTCTTCGTGGAAAAAGAAAAGAAAAAAGATCTACTCATCAGATGTTTTGATCTAAAACAGAAAAGATTCATGAGATTAATTGCCCGCGCTAAATTCTGATTTGCTTTGTCAATACAAATCTGACACTGAATCAACTGAAGAGAAAAAGTGGCTAATTTAAAAACCTCGTTCAAAAAAAAAAAAAATCAAAGTGGTGACAGGGAGTTAATCACACTTCATTTTCAGTTGGGAAAATATGGCAAAAAAAAAAAAAAGAAAGTAATTCTTGAATTTAAACCACTTCTTGGTCCCTGCGCAGAAAAGCCAAAGAATTCTCCAGAAAACACAATAACACACATACACTGGGATTACTGCCTCTTATCTATGAGAGACAGTGCCTGAGGCGCTACCTACAAACACTTAATCAAAAAACCAAGTTTAACTCATGGAAGCCAGTGACTCTTAGAAATAGAGAGCGACGGAGAGAGGGGGCGGAATGCAAATTGCCAATGTTGTGACTCAAAGTGTGTGCGTGAGTGTGTCGAAATACCTGTGGCTCTCAAAGTGAGTGTTGGGGGGAAACTAAATAAGTTACACTGGCAGTCAATAAAATAACCAGAGTTTTGCATGATGGGTTCCGAGTATGAATGAACTTTTCGCACAGACATACAGACACGTGCCAAATCACAATGGGCTGTTTAAACCTTTTAATTGACTTCACTGTCATCCTGAAAGAGACCATCTCTTCCTTTTAGACCTTGTATTTATATGCTCCCGTTATTGCCAATAGATTGATCATCCTATAACAGGGGTCTCAAGCGCAGCCCGGGGGCCACATCCGGCCCCAGGTCATTTTGATTTTGAGGCCCCCGTCCTATAATGATATACCCAGTCACCTGAAGAAGAGTTGCTCCTGTGTGCCCCCGCCCCCTTCTTTAAATATCACAATAAAACATGAACAGCAAATGTGCACTGTCAATCACAGTGACCAACACAACCCATAGATCTAAATGCAAATCTATGAACTTAAACAGCAGCCAGAACCTCTCATATTACGTGGCCCTACAGTCGCTCTGATCTTTTATTGGGGGATAAAAAGCAACTGGATTAACTGGACCTGCTCAGCAATTACACACATGCCACAGAGCATGACTGGCTTTTAATTGCTTAATTACAGCTGTGCTATTAGTGAAAGCATCTGTATTTGTCGTGTTTTTCTATTCTTTTTTTTTATTTAGAATTTACCTGATTACCTGTCACCAGCCTCTAACAGCCATACAATCATATATTGTTCAGGTTGCAGCATGCAAATGTAGCTGAGGACATCCGTCATCATTTAATCAGGCCTGTATGGAAAAAGTACATAAAACTAATCTATATCTGAAGTGAGAGTTTCATCTCGCCTTTATACTTATTTATATTGAGTTATAACTCAAACGGCAAAAATATCGCTCTGCAATAGGGATGCATATCTTTCCATCTATGTCAAGTGTATTTTCTAGGATTTCCACCATTTTTTAAAACCAATACCTTGGACAATTAAGCAATTGGTATATTTATAATTAAAAACATATTTAACATGATCATGTGGTGTCTTGAACAATCTGACCTTGGAAAAACACAGACTGACTATTCACAGAACAGCTGAAAAACAAAACCACCAATCACAACATCACAACAACTTGTGTTGAGAGTGCAATTACACCTAAAGCTGCTGAACTCACTGCACCAACATCAATCACTCCTTCGGACTGGCACTGTTCTGCATTCCTTCTTATCCTCAGCTATCCCTACTTCTTATGCTACTTTCCTCTCTCCCTTTCTTTTTCTCTTGCCCATTTTTAATGCCCATTCCCCGCTCTTGGCCCTGATGCAGCAATCAAGGAAAAGCACTCATTTATCAGGTCTGATGGTGGCAGGGGGTCTATTGTGCACGGGTGGGTGTCCATGGTTAGCCGGAATGCGAGGCTTTAGGCTACTGCCCTCTTGTAAGGTCATTGTAATTAAGTCTTGGCTCACAGTCGTAGACTCTGCCTTTGAGGTTCAAATGTCTTTCCCCTCCATCCTCAAAAGTCCTTTTCGCCATCATTTGCTTCTGAGCTCATACATAAAAAGGCTTATCCCACACCAAATATTAGGCTCCATCTGTGAATATTGATTTATCGGTGGCCTCAGATAGGCTGGAATGAGTTAGATACCCCAACTTCCTCTGTGATTACTTTGTGGAAATAGAATATTAGAGTTTCAGTGATTGCAGCAGATGGAAAGTGCAGGACATGACCGAACACTTAAGATTGCTAATCTAAGATCCTAAATTTGCTCCAACTTCAATTACAGGTATCTAAAGTGAGCAGGGGGAGAATGGAGATCATAAATCCACAGTGTATCTGTGCCATCTCTCTCGTGCTCTGCATCCCTGTCTTGGCTGCCACCCTGTTTTAAACTTGTGCTTTATAAAAGTAGCATGCAGTGTACAGCCTCGTCCACTCCGGATCCAGCTTGTCTCAAAAGTCATGCACCACATCAGGTCAAGTGTGGTTTGAGCAGTCAGCCAGGTCAGCCTCCTCCCTGAAGGGAAACTGGCCCAGATGTGGCTACTGTCTGCCAGCTGAGACTGCCAGTGTCATTTTTTCACTGCACTGTTCAACAATTTTAAATCTAGAAAAAACTGTGATCCCTTTTACACCATCTCTGCTTTTTTTGTTCTTTCCACTCTTTACTCTTACTCATACTCTTTTCACCAGTCAATAAAAAAGGGTATGAAATTATCAACCAAATTATCCATAGGGCTGTTACTGAAATTTTGAAATTTGACAGTATATTGTGTTTGAGATGTTAAGACCTGTTTAAAAGTCTCACAGACCATGGAGTCTAGAAGTAGTACCCCTTAGGATCCAGAAGAGGGCGCTTGTAAGGTTTCCTACCATATCATATGACAGTGACTGAGCTCAAGAGGGGCCTGTGTGATACAAGTGATTTTGGCAAAGACAGATGCAGCAGCGACAGCACCTTGGGGATGCAAGCCAGCCTATGTGTGGGAGACTCCACTCTCTCTGAAACTGTCAAACCTGGCTTATAAATATCTGTGCGCCAGGGAAATCTGATCACTTCAAGCACCTTCTCATCCGTGGGTAATATTGTAAATAAAAAGAGAGCCGCTCTCAATCCCAAATCAGGTTGACAGACTTTTCTGTGTTTCTGTCAAATAATATTAGAAATCAAGAATGGCCATTTGCCTTGACTTTATCACACTGTAGTTGAAAGCTGTCAGAGCTTCCTCCTGTTGTCAGTGTCAGAGTGTTATTAATAGTCTAATGCACATGTGCCAGACTCAAGGCCACATCCAGCCTGCAAAACAAAAGCCACATTAAGGCATGTCGTCCAATTGTGCCATTTACACAGTGTACCTGTACATGCTGCATTGCTATTTAAATGCCGAAATGCAGCTGCCGATGAATATTGGTGTTTATGTGTTCAAACTTGATTTTTTTTTTCTTTTTTGTGACAGCCCTAATTAATAGACTTAAGTACTTGGAAAAGGTTCTGCTAGACAACAACAAGATATGATCAACTGCCCTCAGCGGTTTAAGAAAAATATATGGTGACCAGAGTGGAACGTTGACACTCTATATATAAAATTCTAGATGTGAAGCAGTGTGAGAAAAGTATATATAAAAGTAAACATCACACCAGAGAAGCCACATAGCTTTTCCAAGGGAGAAAAAAAAAATCTAATTTGAAAAATAAACACATTATATTGTACAAGAGGCCATGTCAGGGTAAGGATTAGAAGCTCCACTATAGATTTTCCTAAGGACTGATGCCTCGGGACTGTCACACACTGGCAATACAGTCTATAGTGTGTCTTTCCATGACCACAGTCAAGAAACTGTTCTCACAGTGAGGACAAAGACGGCCAGATGATGCAGATGCCTGGTTTTTGATTTTTTTTTTTCCAGCCAAACACTAGGATCCTACTGGGAATTGAAACTAAACTTCAACATCATCTCTCATATCGTCTATGTTCACAAAAACAATTTGTATTTGATGCCTTTAAAGGAAATAGCGGATTTTAATCCATAGACACTACTTTGTCTCATGTACACACACACAGTCAATTACAAGCCTCATTTGTGTGAAAGCAAATTAAAAAAAATACAGTTTCAATATGTGAACATCAACAAAAACATGCCAAATTTGAATTTAAATGACATACTCCAGTCAGACTATAACTGTATTTCTCTTTGAAATCATTCTACTGGCAAACAACAACAGGAAATGTTTAATTTCTCACATTTCACAGAGACATATTACACGTGTTTGTGCAACGTTTGATCTTCATGGCACGATGAACACAGGCATCCAACAATATATGAGGTTTTTATTCCACTTACATAACATAGTGGGATTATAACTTCTTTCCCCATGCCTTTAAAATGCGCCTCACACGTCTGACAGTGGGCTGAGCTGCATTTCAACTAGCTGTGTACTGTGGCGTATCTTTGAACAACCAAACAACTAAAGTGAAGTGCCTGCAGTCCTTTAAACACTTTATCCTCAGAGCTTCATTGGGCAACAGACAAGCAAAAGAGGGGAAAGAAAAAAGAAAAAAAACAAGACAAAAAATGCAAATGAACTCCACACACATGCCATTCAAAAGCACCACAAAAAAAGGCAGAAATGTTTTGGAATGCCAGACTCATAACTGCACTTTACAACAATGTGGGGGGGCGATGGGGACGTGATTGAGAAAGGGAGCGTAATGTTCTTTTCTGAGGCTTCTTTGCATCGCGTTGGGGATTCCATGCGTCTCATCGGCTTGTTTAGAGTGCATTAGCAGCCAATGACACAGCCTCTCTCCCTCCTCATCACTCAGTTTTCTTGTTGTCGGGGAAAGTGTCCTGAGGCAATAACAGCAACCATCCTCCTCCTCCTCCTCCTCCTCCTCCTACACCTCCTCTTCAGGCAGTGATACGCAAGGGCCTAATTTTCCATCAGCAAAGCATGAAATCAAGAGCGAAATGCCACACAACAAGCACTCTTATGAGAGGACACTTCCAGCTCACCCACCCACATGAGCGAGCACATGCAGGCACGCAAACACGGACGCACATTCAGAGGCGCATCCAAACTTCTGAATTAATTATGAAATCAAGTCGACGCTAAGCAAAACTGACAATCAGATGCCGACTTTGGGAGATGGTTTTACAAATTTCATGAAATTAGTCGCCGCAAGATGCAAAAGCTTGCAAGATGTTATTTTCATAACGGATAAATCAATCAAACATGTTCTCGATGGGAGATCTGACAGTTTTACCATCACTAACATGTGCCGTCACAGGTCTTATTGTATCCACTAACCAAATATATTAAGTTCAATGTCATAGAAGAGCAAAAAAGACCAGATGACAATCATATTTAAGAAGCTGAAGTCTGATAACTTCATAAAAAAAATCACTCAAACTAATGAACAAAATAGTCAAAATACTAATAAGTTAACTGATTCATTGTTGCAGTGCTGTAAAATAATACAATGCCTGTTTGTGACAAAGTATAATAAAACAAATGTACTATAGTTTGATACACATGATGCCAGTATGCTACAATGGGTTGTATATAAGGGTAGAAGAGATAAAAGTTCCGCCAAATGGATGTTTTGGGGTCGCAGTCGTAACCACGGCCAGACAGACTCATTATCTGTCTGACAAGAGAATGAACAAGATAAAATAAGACGATGACAGAGGAGCGGGAAAAATAAGCTCCTCTGAGAAGGTTCTCGAGACTCAAGAGGGCCAACATCGTGTTTTTCAGAGCTCACGCAGCCAAGCAGAGACACTGAGCAGACGTTATCAGAGACCAACTGCTAGGCTAAAGTGAGCGGTACTTGTGTCTCGCTTTTCCATCGACTGAAAAATAAGGCGGTTCGTTATTAGGACAGTAGCGCTGGCAAACACTACAGAGAGGAGAAAACTCTCAGCTACACACACACACAAACAGGGAGAAGAAAAAGATCTCGCAGCGCTGACTGATGCCCTGCAATATAGATGACGAGAACAAAGCTCCCCATAACAAACTCCACTCATATTGAGACGATTTCCTTTTCAATAATGAATCGCCACCAGCATCAGGCGTCAATACTACGTCTCTGTGTTGTGTGTGCCTGTGTGTGTGTGTGTGTGGAGGAGAGAGGAGGAAAAAAACATCTATTCTCAATGAGAACAAAACTTCTATATTTAATCTGTGCTGAGAACAAGCAAGCATGCAAAGTCAAAAACAAAACGAGGATGCAAGCTGGGGCTTTCTGTGGCATGCAAATCACACCCGGACCAACCAGCTGCTGTGAGCTTATCCCCTGCATCTTTGTGATTGACAGGATTTTTAAAATGTGTAGATTATAAATATTTATAATTGACTTAATATTGACTATATTCTCTCTGTTTGGGTGAACTTGAATGGGTAAAGGCAAAAAATAAGGGCAAGAAAAAAGCTTTAATTTTTACAGAAAAGCACAATAGCACAACCCAGTTCATTTGCAGCTCCATCTTCACATAAATAACCCCCCGTGCAGTGTGTGTGTGTGTGTGTGTGTGTGTGTGAGAGAGAGACAGTGTTCAGAAGTCTGTTTTCCTCACTGCAGATAATGAGCATTACTTTCTATTGTATCTAGTCCTGGTCTAGAGAGTTTTGACTGTTCCCAGTTCTCAGACTGTTCTCAGTTCAACACGATGACTGAAAAGTCATCTCCCAAAAATAAAAAGGAAGAAGAAAAAACTAAAATGTTGGAAAACATGGCCCGGATCGCCCAAAAATTACACCATTTAAATAAAAGGACCATGAACCAGACCAATCACGGCTGGGACAGAAACCCGGGCTGGAGAAAGGTCACGTTTTTATAGCGGCGTAACAAGGGCAGCTGCCTGATGTGTCATCTAATGGTGAAGCCGGACCATTAAACTCTTAAACCCCCCCCCCAAAATACAGGACATTACGGAAGGCCTTCACATACCAGAGAGGATGTCTTTCTTCGTCATGTGCGCAGTAAGCCTTTATACACTTACAGCCTTCTCATATGTACACATAGTGTCAATGCTCCATGGTGGAGCTTTGAACTTTTTTTAAGAAGCAAATCAAATAACAATTCAATCATTTGTATAAGAAAGAACAAATCAGGGAGCGCAAAAAAGTGTCAAAATATTGACACAAAATCTAATTCCATAGATGACTGGTGCTAGAGGTGGCTATTGGAGGTTAGCATAGCAGAATCTAACATGGCTGACTATGTATGAAGTCAATAATGGGGAGAACAACCTTCTCCGAGAGTTCCGTTTGGGTTGTGTAGTGTTGAGGCGAAACACATTAACCTAATTTGATCACAATTGAACTTGTTGGTATGTTTGAATAATGCGATTTTTAAAGTTGAACACGACAGACTCACAATGAAGTTTGGCATAGCTCCACACCGCTCCATTCAACGTATGTACGTACGTACTTGTCCGGCCGATACGCCGTCTTAATCGTCGCACACGGGACCTTTAATTTATAAACTTAATGTCAAGTCCATCTGAAAATCAGTAAGGAGCAACTTCACATCAAATATGGCAAGATGTCTTCACAGACCAGGTCCAGAGGAAAAACCTGAGTGGGTGGAGTACGAGTGGACGAAACACTGCAACTGTAGAACTTGGATGTGCTCAACCTCTAAGAAATTGAAATAGCTTTTGGCCTTTGATTGAATTACACTATGTGAACTCACGATACTATATAAGCCCTCTGTGTGCTTCTGTCTGTCCAACTCTTTCAGGTCCACATCAAAAAGGCCATCTGCAGTAAAAAACGGCCAACACACCATGTACTCCCATCTCATCCACAAGTTTCCTTTGCCCAGCATCCAGACACAGCACTGCCCATCGTCTCATCAATTTTCCCCTTTGATTCCGTCACCGAGGTTAACTTTAGTGGCGTTGCAAAGTTTTATTTTCAACAGAGCGAGTTTTTCACAACTCAAACAAAAACTCCCAGAGTTCCGATCAAATAAAACTTTCTTATTTAATAGAAATGCCGTGCCAAACAAATACATAAGGATTTATTTCACAAATGGCAACTGCTTTCAATCCCACAGAGCGATGGGATTTAAAGTGAGCATGAAACACAAACCCTTCAAGCAGATTAAATTTCAAATCAAGCAGGCCATGTAAATGATGTGGTGACAGGGGGCCCAGTGCAATTAGCATGCCAGGCTAGTGTTAAAGCAATTAGGCAAAACAGACGGCTAGAGCACCAGGGCTAAGCACGGGAAGAGAGGAAGGATGAATATTTCCATATTGCTCTTCGGGCAATGACTACACGTGTGTGTAAATATATATATGTGTCATATGTACATGTACAGTTTGAATTCGCTCAACACACAACTTGTTTGTGAAAATCCTCAGAGGGGATCAGAGGTTAATGTGGGCTACGCCGTTCACCGACGGTGCCAATTTGGAGAAGCAAGCTGGAGAAAAAACAAAACGCTGTGTTCTTTGTCACAAAAAAGGAAACAAAACAGCGACTCTCATGTTGCTTCGGGAAATCACAAAAACATTTACTGGTAAACAAGCCCAGAGCGGAATCTCCGCAAATCACTGAAGGGGGGAAAAAAAAATAAAGCAGACACATTTGGGCAATTCTCTCAGGTGGAGCCATCAAAAACAGTGTCGGCTCATACGCAGAGATGTGACAGAAAGGACCACCTGGAGACAAGACGCGACATTCGTTTGAGCGTAAATTACTTAAACAAGCATGCCGGGGAATGACATTATTTACTTGATGTTTCCCAGTGGGAATGGTGGTGGATGCCTCTAATTCTAACAAGGAGTTGTGATGCACACACAGAGCAACCACGACTAAAAAAAAAAACCAAAACAAACATACAGTACACTGGGCTGGAAGTTGTGTACAATGAGATGCAGGCCTTTTGGGATGCAAAGTAGGCCAGCCAGTGACTCATCTCTGTCTCAGTCTGCAACATGGTGGGGAAATGTCATAATAATGAGGAGGAGGGAATAAAATTAGGATTTTGTAGAAGGAGTTTTGCTCCTGAACAGATATTTTAGCAGAATAATGCTATGTGCAAAGCAAAATATGACCAGATACATGTATCTTTAAATCTCATACCTGCAGCTACCTCATTAAAAAGAGGGTCGTTTTCCAATAATCCTGTAAAAAAATCTACAATTTACTGATCAATGTTGACCTCTTAATATTAAGCAATAAAGCACACAGGAAATAAAAGAAAAATGGTTGACAAACCTTTAGAAAACACAAAATAATCAAACCTATTCAAATTTAAGTACATAAGTTGCCTTATAACA
This sequence comes from Solea senegalensis, assembly GCF_019176455.1. Taxonomy (NCBI): domain Eukaryota; kingdom Metazoa; phylum Chordata; class Actinopteri; order Pleuronectiformes; family Soleidae; genus Solea; species Solea senegalensis. The sequence continues at coordinate 27,335,401 of NC_058023.1, read as the reverse complement.
TAACTAGCCAACTATAATTTGCTTAATTAATTCAATTGGGTGTGACCAATTTATCAAACCATTTTCTTTTATCAGTATATCACACGGCAAAGGCAATGCAGTGACATAATACTATTCATTTTCACAATCATTTGTTATCTGCATCGTCAAACTGACTGAAAAAGGTATCGGTGTTTTGATTACTTGTGGTATCAAAAGAAAATAGCAACACATATCCATAAACAACTGCAGCAAGATCAAACAAATAATTAATATCCGGCTCTTTGCTATCACCTACTTCCACACTGCGACTGATGATTAATGTGCTCCGAGGAAAACCCAGCGACAAAGACATTTACTTTAAGTAAGTCCTAACGTACATAAGTCAATTAACTGAAACTCAGATTAAATGAAAAATTCGAGAGACTGCACTAATTAGTTCCCGCTCAAGTCATTGTCTTGAATTTATGCTACACAATGTAGTACAACCTATTAGACTGTGTAGTGCCATATGGTCCTCGTGGCCTATGGGCTTTTAGAGAATTACTGCAGTGAGAGAGTTCAAGCCAAGCAGGTGAGGCAGTGTTATTGGCTGAAGTGTAGCTTTATATAGAAGGAGCAGAAAAAATGGGTCAAAAAATGTCTTTCATGAAAAGACGGCGAGAGACAACATGAGAAAGTGATCAGAAAATAAGGTTTCGACCTAAATGGATAGAGAGGAGGAGGAGAAGACACAAAACACGCGCCCAAAAACTGAGTAACACAATTTAGTCTGGCCTGCAGCCAAGTGAAACAAGTGACATGATGTAGCCGACTGCTGTAGCAAAAACAAAAAGGCAAAAGAAAATAAATACAATGGATGGGTACACATTATTCCCACACTGAGTAATATTTTCCTCCAGGACGGGAAGGATAACAACAGTGACGCTTGTTTCCGAGGTTTTCTTAACATCTTAACTAACCCATTACTAACCAATAAAGGGGGTTACCTATCAAACTGGAACTCTTTAGAAAAGCACACAGCGACACACTGATTCTGGTAACGCAGCACACGTGTAAACAAAAGCACTTAAAAGGACTTACTTTTCCGGAACGTGTCTCCGCCTCCTGCGGGCCGCTGCTGAGCCATGTTTTTTCCACCAAGAAGGTATCGGCAAAAAAAAACACCCATGTCCACGAAAATGGCTGACGATCAGGTCCTGGAGACGTCACAACAAAGCAACAAGAAGGAGCCAAGGTAAGAGTGGACATTCATCCCAGCGTTCACATGAACTGAAGCCCTAATTAGCGTGATTAATCACACCTGTGTTGTGACAACATGTGACTTCACTCTGTCTGCGGCAACAAAATAACATAGCGTAGCGTCAAATAGTGACACTCTTTGTACTGTGTGCTCTGGTGTAAAACATGTTTAAATCCCACTCCAGCTCTCTATTAATACCTTACCTAATTACACATAAACACACACGTGCCGTGATTGCATGTTAAAATTGATGTCTATGTACACACGTCGCTCTCAGTGTCCAAAACTATGAAATCATTATTGCTGTGGATAATATTGTGCAATTTGACAGGATGACTGACGTTATTTGTGAGGAATAATACCGTGTTGGGAGGAACACTGAATGCCTCTACTGGGACACTGAGTTGGGTACATAAATATTATACAGCGGGGATGGAAAAGTGCACAGTTGAGTGTAAACCAATGATCGGCTAAAACCTTGGCGGGATTGCGCTGTGGCTTTCGTGACTGTTTTATGACACAAGCTGCTTCTTTTTTTCTTTTTTTTCTTTCTTATTTTACAGAGACGTTTTTGTGTCGCTCGCGGTGCCATGGTGGAAGCGGGAGCGGGTGGACTTTGCCTGATTTCATTTAACGTCTTCAAAGCGCATTTTGACGACACAAATTTAACAGGAAAAGTTTAATGTTACACGCCACAAACAAGCAGAAGAAAAAAAAAACAAAACAAAAAAACATGGGAGTATGTGTATACAACCCGGAGAGATTGGCGCGATCTGTGGAACAAAGTTTGGTGAAATTATACAAGAGTCAATCCTGCTTCAGGTTCAGTGAGAGAGGAGGAGAGGGGGGGAGAGAGGGGACGCTTGTTTTTGCCTATCACGTGCATCCATTTCCTGATTTCCTGACTATCATGAACAAGGCTCGGGCTTAGAAACAAAGGGCCTGCTAACAAAGCTTCCCATGGAGAATTGACGGCAGCCTTGGCTGCTATTTACATACAGATGCACTGTCAGAAATTAGCATAATGTTTTCTTTTTTCTTTTTTGTTACTGGGTGCTCAGGGGAGCGGCATTGTAACATATTGGTGCCTAATGAACTCTGAAAAAAAATTGATTTTCCACAGAGTAAATTAAGAAATGCATTATAGCTGTTAAAGCAATCTTGTGGGAAATCGGAGCCTTCCTCCGCTAAACTACGTTTGATGAGTGATAAATTACACGTTACACTTATTTGCTTTAATTCATGCTAATTTTGACCAATTAATGTACCACTGTAGTTCTGAGGGCAGCCACTGGAGATTTAATTATTTATGGGATGTGCGTGTGTGTTTGTGATTTATTGTTGGCATATGATGTGTGTGTGTGTGTAAAATGCTGTAAAGGATTTGTTTGTAGATGTCGCGATTGCATTTGTTATCTGTACAATAACCGCACATATCTGACTGAGCGAGTGTGTGTCACGTTAAATCCCGTTTGTGCCAGGACTTCCAGACACAGGCCTGATTGTCTGTGGCTGTGAACTCTCGAGGCTCGAGCGTCTCCTTCTGCCATTCACACATGCAAGTGTACACACACTCGGACTGCTTTTGGCTGCCTTCGTTCCCCTTCCTCTCCCCCTCCCTTCCCCTCTTTTGCCAGCCAGCAGCCAGCAGTGAGTCATTGTTTACAGGCCTTTCACTCTGTTGTCCTATCGCCCTGCTCTGACTCCACTTTTCCATTTCTACAGCCCGTGCATGTGGGACATGTCGCCGGGCATGAACTGGCATTTCCTTTTAGAACTGTCCCATGGCCGACAGGTTCTGCTCGCATGATGGTATGAGTGATAATGGCTGCAGCTTTCCGTGACTTACTTCTGTAGTTTATGTTCTCTCCCGGTGACGTTTGAATATTTTTTACTCGTCTTTTGCCAGTGATTAAACCCCTGAACTGCCACTAAAGGGATATAATCTGTCAAATGGATGGATCATAAAGAAAACTGACTTATAGAAAGAGAAAATGAGTAAAATAAATGCATATATAAAACCATATAACTTTTAAAAATAAACAAAAAAGCAACTCCCTCTGTGTTTCTCCAAAGGTGTCTCAAAAAGAGGTAATATTGATAACAGAAAGAAGTGCTCCCTCAGTCTGGGTCACGATGAGGGACACGGCAAAGAAATAAAGTTTTCAAACAAGTTTTGTTTGACCAAACAAGACCAGGCAGATTAATTAAACAACAAAAATCACATAAAGTTACAAAATACAGGGAGTTTGAGGGAGTGAAAGAGGAGATAGTGACACTTATTGGATATCAACTCTACGTATATACAGTGCACATGCACATTATTGGAAAAAGTGGATGGAATTTCAAGCTGCTGCTGCTGCTGCTGCGAGTGTTTGGAAAATGTGCTGGAAAAAACTTGCTGTTGAATTTGCCTTTTGTCTGAGGGGAGTGTTGCAGAGAATAGCCCTCCGCTTCACTCCTCATTACCCGCCACTGAAGACACTTTTCCCATAATGGTAATGCATGGAACTGTTAACATATTGCAGAGTATGTTCACCAGAAATAAAAACTAAATAAGACTATGTGCAATTACATACTATATGCAAATCCCGAGTTTTTTTACTGAGGAGATTGGCAAGCACACCTGTGTGAGAAAAAAAAAAAACCACACACACACAAAAAAACAAACTGCTTAAGGAAGGATGACATGTTGGCCTAGTTAGCTATCAGCCTCCTGTCAAAACTAATAGGAATTAGGGGGAGTTAACACTACTTTGTTTCTCTCCTCATCAAGTGCTCCCTCTACCCCTGCACTCAATACTGAGGCATCCACTAAGTATCCACACTCATCATGCCAATATTAAAAAGCTTAGCCGGTGATGGTTTTTCAAGTAAATTAGAGAAAACAAAATCTCTCAGATTAGTCAATTAAGTGGCACATTAGCCCAAGACTTAATTAAAAGATAGCAGGGCATACAGTCTTTAAGGATATAGAGAGGCAAGGCGAGTGTTTAAACAGCAGATTGAACAAATGGCACTTATTAAAAACTTCAGTGTGAATCACTTGACACCTCACATATCCCCTGCACCATGAGCTACATAAACAGAATGTCAGCTCCCTGGGTTCCTGCTATGCAAATCTCAGGGATGAGGGAGCGTACTCGTCATACAACATCCCCGCCGCCTGGAACGTCAAGATGCCCTCATATGATCAGCAGCTTAGCAACCGGAGCAGGAAACATCAGGTTTCCATTTTACTCTTACTTCTCTCAACCCAGGCTAAAGTAGTTCTAAATATTTTTGAATGACGGGACAAGGTGGAGTATAATCTTGGCCGTGAAAAGTGCATCTGAACGAAAACCGTGTCTCACGAACACAAAGCTCTTCTGCGTTCGTGTGTATGCTTTGTGTCAACCTCTCTTTAAAAAGGCATCCTTAATTAAACCTTTTGTTCTTTCCAAATGGCAGGGGAGGAGGGGGGCCAGGCGAGCAAAAGGCAGTTATTGTGTCAGAGTGCCGAGACTGAAGAGCAAGGTACACTAAAACATCACAGTTCACTGCTCGTGTTGCCATCTCAGCGTCACTTTCTATCCGGAACAATGCGACAGCTGACAGCTTGCACCCAAGAATTATCACGCTAAAGTGAATTATTTCTGCCACGTGTTAATTTATTAACAACCTGTGCATGCTCTAATGTAGCCTGAATTTGCATATACATTTTTAACCTGCGAGCTCAATCGTCTTGAATATTCTTTCGGCTGAGAACGTTTCAAGCTTGCCTTGTGTTGCGCTGCGTTTGAATTTTTGAAGAATGAAGAAAAAAAAAGACACATAAATCTCACACATGTCCACAGGGTGCATATTCTTTAAGGGCAGAAATCTGCACTTCATCACCTTGCAACATACGAGATGTGGCATCTCCCATCTGAAGCCTCCTGCTCCTACTTGTTTCCCGTGCCACGCTTGCTCGCTCTCTAGCTTCGCACTCCACCTATGACTTATCGCTTTCAGAGGGGTTCTGAATACGGGGAGCGCCGGCTTGTTTAGGCGGCTCCTGAGGACGCTTCTGTTAAAAGAAGAGCAAACATACAGTATTAATAAGCGCCAATGAACTATTCATATGTGGCTTCAATGCACCACGAGGAAAACATTCATGTATGCCTTATGAACCGTTCACATATTTGTGTTTTTAAAGTTCTAATAATTTAAAGGGGGCCACGTGTGAGACGTGCGACTCAAGTTTAAAACGGGGGAATGCAACCCAAAGTTCAAAAATATTGGAGAGCATTGTCCCCGGGTAGTTCCATACGCACCGAAAGACAGATCGACAAGGAGCAGAAGTTTTTACCCCTTTTTCCGCAATATAAACTAGTGTCTGATTTTGAATAAATAACTGATTGCGATTATTTTGACAGGAATTGGCATTGTCATTCAAAAAACATAATATAAAATGATTACTGCGTGATATTTGTGCAGATCTGCGAGAAACAAAGATTCAGTCCGTAGAATAAGACGCATGCAGACGAAGACAATGATTAAAAGCTATGATTGTATTTGAACACACGCTTTGTCTTTAACAAATATTCGAGAAAATCTCGATTCACTGCTCGGCCCGAGTATAAATAACCATTTGTAGGCTGCAAGTTATTTATTTCAAACATAAAGAAGAACAAAATGTTCAACTCGCTGAAAAGCAGTGAAAAGAAGTTTAATCACACCCTGAATTAATTCATCATGTACTTTTATATTGTGTATATATATACATATATGTACATATACATACAAAATTAAATTAAATTATAAACTGCGGCTGTATAATTGTCAGTAAAGCAAGTTTAGAATTGAACACGTTTCTTTTTCTGATGATTTATAACGGTCATTTTATGATGAATCAATCAAATACAAAGTGCTTTTCACAATACAGTCACAGACCGAGGCGTACACACACCCACAGGCAGACACAGCAAAACAGCAACACAATATGCACACGCACACTGCTAACGGAGCCATCAAAGAGACTTAATGCGATACCGTTCTTACGTACAGCTCCTTTAAGTGACAAAACAAAGAGCTAAATAGGGAAGATGTTCAATTCCTTATCGCAACATGTCAATTCATACTTGGCAGGACGAGGGGGATTAAGAAAACAGTGTGGGGGGGTGAAAAAGAAAATAGAATTCACACTTTCGCCACAAAAAGTCCCACCTGGCTCAACCCACTCCCACTCGACCACGCAATGGAACCGAACCACAATTAGGAATTTCCATGGAAAAACAGTTTATGAGGCAGCAGTGCCGCACTGTAGTTACCCCTGACAATGAACGAACACATGTTAATTAAACTTTATAAAGCGCTCCCTCTGCATGAAGATGCGAGCAGGTGTTGCCGTCAATTTCCCACCTGCAAACTTCCCCGCCGGCCCCACGTATCCAATTCCCCGCGGCGTGTGTGTACAAAACAAGCCCGAGTTTCTCCGAATGTGCACTGCACACTTACAACATCATCACAAACAAACTGTCGCCATGGCAGCTTGTGTTGCGGATTGGTGTGCAAACAAAGATGCAGCGGGAGACGTGTTTATTTGTGGGAGATGACACAATTAGGGGCTGACAGACAAATAAACACCATGAGGCAAAGCATCTGGTAAGCATGGAAGCGGGCGGGGGAGTTAACGCTGCTGCTGTTTGTGGTGGAGCCTGTGAAACGGCACTAACAAGTCACTGTTTACAGCTGCGCAGTAAAGTAGGAAAACAATTTAACACATCTGCCAAACAATTACTTGCTTGTTTGTTTTTTTATGAAAGGGAAATTAAGAGCTCCGAGCGCTTACAAGATGGAAAAGAAACAGTGACGTGAACATGTTTGTTTGAGCTCGTGTTTTTGCCAGTTGATAGCTAGCATCTTCTGGCATAAACACGGGCCTCGTCAGAGCAAGTATACTGTAGTTCTCGTGGAAGACTTAAATCTGGTTCCAATGAGGCAGAACTGGTTGAGATCAGGGCTTGTGGTTATAGGTTAAAGCTGAGGGTTAGTCATTAACTGGTTATGGTTGAGGTTATGGACAACGCTTGTTTAACTGGAACTTCTGTGTGGACCAACTGTCAAGCAAACCTTTCTTTGTGAGGACATTCTGGCTGGTCCACACAACTTTAACAGGATTTTTTGAGGATTAAGACCTGGTTTTAGGGTTAGGCTTAGAATAAGGTTTTGGATAGGGCAGGGGTCTGCAACATTTATGACGAAAAGAGCCATTTATGTCCCCTCTACACCCACCTAAAATGAATCTGGAGCCACAAAATACAAAATAATGATGGTTTGTTGCATTAAGAAATACAAAAGGCACACTGTTGAAAATGTAAAGGCAACCTTTCATAAAGCGGAGAAAAAATAAATCACATAATTACTATTGTTTGCGCATATTAATGAAATTAATGAAATTAAAAGAAACCCACTTTGAAATAAAGAAATATTTGGATTTCATGGGTCTGTTTTCAATATCAGACTTGACATAGACATTAGACGTGATGCACAAAATATTTAAACACTTGTCACCTTGATCTCTAAATAAGGTGTTCACTTTGAAACTAAAATAATAATAAAAAAATATGTTTTATTAAAAGCTACAAGGAGCCATCGCAGAGAAGGGCTGAAGAGCCACATGTGGCTCTCGAGCCATGGCTTGCAGACCCTTGGGTTAGGGTAAGAGTTTGGGGGCTAGGGGAATGCATTCTGTCTTTGAGTGTGCACAAAAAGAATGCACAACCAGCTTGTGTGTGCGAGTGTAGCGCTGCCTGTCATTCACGTTAACTCAATGTGAAGAGGCTGCTCCAAGCAGGAAGGTTGCCACTCCGGCTGGTGTTATTAAAACCTTGATCCATGTTTTCTTTCTGCATGGAGGGAGGAAAGCAACTGGAGGCTCTTTCGTTCTCTCTTTGCTCCGTGGCCGGGCGGTGTGGCTTTAATTTCAGCCACGTAAAGGGGGAAAACACCTACATATAACCTTGTATCTCGGCTCTGGGAAGATCCCTTATTCAAACCGGTGTCAAGGAACCTCGGGATTTGTGCTCATTTTTTTTGCGTGAGAATATCACAGTCGATCTCAAAGTGAGAGTATTCCATCTACTTTATCCTCCATATGAGGGTCCAATCTCAGCTGACACAGCGATAGGCGGGGTCACACCCTGGACAGGTCACCGGTCCATCACAGGGCACAAGGCAAGAGTACTACCCACTACAAAAGGGAGCGTTTTGTGTAATGAAAGAATGAATCAGCTTTTTCCATTTCTGAAGTGGAAAAAAAAGCTATTCTAAAAAAAACAATAGACTTTAGTTTCGAAAGAAAACACTTCACTGTGTTCTAAATCTACAATAGAGTCACAGTTGTTTTATCGCTAAAAACTTGAGCAGAATACACAATCGCCCTCAAAAACCCTGTGTGACGTTAACAAACAGTCAAAAAGTGCCGTTCGGGGAAAAATGCAACACATCCACATCAGCAAATGACATGTAACGATGGTGACATCCAATTTATAGCTCAAGGAGCGTGAACAAGCAAATAAACAGGCACCGCGAGTCGGGCCCCGTCCTTCTCAATTTGCCTCTCGCACAGTCCGCTGCTCTCCAGACAGGCGGTATAGGAAAATAGAAATGCTGAGTTGTGTTCAACTTTAAGCAGATATTTGACATGATTTACAGGTCCAGACCATGCGTGTGCACGAGCAGGAGCGTGCAACAGAAAAAGTTTGAGACGCAGCGATGTTGAGAGGAGGAGGGGGACTGCAAAGTCGACGAGGAAAAGATGCGATTCAAAAACACCTCCGCGTGTCTTCTCCCCCGTCACTCATCTCCGATTCTGTTCCTCCTCTCAGGCAGCCGTTGTCGACTGCATCTCGGGCGGGGGCACAAACTTTGAACCTCGGGGTGCCCGATTGGAGGGGGTTTCGAGCTCTGTTCTCATGTTTTCTTTGCGCCGCCGTCGTCGTCGCCGCGCGCCTCCAGGTAACAAGGAGATTAGAAGCAGCGAGAGGCCCCCGTGTAAGACAGCAAAAGCTTTAGCAAAAGGGGGTCTTTAAATATTAAAGGTATGAGTACGATCACACGTTGTCACAAAAAGAGAGGGGGGAACAAAGGATACAAATCATTCACTTGGAAATCATTTACATTTCATTGCCGAGACTCCCGCTCTTGAGATTGATGTCGTTTCCGTGTCGGGTTAGCACCTTGACTTGGAATAAACAAAAAAAGATCACATCTTATCAGAAAGCTGTCACCACTGATGCAATATTTAATGCAGATCTATTCATTATTTGTGCGAGAGAAATAACAAACAAATAACGCGCGAGGTAGGGAGGCGAGTTTCCTCGGCCTCTTGTCAAAATCAATTAATGTCCTCGGGTAAAAGAGGCTGTTTGCATTGTAAACCAGGTCCTTGTGTGTGAGAGAGGGCTAATGGGGCCCCTACCTGAGGACATTCATTTAAAGTGGCATTACTTTAACTGTGCTGTGTGTGTGTTCCCCACTGTTAAGATTGTCTTATCTTATTTTGATGTGGCGCCACAAGTCTAAACAGTGAGGTCAAGTCCTTTTCAAAGTTTGACACTTTGGAAAGGAGTGGGTGGGTGTTTCAGTTTTAGTTAGTTTGAAAAAAAATAAACTTCCATTTTGGCACATTATACAATAGGGCACGTCATTTTCTCGTGAGCTACAGCGCAATTAGTTTTATTGACTGAACATAATATCTTAAATACACTCAAATGAATCGCCTCAGTGCTGCACTACAGCCACTTAATGACGGCCATTACGGATCTTATGGATCAACAAAAAGGACTGGTGAGTGGGAGTGCCATTTTTACAAGTTTTGATGTTCCATCTGGAAAAGGAAAAAAACCAGATGGCGTATAAAGATAAGTGTCGCACATTACTGTCACCTTATCTTGTCCCATCTAATTAGACTTATTATATGCAATTATAACACGGATGTAATCTTATGTGTATACAACTCTGAGGTCCAGCCGTGATAAGAAAGTGAAGGAAATCAAAACATCATTATTGTGCCCATCTGCTTCCCCATATAAAAGCAATGGAAAAAGCAGTAATATGTTCTTGACTTTCATTTTCTGAGTGAAAGAGTTGTACGCCGAGCAATTGAGCAGCAAGAGTTGGATGGATGGATGAATACGCGGCCAGTCGGAGGGGGAGGAGGCGGCGGCGGCGACCACCGCCGCGCTCTAATTTATTTAATATTCTAAAAGTAGTGACCTTGAGATCAAAGAGGTGCCAAATTTATCCCTAGATGGGAAACAGAAACAATAGAGCCGTCCTAATTGTGATATTACAATCCAGCACACAGTGAACGATCAGAGGGGGATTGATTAGAGGAGTGGAAAGGTGGGCGACTTTGTGAAAAGGTCAATGCACACTCTACCTGGAGTTTTTAATATTTTCCGCCTCCTTGGTGAATGTGGAATAAAAGTGAAAGAAAGAAAAAAAAATGAAAAGTGCAACTTCTGCGTGATTACAGACGTTCTTGAAAGTGATATCCCCCCCCACCCCCCCCAACGCATTAGTGAAATAAGACTGTAATTTCCTGGGGCCAGGGTGTATCCAGGCAGAAAATGATAAAAAGGAAATAAAGACAGTATAAAAGGAGGGGGGGGTCTCTTTCGCTCTCTCTCTGCTTTTCCAGCAGGGGGGCCGACGTGGAGGTTAATTGAGGGGTTAACAGGAGGTGGTGTCAGCTGAAGGTCAGACTACTGTTCCAGCCAGCAGGAGGTCCCTGCTCCATGATGACCTTACTGAGTGTTACCGGCCATGTTTCCATGTTAGCGCTAATGCCGCACTCCAAGCACCTGCTCTAATAGAGAGAGAGAGAGAGGGGAGGAGACCAGAGGAGAGGGACAGTGAAACACAAGAGCTTTGGAAAACTTGCACTTTCTGCTGCATTTGTTGCACCACTCACAACAGGGGTAAAAAAAAACAAACAAGAAAATGACAACCTGACGTCGACAGAAATGAGGCAATTTGGAGATGTAACTCCAGAATGCCGTGTCTGCCACCAGCGACTGAAAAGATGACGATAATAATACTGCATACTTACAAGGATGGGACAACAGGACTATAACTAAACGTGAGACACAAAGAGGAAGAAGCATTGTTTTCATTTAAAATGGAAAGTAGGAAGTAGTTTAAGGAGCGAGAACTTTGCAAAGGGCCCGTTGACACCACTAATCGTGGTCATACGATTCTCCAAAACCGTGGAGAACTGCTCACAACATTAATTTATAGTTCTGGAAATGGTCAAACATGGAGGGAGAGGTTGAAGCAAAAATGGACTGAGGGTTTCACTTCCAACAAGAAGATTATCATTAAAAATGATTCACACACAATTTGGAAAGGAGTTCAAAACCAGGTACATTTGTTTTAACAATATTGTTTTATTTAAAAAAAAAAAAACTGTTCTCTTTGAGATTGTAGATAATGTACAAAAGTAATAAAATGAGTCGGGAATGTCAAGTTTAGAAATTACTCAAAAAGAATGGTAAAGAATCAAGTCAAAGACATTGAGTAAAAAAATAACTATGTATTGGAGGACGACTACTGCAGCTACATGTTAAGATGTTTTCTGTTCAGATAAATTCTTCACATTATATATATATATATATATATATATATATATATATATATATATATATATATATATATACACACACATGTATGCTGTTTTCTTGACATGTGCAGCTTAAGATAATCATAAACATAGAAATTAAGTTTACTTTCTACACATTCTCCACTGCAACTTCCTTCTGCACGATAACCATTAAGTCGGGGATTCATATGACAGCACATTATCTGTGTTGGCATTATGAAGGGACGCTGTTTTTTTTGTTATCAAGCAGCACTAATGAGGACCAGCATTAAAGTATCATCACTGAGACAAACATCAAAGCACATCTCAGAGACAAGAAAATTACTTCACTGGTGATTCACCACGACCTCATCTCGAGATATACAGAATTAAGGAAGAGAGGAGAGGGGGGGGGCGGGGCGGGGGGAGAAAACAGCGTTTACCCTGCATTAGTTTACCATTTCAACGTGACAGTTCATTATTCCATTTTTGTATTGTGATGTCACTGGGCTTGATACCCGAAAGGCGCTTATGTGTGTAACCAGGGTCACTGTTTTGCTGTTTTTTTTTTAAACTTCTTATCACACCGCTCATGCAGCATGTATGTCAGCTGGCAACGCCGGATCGTCGATTTCTTACGGTAGAGGAGGGCTTTGAAAGCAATAAAAGACATAAGCAATCTATTTTAACTGTACATTAAACTGGTGAGAATGTTTTGTGTTGAAAATATGAGGACCCAAAACTTCCAGTCAAACCAAGATTCAGATTCAGAGTCAACCAAATCACAATGGCGTTATTAAGATGAGACGCTCCAAGTATACACTATACTATTTTGTGCAGTTCATATCCGTGACAATATTGTCATCATTTTTGCCTTTACTTGTAGTGTAGGAATGTACCAAATGATAGAATTGATCATTTTTCCACCAGTTTTGATTTGTTTTACAGTGCTACAGTCGATGGTGTGTGAATGAAAGCCTACTGCAAAAATACAGCATGCATCACTTCGGCATTTTTACAGTGTTGTAGTGAGAGTACTAAGACTGCAAAGTATTGGAGATTATTAAACACTATTCCTGATAACAAAAATAATAATAATAAAACCTGTGATACTACTTTTTGTTCCAGAGAGTACATAACATAAACTTATTATCAACTAAAGATTTATTAATTAATGTTCATATATCTGGAGTTACTTCTCATCATCCCTGCTGAGCTGGTTGTTACGGAGAAGCCCAGTGTCGATACATCTTTACTCGCCAATACCAGTCATTAGAATTCACATAAATCCATCTCACACACACACACACACACACACACAAGCAGACACACACTTCTTCGTGTTTAATGCTGAATTTAAAGTGACAGCCGCTCTATACGTTCTCCTTCATCCCGGGGTCCAGTTATCCCATGCAGAGACACGGAGGTGCCCCCTATGTGGGGAAGCAGATGCCGCAGCACTCCATACAGATTTCCAGGCAGTCCGAGGACTCGCAGCAGGCATCCATGATGCCACAGTCCATGTCACAGGGGCAGTTGCAGTCGTCGCCCAGGTCGTCGCCGCAGCAGCAGCAGCAGCACGCCTCGGACGTGCACGCGCCACACGAGGCCTGCGCCACCACCATGTTGCAGAGTGTCAGGAACTCGCAGAAGAGGCAGGCCAGGATGCAGTGGACGCAGCAGTCTGGGCCGCCGTCAAATCAGCCGGGGTGACAAATTGTACAGTTAAATAAATACGAGAAAAATTACAAATAAAAGACATTTTTACGATTCATTTCCATATAAAAAGTTGTTGTTAAAAGCCGTGCGGAGTGAGTAAGCAGGGAAGGGCATGCTTTGGCGAAAAGGGCGACGGCTAACTTGGCGGGGGGGACGGGTGACGAAGGTAAGAAAAATACTAAGAAATAAATTCCTCTTCTGCAGTTTTGATTAACGGACTGTTAAATAATGCTGGCATTATCATGCAAACGGTGAGGTTGATCACACAAGGATGATGATTAGCGAAGTCCAAGAGTCCCTCGGCGGCAAATAGTTGGATTAATGCGGGCAACGCTCACACCTCTGATTAACATTTAACCTCTTCACTCTGTGTGGTTGCTGCCAAAGGGTTTCGGGGTTGTTGTTTCACAGCAACAGCTTCCCTTTAAATTACCAATGTGCCCATTAACTATGGCGAGTCTGTTTCTGAATGGCTTCATTAAAAACGCTGCTGGGCTGGTTTGAAGAGGTAACGGAATACAAGAAAAACAAGTTATACTCGGACTTGCATGAACACGGTCAATTCTTTGTTTTTCCCTTCAACATATTTCCTTATCAACGTGTTTTTCAGTAAAAGTAGTCACAACATTCTATCATGTCCAGACTTGACATGATTTAGTCAGTGAGCCGGGTTGTGTTAGTGTGTCATCTTTGCAAGGCTTTTCAAGGCTTTTCTGTCACTGTTAATGAAATCTCCCAGGAAAACGAAGGCTCGATTTGTAGCACAAAAGGAAAAGTGTGTCCACCATGGCACAACCAAAACAGGAGGAAGAGGACAGTGTTTTTTTTTTGTTCTCCCCAGCAGCTATTGCAGTTTTCCCCAGGTGGTGGAAAACAGTAGACAGTGGAACAACTGGAGTAACTGTGGAAACTCTGCCCGGCAAAAAGAAAACGGGCCCCACTGTCAAGAGGAGGCAAAGCAGATGTGGAGGTACAGTGATAAAAAAGTAAAAAGAAAAAAACCTCACACAATGTGGAGAGGATTCAAAGCTGCCGACATTACTTCAACTAGATCAGACAAAAGCAGTCGTCTCACTAATACAACTGGGTGTTTTTTTCTCAGCCTTTATCACAGCACTGTAAATAGAAAGTGATCTGGTCACTTAGTAATGCTTTGGGGTTGAAATAAAGCAGAGGGAAAGCAGTGGGCGCCAGGGTGGGATTTAATACAGAACAATAACTATCTATTTAAATAAGAGATCATATTCGTTGTCATAACTCAAGGTGCTCCACACTTCAACTTGTGTAGCTGCATCCAAGTCACTAAATCATCCAAATATCTTTCCCGGCATAATCTCATTGCATTGCTGTGTCCTTTCTGAACCCGAGGCCAGTGGAGCACTGCTGCTTTGGAGTGTTAAAAAGACATGATGTGGTATGGATGCAGAAAAATAGCATTACAAACAGGGGCGGCATTAGCATAACTTTCATCAGGCCATCTCGAGCTGTCAGAAGAGCTGTTACTGATTGGGTTAGAGGGAAAGCGAAAGGGAGAAGAGCGCGGTGGACGGCATGGGAAGGCAAGCTCAGGACTGCTGGATGCTCATGTTTGATTAATCAAAGAAGAAGAGGAATCCTTTTTTTTTTCCAATTTTTGTGGTGCTCAGGGGTGCAGAGCTGACCAGAAGCACAGGCCGACTGCGATACAAACAAGATAGAGAAGGGAACATGAAAGGAGCAAGGGTGTGGATGTATCTGAGCGTCTGTGAGGGTGCCTGAAGTTTGAATGCATCTTATTATCCTTATCTGAGGCCATGAAACTGGCACTGATGGGAGATGCATGAGAATAATATCTGCACTTTGAAACATCTGACGGTGGACGTGCAGGGCTCTCGGGCGGATTTTGGACTTGTTTCAAGCTAGCGCAAACAACGCTGTGTACGTTTACGGGACGTCAAAAAGATAAAAGACAAAATTGTGCTGCGGCTGACAAAAGACGGACTTTTAAAAGACGTGTTTGTGCTCAGTTGAATCTTTGACCCAGAAATATTAGTAAAAAGAATGAAATATTTTGTAAAGAAGATTAAGCAATGTTTAATTCACTTCTGATTCACCGTGAGTCCTGTGTATCGCAGCAATGGACGCAAAGGTAAAATGGCAATACTGTTAAGGCAAAAAAAAATAAGATTGCAAAAATATAATAAAATTATAATGTGTATATAAATAAATATAACTCATATTTGGTCGATAGCAAGTTACATACATAGAAATACTATTGTAAAAGAGCAAAAACTGCATATTTTACTGAAAATGTTACTTATTTTCTCATCAGGAAATTCCACCCCTACTTGGAATGACAACTGAGCACCAGCTAAAGTTGTTTGTCTGTGAGAGGACAACAAGCTGCTTGTATACTGTGTCAAGGACAGGAGCTCAATTGCTGAGCTACAACCATAGCTCTACGTACTGTAGCTGTGAATGGAAACGTTCACAACATTTAGTCGGACCAAATTCTGCTCTGGCAATCTACTCGGGTCATTGCTACAAAATGCCAACAAGAACAATAAACACTGCGCAGCCACAACAGCACACACAAAACCTCAAAGTTCAGCCTAACAAACTTTGAAGGACCCAGAGGGTATAGCCACGCCAGTGATCAGAATGAAACTGTGGACTGAATATGATATAAACACAGTACACAGGCATTAAGCAGCGGCCAGCCATCTCAGCTATTCACTTGGATGTATAATTCAACACCAACGATTAATCTGGATCTTAGAGAAGCCAGCAAGACGGACGGAGCGAGGGGGTCGTACGGCGTACACAAGAGAGCCCGGACTCAAGGTACATCATCAACATGAAAACATGAGATAGACAGACAGAGACACATGAGTGAAGCCAACCAGCAGACAGACAGAAAGAACAGCACACACTGACACTGCTCCTGTTTAATGTCAGCAAGTGGCGATGAAGCCCAGGGTTTGCTGGGCCAAAAAAGCAACGTCCTGTGCCTCTAAGGAAATAGTCTGAGGCATCTGGAAAGCTAAAAAAAAAAAGAAAAGGAGCAGCGTCATGACAGAAAACAAGCTGGATGGGCCTCGGAGCAGCAAGCTGTGCAAAACATTCAAACTCAGAGAGAGAGAGAGCCTGACAGACAAAAATAAAGAGAGCGAGATTGATCAGACAAAGCCTTGGTGGCCAAAAGGAAGGCCCAGGAGGCACACGTGGGTGAAAAGAACAGAGGATGAGGGGCTGGACAGCAGAGATTCAGTGTGTTTATAATGTACGACTAAGTTAAAAACCTACAAGGACGAGCACTTCAACAACACAGACAAACACACAGAGGTTTGGAACCGGGCCCAGGCGACCGACACCCTGCCAAACAAAAGCGGCGGCGGTAAATGACTCCTCAGACATCGCAGTGTTATCGCAGAATGGCTCGGCTGCCAACAGCATGTGCCAAGAAAACAGAAGGAGCGGCACAATCCCCAGAGCTAGTTCATGCTAGCTTACGCCTTTTATTTCCTGTGTTCAGGGGGCTGTTTAGGAGGCTAATTTCACAAGCAAACAGATTATGTTAATCCGTGTAAACATTCAAACACAACAGCTTGGCTGTTTTCCTGGGGGAAATAAATAGTTAAGAGTGAACATATTGATTCTAAGAGCTCTCATGTCTGCAAATAAGCAACACAAAAACCCCCTTAATGAGACAGACTTGTTGAGCTTCTGGTTTTTTTTTTTCGCCCCCTTTTCTTCTGTTCTTTACTAATTGAGATGTTTAAAACATGACGCGTCTGAAAAACATCTGGCGGACGATATTTCAAGTGTAAAGTACAATCAAAGATTTGACGGTCTTCAGCTATATTCTGCCAGACCCATGAAAATCCTTTCAAAACATAGAAAGTCCTTCATAAATAAACCCATTCTTTCATATATGAAATAAATAAAGGCGTTCAAAACCACAAGTCTGTCAAATTTCATGCCATGTATTTGTATTTCTCAGTGTGGCAGGGTTTAGATCTCATGTTGCCTGGCGATATTCTCAAGCTGTGTACAGGAAGTGAGTTGATTTAGGTCAGCATACATACAGCAGCATAGCACACGCCTCCATTAGGGTGAGGGTCTGATAGTATTGCTTGACAGAGCCAAATGTTCCAAATGAACACAGCATACAAATAAAACCGTATCGTTTCTGTAAATAAAGACTAAACCAACCAAGTTTCTCACTGCATCTTCAGTATTATACGGGCTGTGGAACACATGCATGTCCGCAAACACATGCACAGTGGGGCGACGGGGTCCCGTTAATGAAAACCAGGGCGGTGCTGACGGGTTGGAAGGGAGAGCCAGAAAGGGTCCAGAGAGGTGTGAGGGGGCTTGAGGAGCCTGAAGAAAGCTGGTCACGACTTTTAATAGGCACCCCGTGCTCTCCGGCCTCGTTAGACGGTCACACCTATCTCCCCAATGGAAAAAGACCAGCAGACCGCCTTCATTATTGGACTCACCTCGGCCTTGCACCTGACAAAGTGATGGCTTCCCTGCACGGCAAAAGGACTCTCTGACTTGTGGTTTAAGCAAATAAAAACCACAGGAGCGGGATAAAATGTCATTTGCTTGACGGGAGTGATAAATATGGGAGGTCATGCACTCCCATCATTAAAAGGTGAGAGGAGCTAAGAATTTATTATCAATATCGTAGAGAAGGTATTATTTCAGGGGTTTGCCTGCCAAGACATTTGAGAATGGTCTCATTTAACTGTGATTTTTGCCCATCATGCCGCACAAGATATTTATACATTTCTACAAAAGTACAGAATTGTTTCCATTTTACGAACAAAACTAACTTATGGTGCAATAAAAATTGGTTGTTGCATTTCTCTTTTTCATTTTTGATTAACTACACAAACCCTTGAAGTATTTTTTCAGCACAGTTGTTGTGTTGTTATTATCTTGCCTCTAACCCTACTTATCCATCACAGTGATGCCTCCGTCTGTTTGTCTGTTCACTGTAGGAACACAGATGTAACTGACGCACTGAACACACATCAACATTACCCAACTGGCGTCAAAGAAGATTAAATTGATTAATAACCAACAGAATCTGAGATGCAGACGGAGAAGCATGCCACATGACAAGTGTTAGAAAAGTTAGTACAGGTGTCAGTGTGTGTATGTGTGTGTGTACTTTACTAGCTGTCATTATTACCTGGTGTGTGAATACTCACCCTCTGGTAAAGGTGCTTTCTGTGACCCAGTGGAGCTGCCTTTGCTGCGTCTGCTGCTGTCACTGTTGACTGACAAGCTGGACCTCAATTTCCTCTGCATCCTCTGAGACACGGGCGTGGATGGCTGCTTCCTGGGCTGCTCTGTAGTCGGCGCGGACGGCGCTGCCTTCGTGTTCGCGTCTGATCCCCTCGCGGCGCCCGTGCTGATATTGGCACCGCAGGAGCACATGCGTGTGGCCCCGGCGCCGCCTATGCCAGGGTGGATTCCGCTGCCATTACTCAGTGCTGGCACGCCAGTGCTGTTCTGGCGAAAGCCGTTTTGGTCCTTGGCAGAGTCTCCCTCGGCGAGCTCCGAGGGTATCCGTTGAGACTCGGAGTGAGGTTGAGCTGCAGAGAAACATGAATAAGAAAACCATTTATTTTTTTTACTACTGTTTAGTAAAACGTTGCACGTGTGGATTGAGTTCTACTGAAATATTGTTTATATGATGAACTTCCCTGAAGTATTTCATCCTTCTCAGGGTTTGAAATAAAAAGGAATAGACCTCATAATAAAAGAGCACCAAAAGCTGTTCAGTTAAATAACTTACTGAGCAGTGTCTATTTTTTACGGAAGACAAAGAGTTGGATTTCTTTCACTGTTATGAGGCTAAACACTCAAACTTTACTTTAACTGAGAAAGAACTTTATCCGCACTCTCTGCACCTTACACTTCATATCTTTTATTCACATATAAAGTCACTGTTGCTTGTGATGTTCAATTCCTTCCGACCGAACACCAGTGGAGACACCATTCTCAGCAAAATCATTTTCAGCAAACCTTGCCACCCCTTCCTAACATCATAATATCGATCATATGGCAAACATTTCAACCCGGAATGACAGAGAGAAGCGGGAACCTTATATGTGACAGGTTCACAAAAGCCACTGCTGGAGGCAGACAGACATTTGCGGGAGCAGAACCCAGGTGAGTTCAAACGAGAGAAAGAGAGATTAACACGGTAGAAAGAGAAAGAGCGCCTGTGATGCTGTGCATATACAAAATAGCTGCTGTCTGCAACAGTAATGATCTCCTTCCCTCTGAAAGCTCAGAGATGGCCTCAACCCGTCTCTGCGAGTGTATGTGTGACAGCCACACAAAGTCAGGAGACAGCGACCTGTCTGATAAAAAAGAGGCAAAGGATGTTAGTGAGCAAAGGAGGTGGCATTTTACTGAGAGGAACACCTGCACATTCAGCTCTACTGGGAGTTACTCCTTCCCTTCACATCAGAGCCACGGTGCATGTGCACACGCCGCCAGTGCATGGTTAACTTGAGATTTTGTGAATTATTCATCTCCTTTTAAGTTTGTCTGTGTAAGCTATAGTTATTCACCATTCAATACATACTTTATATACATTGGATATATGAAAACGTCACTGCCAAACTACGGATTCCTCCAGTTTTCAGATACTGTATATAGCTGGTTTTAGACGGGAGGCTAGCGTAGCGTTTCACAGCCGTCAACAAATTTTACAAAGTGAACACAAACCCTAAAACTGTAGGGTGTAACTTTTACGTAATGCCATCTTCAATTCAAACCATCGTCCAATTCGCGTTCACAAAATGCCAATTAAGCCCATCAGCTCTCAGTGTAAATCAGGATAGCTGTGTCTCCTTGGAGACAGGAAGTGAGTTGTTGTCAAGATAGATGGCGTCAACAGCAACAATGACTGAAAACACAAAGAATCTCCCCTGAAAAGTTTGAGAAGTTAATTCTAATGCTCCAAAAACATGTTCAGTAGTTTGAAAACTTGACCCAGTCCCTATATGATTAGATTTTAAGAAGCAAAAATCGATTAAATCATTGAAAAATATTGTATTTTATTGTTTGAAATTACATCCGACAAAATAATTGTAAATATCTAACGTTTATTATCTGACAAATGTTAGATATTTACAATTTTTTTGTCGGATGTCAGCAGGCAGCTTCCTAAGGCCCGCCCACAAACAAAAAAACACGGCGCAAAGAACAAATCAACGAGCGCAAAGAACAAGTGTATTTTCAAACAATAAAATACAATATTTTTGAACGATTAAACAGATTTTTTGCTTCTTAAAAAGTGTGGTTTGATTCGTGAAAAGTACAAATCTAATTCCCTACGTCCACCCCTGCATTGCCAGTGTACGCAAACAGATATGCTCTCCGAGTCAGGTCTGATAGTATTGTTTTACGTAGCCCGTTTTCAAATGAAAAGACACAGCACACACATGAAATTACATTGTTTCTGTTCACAAACCAAACAAAGGCAAAATAGTAACATCAAATATACACGCACACCTTTTATGCAGTAAAGCTTTAATATGATACTGGTCATTTTTTTCCATCTCTATTTTCTGACTGTCAGCTCACCAACAAGTGCAATTACAGTTAACAAGAGGGGGAGCGAGTGTGGGAAATCGGGCCTTGTGCTTTTTAACAACACCTCACTCTGGGAGAGGCTGGACGTGCATGTGGATGTAAAACAAAGCAATTAAATACACACTCTGGGTTTTCCCTTCTCCTCATTCCAGGTTTGGCATGCTGCTCTGATAAACAAATATAGACTTAAGGGATCAGGATTTCATGCAATTTGAATTAGACAACTGGGTAGCACGCGATAGAATTCATTATGCAGTGATTTAAGACCAGGTTGATGGATTTCCTTCTCTACGAGACAAAAGCCTTTCACTCTGCCTATGACAATGTGTGGAGACTACAGCCTTCTAACAAGGAGACTCTACATCTGTTGTTGTTATTCAGGTTCACCCCTGACAGTTGCGACTGTTTTTCTCTTCTTTGCTTTTCTTTTTGTTGGGTTAACCAATATCATAAAGAAAACTAAAGGTGCATTCGAAAAATGTCTATGTATCAATACTGGGGTGGTTAAGAATGCTGTTTGTAAGATGGAGGATGTTGTAAAAGGATTACTTTCAAAATAAATAATATTTTTTTTAATTGTGTCTCATTGCACCAGTCGCCAGTCAGATGAGTCACTCACCGAGCAGCTGAAGGTTGTAATCATCCGGAAAAAACACGACATGAAGATGAATCATCACTTGTCTGTGATGTACAGTGAACAAACCACGCAGCAGGTCAGACTTATTTTCATACTTAACTCCCATTTTCCTCTTACTGAAGGTGTATGAATTGCTCTTGGCACCCTTGTTTTTATACCGCCAGATTTACAACAGAAAATTACCATAATTCGATTCTCAGATGTAGCCTTGTGCTTTAATGTGCAAACAAAAACAGCACGAGCTGACATTTATTTGGCTGAACGTGGGAATTCCCTCTCTACAATCTAATGATTAACTTGTCCGAACTCATTTGCAAAGACCAGACGGGCACAAACAGCACAACGCGCAGTAAAAAAAAAATAATAATAATCCACCTGCTCAATACAACGCAGCAGTAGCTCCTTAACAAATCAATCACCCATAGTATCTGACGTAATGACACACTCGTTGTGCCCATTTAGGTTTAAGCAAACTAACCGCATGGACTCACACACGGACACACGTTCATGCACAAAAAGGCCAACGTAGACTTGGAGGCATAATTACCTTTCCCTTTGAGGAAGTCAAGCCTTCAATTTAGCAAAGTACAAACAGTTATTAAGAAACCGCCACGTAAAAACCCAGAGTGCACAGGCAGCGACTCAGGTTTCTGACACAACTGCAAAACCCCTAAAAAGTGCTTCAAGTCTGCAGAGTGGTGCACATCAGTGGCAGGTTCTTGGATAGTCTCGACACAGTCGCAGACTTTTATTTTTATCCCGACGGAGATGAATGGACACGGAGGAATAATATTCATAATCATTGATCATGATAATGATGATTCTGTCAAAGATGGCAATGACAGACTTATGGAGTCACCGTGAGACAAATGAAGATATAATGAAGGGAAAAAAAGCAGAAATGCAGCAAAGTTCTACTGGAATCATCCTATGGTTGGTGAGTTGTAGAAGTAGAAATATAGATTAAAAAGGGCAGCATTAAAATAATGTATTGACAAACAGCCATTGTACATTTTTGCACCATATAAAGGCACACTAAATGATCACATTATTTTAATTAGCACATAGACATAGAATTTTGATAAAACTTCTTTAAGTTTCTAGCACACAAGCTTGGACATTATTACACTAATTAGGTTTTTGTATTGTTCCATTCCACATCCGAGGATATAATATTTTCAATAAATTGCTGCACCGCTGCTACATCCTGTAACAGGAAGAAATACATCCTGCTTCAAAATTTGATATGGGGAACTTCCAGTGAGTTTAAAAATATACATATACATATATATATATAAGCAAGTTGTGCCGTTACAACAAACTCGTCTTTGAGAGGGGAAGGTGTCCTGAGATAAACGAGTCTACAATGGCTGACAGGTCGCATTAAAACATAAAATGTTGTTTTGAAGGAACAATTGGATGAACACACACATAGACACACTCGCGTGCCCAGAGACACAAATGCACACTTCAAATTGGACTCATAACCGCCCTATTTCTAGCACATCAACAACTGTTGAGGGTGTACATTTGTAGTTGAATAAAACATGGTATTCCCCTACACACGCTGTCACACACATCACAGAGGAAACTAGGGGGTGAGTAGTTCTTGACTGTCTAAGCAGCATCCCAATTTGGTCCCAGCTACTAGTAGCTGACAGCCTCAAATATCTGGGGAGCATTTTAAAAGGCCAGTGTTTGATGGATTCATGAAGAACACACAAATATAATTGCCATTTGTCACCGAGTCTTCAGTGTCTGCGCCACACAGGGACCAAGCACCGGAGTACCTGGAGAGCGCTGGAGCTGTGCCAGAGCTGTGCGGGGGGATCGCTCTGTATGTAAAACGGAGTATATAAACACCTCCGTTTTTTTGTCACAGAAAATAGGTCCTACAGGGGGGAGCTGGAAATTGCACCCAAAAGACAGAGGAGGAAACATGCGCACACATACATGCAGTGTACATACATATGTGTCAGCCTACTGGATCTCTCCTCCTCTCTCACTCTCTCTCACACACACACACACACAGGGAGGCAGACCTACCAGGAAGGAATATGCATGCGTGCATGTCAGTTGAAACAGAGCTGTATAAACAAGAATTTTAAAATAGTCAAGAACATGAAAATATAACACAGAGGTCAAACAGGGCAGTATGAAGATTCTCATTTGCACACCGCTTCGCTGAGAGTTGCAGGTAAAGCAGGAGGGCGCGCACTGAACAACCACACAAGCTCTGTGTTTCTAAAGCCCGGTCCTTTTAATATTAATGCCCCAGAGACGGAGGGAAATAGGAAGACAGAGACAAAAAGGTGTTTGCCGAGGCTTATTAGAATGCCCATCATAAAGAGCATACAGTTATTCAAATGTCATATCACGTCAGCCAAATAAACACCGCAATCCAGATCTTGCCGTTATCTCTCCTAATAGTCGTGATTACACAATGCGAAGAGTTTGCGAGTTAACACTGAATTCAATATGAGCACAGATGTGACGCTTTTTATTTTTAGTTTGAAGGCCCAAAGAGAGGCGCACAGAATACATAGCGGCGGTTAGCTCTGAAATGCTAATTCCTCTAACTCCACCAGTGTTTTGTTTATCTTTTTTGTGCATTGTATTAGAAAAACATGTATATTTTCTGCTCGGCTGGCCATGTTACCTGCATGATTGAAATGCTAATTTGTAAATGTGCAATGACCTAGCCAGACTTCCCCGTTACCACCGCCTCCACCCCCTCCTCTCTCTGCCAAAACAGCCCGAGGTATCATCTCTCCTCCTAACAAACAGCAGCACGTGGGGCAGCTCCTGCCTTTCAATCCAAAGGGATATATTTTCTCATTAGAAATTATACATCTTCCCTGCCCATATTTATAGACGCAAAACCAGGGGAATTATACTGCAGAGCGAGTAAGAGGGACACACAGAGATAGGAAAATAGTACAATGAATGTTATTACAAAGGGCTCTGATTGAAAATTTCCTTGGGCATATCAAAGCCTCGTTTACCGTTTGACCTTCCAAACTCTGGGACAAGGACTTCCTTTATTGTCTGTAAGGACACGTTGGAAGAGACATACAAGCAAATCGAGGATCATCTTCACAACAACAACAACATAAACCTGACTTGCACTGTACATAATGCAACGATCGGCAGTGTGATGATGCAACGAGAGCAAACCGGCGACGTCATCAACTGTCAACCAAGAAGCCTACAAGACCTAGAATTTGATTTTAAAAATGACTTTTTAGTTGCAATTCTATAGTGAAGTGATGTGGGTGTCTGGCCAATCTCGTGGTATTGTCTTGAGCGTTTGCACAGGGTGGACAGTGACCTGACAGGCAAACAAAAATGTCTCTTGTTCTAACATATATGGGGGGGGGAGAGAAGAGACGCTGGGCATCAGACAGCAATCCTGGCCGTGTCAGTTACTACACACCAGTAATGTTTTGCAATTATCCAAGATACAATAAGGATGATGGCTTCTTACATGACGGTGATGACTGCTGAGGATAGCTAAATTACTCGCTCTGATATTGGATCTTCATCAGCAGAAGTGACAAGGCCTATATGTGTGTGTGGGTGTGTGCTATGGAAGCCTCCAACAGAACTATATTAGCTGTCTTCACCTGCCACTGCTCATCATATTGTGTAGCATCTCAGCTAAGCAGGAAACATCACATTTTTTTTTTGTCTATGTTTCTATCCGATCCCATAACAGTCATTCATATTTGGCTGCTTCAAACGTGTGAAGGGGGAAGTGACACTTGAAGACAGCAGTTATTATTATTATTTCCACCACCATCACCATCACCACTGCCGCGTCTACAAACTCCATCTGGCAAAAGGGAGAAGTGGAGTGTCAGGGGTTTCCTAATTTAAATTTTTTTTTTTGCTGCTGATTGAGAAGGAAAGAAATAATCCCCCTCGGACCTTGTCCTGTTTAATTACATTTTACAGAAGCAAAGGCAACTTGAAAGACAAGAGCTTGATTTGACGACGGGAACCTCTCTGTGTGCTCAGTGCAGGAGGTGTGTTTGTGTGTGTGTGTGTGTGTGGGAGAGAGAGAAAGGGATAGAAAGGGGATGACAGGAGGTGGAGAAAGAAGGGAGGGGGGGGTTCATCAATTATCCTTTGATTTAAAAATGGAACATTTTCTCAGATTAATATGTCTGACTGCTATCTAAATCACTGAAAGTCCCAATGAGGTGCCATTTTCTCTTACATGAATCATGTTGAGGGGAAGTCATTCACACTCGGCCCACCTCCTCACAGACCAGCCCCGGCCACAGAGGTCTCTGCTCTCCCCACTGTTGTGTGGAATTTGGCATGGTACTAATTTCAGTGCTGCTAATGTAGCAGAGCGCAAGACATCAAGGAGCGATCAACGCCTGCAACCTGGCAGCTGTGAGAGTCTCTAAATGGCGCCTTATTCTCTTCCTTTCCACATTTCTGAGATGAATTTGCACAAGCCTGATTCTGCACGAAGCTTTGTCAAACGCCTTTCATTCTCCCTCATCTGTTTCTTAACTTCCAAGAAAGAAGTGGAGTACAAAGACAGACGAATGTGTGCGACTGCAATATCTTAAAAAAGCTGCAAATCTTGCACAGATTTAAGCGTTACAGGGATAGCTGCCACAATTTCTATAAAGATCAATTATGACGTGACTCAGAGCAGGCCTGAGGGAACTGCCAGGCTCCATACTCCACCCTCTCCTCGCCGATGACTCAAAAACACAAACTGAGCGACAGAGCGGGAGCGAACAGGAGAGGAAGGGGAAGAGAAGAGGAGGGAAGTGGGGGTATTTTCAGTTTCAGTTACATCGATGACTCAAATATTCCAACGGCTTCAAAAAAAATCTCTTCACTGAAGTTGAAGTTCCACGGGAAAGTCACTTGTTCATTCAACAGCAGGCGCGCAGGCTTGCACATGCGCACATTCGAAAAGGCATACACGTGCAAAAGTAGCAGACGCAGGGAAAACCACACACACACACACACCAAATAAATGCAGTGTGCACACACAGTAACTACTGGAGGCAGAGAGGAGGATCTGGCACAAGTGCCACCACTCCTTAAAAGCCAGAATACAGCTGAGGTCTAACTCTGGGTCAGAAAGGGGATAGACGGTCTATCAAAATATCCACATGCTTAGTTCCTTTATTTGCTCAGCATCAATCTCAACATTAACCCCCTACTAATGGGACAGCTGTGGGTCAGCGCCTCACCTCTTCAGGATGCCAATCAAGGCCTTAAGCTGAGAGATCAGCCTTTGAGGCAGAGTTGCTCGTATGCCTCTGAGTGGCTTTTTAAACACGGAGACGCCTGTATCGATTTTAGCTCTAGCCTGAAAGAGAGAGGGGGGGGGGTGTAACACACTCTTCAGGGCAATGTGTCTGCTGTGGCTGTCTGTGCGTCTGGACAGGAGCCATTCCCTGGTCCCTGGTCACCCTCCACTGATCAGGGGGTCTGACAGAATGACCTAGCAGAGAGGCAGTGAACCTGCAAACATGAAGAGGCCAAGGAGCTGGAAGCTCGAGGGGGTCGGGGGCTGGTGGGGGCAACATCAGCAGAGATCTCAGTAATAGAAAAGGGTTTTAACCTTAATGTTGAAGCCAAAACCCTGTTAGAGGCCACGTAATCCCCCCTGCGCTGCTCTCATTTGAACTAGCTGATTTTTTTTTTTCCCCCCCTCTCTCACTGTGAGTCACTTGTGAAAGGCAATGAAACTACGGTGGGTATGAGCATGAGAGTGTGCTCAGCCCAGCCCATCAAAACTTAGTTTAATGGAAAGTAGCACAGAAAACAACAATACACATTCTAATTTCTAAATTGGATTCAGTCTCCTGCTTCCCTCTTGTTCCATTCAGTCACAAGCACACAGAGCTTGGAAAATGGAACAGGGACATACACCTGTTTTAAATGGTGTATGGAGTTATTTAAACACAGTCTTCTAAATTATTAGAAGTGCAATTTCTAGAAGTTTCCCTGCTCCAACGCAGGTGATTCAAATAAATGGGTCGTTATCAAGGCTTCTGCAGTGGCTGCTGATGAGCTGACCATTTGAATCAGGTGTGTTGGAGCAGGGAAACATCTAAAACATGGAGGGCAGTGGGTCGCCAGGACCAGGATTCAGAAACCCTGCCATAGTGGCTGTATGTGTGAACAGCAGACACTCAAAGACATCAGTAAATATTTTCCCTAATGGTCTCGATTGTTCATTTTGTGTGTTTTACAATGGCACATAATGTTAATTTTTTAATGATGTTCCCATTAACAGGAAAAAAAAGACAATTGGGTATGGCCCACATGAGTGGACAATGGTGTGACTGACAGCTGGTATCATCCAATAGCAGCCTGGTTGCAAGTGAGGTCTTTGAAATTCCAACTGGAAAAACTTCATCATAGTGCCAGCCAAAATCATGTCAGTGACATTACTAATACCTAGTGCATTTAACTGAAAATGTATCAGCAGTTCAGAACTTCACCACAGCTTCAGTTTTAAATGGAAGACGTTTTGTTTTGGTGGCTTTTCACACAGTACACATGGTTTTCTCCCATCGTCATCATCACCTGCCCATACATCTATAAGACCGAGGGTCAACTGGTGTTGGCATGATTTCGCCAAACATCCACATCCTCACCGTTCCTCCACACTCGCCATCCATAAATGTTGCCGCCTATCAAACATAATCACCTAAAAGACTTCAGTACATGAATTGAGGTATGCATATCTAATCATTTGGCTCAAGTATTTTGAATATCTTCAAAAAAAATTAACTGTGAATAGGCTCGGGCACTTTGGGTAAAATATGCTAATTAACACACTTGAAATTTCCCATATGAAATCTATCTGCACCAAGACAATGAGAAAATAATTACAACAGAGGTAGAATTACAATGGCCATTTTAATCAACCCCTACACTAGCATTTCACCCTATTTATACAGTTTTTGATTCCATGACCCACTGGTAAGTAATCACTTGAAAATTATGGTTGCGTTTATAATAGGTCTCAGCTTTAGACACATTATTTCCATAGAGACAGGGCTCTGAGGATTATAATTAAGATATGAATCTTGCATAACAACAATCACCACACAGTTTCTGAAGCTAACAAAAAAAACATCCCGGGTTAAAAATGTCGTCTTAAAGTGCCGAAGTAACTTGAAGCAGAGTGTGACAGTCCACCAGTGTTTATTCAACAGCTGATGATGGAAATGATGAAGAGGCACTTGCCCTTTGTTTTATCTCCAGTCCAACTCTGCAAATTGTCGACTATCATAACACGTTATAGTTTTGTGTGTGAATCTTAATTGTTGCGCTGTCAAGGAGTCTGTCCTTGCAAGACAGGTGTAAGTATAAGACACTCGCCCATTAAACAATCCCTTTTACTGCATTTATTAGGGGTCACAAATTCTCTTCTGAAAGGTCAGCTCTGCGCACAGGTAATAACCTTGAAGGTGTGCCACTAAAGAGCCCAATCAGGGATTCACACAAAGGTCAGACTAATGTCTTTCTCTCAAAAAAAAAAGAGAGTCATGTTATTTGACCTTCCTTTTTCACCACAGAATTTCCCTCAGATAAAAAACAGACCTGTACTCTGGAAGCTAGTAAGGTCATCTTTATCAACCACAGAACCATTAAAAAAAAAAAAAAAGTATTTGACAATCCAGTGAATAATGTGACGATTAAATTCCTAAAACCGGTCCTGGGTGGTGGCAATTTATTTCAAGTCAGGGACTGGAAAGCTCAGGTCCTGTTTGCAGGAGATATCAGCTGTTTGAAAACCAAGAACGGTCTCTTGAGGAATGTCTGTCTCCCCCACACGATTCTCCCTCCTCCCCCAGGATGGTGGAACCACAGAAGAACTGTTCATTGACAAAGGCCTTACAGGAAGGGCAGAATTGTACTTTTTTTTTCCAGTAACAAGCAGCAGTGTCTGACAATCCCATGAGCAACAACACCAGCTTTTTCTTTCGCCAACTACACAGAAAAACAATGTCAGGCATTTCAGCTTTTTAGGTCACATATCTAATGACTTTTTTTTTTTGCAAATGCACGGCAAAATGAAGTTACCCTTTGAGCCGTGTTTGCTCCGCGCTCATGTTGTGCGCAACAAAGACATGTTAAATGTGTTCTAAATTACAGTGAAACCACTGCCATGTTTACTTTCCGGTTTTAAATGGGACAGCTTGTCAAAACATGATTTTCATGAAACGTAACTGGATATGTGCTGTTATTGCAACTTTACAATAGGCTTCCACTTGTTCGGAAAAGTCACCGTGCACGTGGTGTACACACGCTTTGAATCAGAGTGAGCCGAGGGGAAAAACTCTGACGATCGGGATGTAGACAAGCGCACGATTCTGTATTGAATTCCTCTTTCTCTGCTTAAGAGGCTTCTTAATTTCTTCACTTCACCTGAGAAGAAGGAGAGTTGCCAGTTGTTGGTCTGTGGTGTTTTTCTCACACTTGTGTCACGCGTGCGTGAAACGTGGCATCACAACCATGCAAGAAACAAAACGAGGTTGGGAGTAGGAATAAAACAAGAACAGCAACAACACAACAGAAATTGGTGGCAATGTTTGTCATTACTATTTTGTATCATTTACTTTGGTCCCTTGTCCAAGTAAAGGCACAATAAATAATATCTGGCACCGTCCCAAGTAGAAGAAAGTACGTTTTATGAAAATCATTCATGGGTAATGAGTAATGAATGCACCTCTTAGCATTGCGTTCCCACTAATGCTGTTAGTAAATGCCATCTCAACACATTCTTACAGGTTTTTTGACCACTGAGAAACACATGTGTTAATCTGAGCTGTGAATGTAAAAAAAAGAAAAAAAAAGCCAACTGATTTAACCACACCAAGACAGAGATAGACAATCTTTTAACAGATATTATCACAGCACAAACATGAAGTGTTGTAGTGATGTCTTTACTTGACACGATGTACTTTCAACTCCCTTCAAAAGGCAAGTAGCATATCCTCTTTTTAAAGATTCCCTAACCAGACCATCTGTGTGCATGCATAGGTGCAAGAGAGTCTGTGCATGTGTGCTTTTGGGGGTGAGGGGGTGCCTTCAATTACAACGCAAAACTGTTGTCACGGGGGCTTACTGTATCTGCCGAGATGAAAGAAAGGATGCCTCTCGCCCGAAGTGCATTACACCACACACCTGCCAAGCTAGAAAGACCTCTTGACAGAAAATCTTTTTTTTTTTTCTTTTTCTTCTTCCTTTTGCAACCAAACCCCTTTCCCTCACTGCTTTAGTAAACACCCCACTGGCAAGTCATTAAGCCTAATACCAAAAAGGCAAGAAAAGGCACCCTGGAAATGTTGACAGCATAGAAACAAAAGCACTGTTGTGTCTAACGCAAACATAATCTGTTTTATAGCTGGGCACTTACATGGATGGAAGCAATCAGCTGCTATTAGCCTTTGCTGACACATCTCACTCTGCATAGGAACAATAAAAAGCGCACACGCAAACCTGATTTCCTTTTGTGACCTGCAATTCATAGCTCGGTATCACGTCATTAAACAGAACAAGAGTGCATCGAGACTTAATTACACCTGCTAAAAACTCTGCAGTTCAATAGCAAATGATTGTTTGTAAGACCTCATTGCAGCGGAGAACGTTCACAAAGAGCACTGTGATTATTCCTGATACAACATGTGCTTAAAAGTTACCTAGAAAGGAAAAAGAAAACAAAAAGTCAGCTTTGACGGTAAGCTCTAAAACAAATGTTACTGCTATGGTAGCTCAGTGACAGGAAGAATGTACACCTGATGTTGATTAAAAGGTGAAAGAGAGTACAGACAAAAAAAAAAATGCCCCAAACAGCTGATGCAGTTTCCTTTTCCAGAAAGGTAAATGTTTGGAAAAAAACACCGTGTCTCAGATGCAATCAGTGCATCGAGATGGCGAACGCCAAAACCACAAACAGGATTTCCCCAACTCCACAGCTCAAGTTTGAGGGTTTGGAAGGAGAAGCAACACAAGGAGAAACAAGCCATGTTTTGGTCAATAAGGCAGAATGAGAGCACACGCATATTATTACTCACTTGTAAAAGCTTGACGTTATTTCTATTGGAAACAATGAAGCTAATATTTTCATTGGCTAACTGACCCTGCTTTGTTCATGTACACTGTGCGTCTGTCAAAGCAACAACTATTCCTGACAGCCGGAGCACGGAGTCCAATTTGGACGCATTTGGAATTACGAACCATTTAAAATGTTAAATAAAACATCACTAAACATCCACTGCAGTTAAATTCAATCACCTCAGCGTGCAAGCAGAATATGCTAATCAGTTCGACTGTCTCTAATTAAAACAGCTCGTTGCTGTTTATCACTAAAAATAACACAAAGATATCCCGCTGTCCGCCCACAGCTTTCCCAGGTTGTTGTAACTTACTTCTTACGGGCTCGGAATAATTAGGCCTCTCGCCTGTCACGTGACTTGGTCCTTCAGTGGCTGGTTTCCTGGGAGATGGCCTTCTTCCTGACGATTCACTGTCGCGGTCATCTAGGATCACACAGGTATTGCGTATTAAACATGGGGGGGTTGATTTCACGTCGTCTGGCTACGTTTCTTTCGTTTCACGTGAACATAGTAGTTATATACACACACAAGCGCTCCTTCAGTCAGGTCTGATAGAGTATAATATACAAAACATGTTACATTGTTTCTGTTCACAAAGACCAAGGAGAACAACAACAAAAAACACTGAACAAGCCCCTCATAAATCACTGAATCCGTCGGAACAAGACCTAGATTTCATGAGGATGTTTCACTTCTTATCCAAGAGGCTTCTTCAGTTCTGAACTTCCTGAGTTGCTGCTGACTTAAAGACCTTTCGAGAACCATGCGCTGGGAGAATTAGAACCTACACAGACATTAAAAAGGTTACACAATGCAGCAACAACACAAGGGTCAGCCACAGTGGACAAAATATCAGGGACACTTGGATGAGTCAAAGGATGCGGCAGCCACTGAGAGTGTTTGCCAGAAAAAACACAGGGCACTGGCAAATGGCAAATGCACAACACGATGGGGCGGTTCAGGTGAAGGCCGTGCCAGAGCTCTGGATCTCATTTTCTCTCCCTCTGCTCCCGGGTGTGCTCTACCTGCCAAGTTGCTGCTTTTTACTGCCATAAAGGCTGCATTCATCTAAATTGGAAAAAGTATGTGGGCAGGAACTCCAGGCCTGATAGCTGCGCATAAACACGAGAGACAGTTTCACTCATCTCTCTAAGCCATTCCTTCGGTCTCCTCGACTTTGACGCTTTGCTCATGGCACACTGCTGCTTTGTTCAGTAAATAAATAAACCTTCCACATGGACTTTATTCACTGGTTTGGTGCCTGCTGCCTGTTACTATGCCATCTTTTTCCTCAAAGCCTTGAAGTTTGCAGTAACATACTTCATCTTGAGCCACTTTCTCTTAGTGAAGAATGCCCTGGTGAAACCTAACAGTCATGTTTACCAGAGCCTGATGTGTTTGTCTCACAGCTACAACACTCTCTGTTTGTAAGCAGCGATAGAAGGAGGAGCGGAACGTGCGGCCGCGGGCCAATATCTCGAGATAGATATGGCACATACCTCAGCTTGGAGCTGATGTATGACAACAGCAGTTGCGATAGCAGCAGTACTGTGTGATGCATTGCAGTATTTAGTGATCACAGTTAGAAATAAATTGGCCTATTCTCTGTACATCCACAGTCCCCAGAGAGGGGAATTTCAGTCTTTCCTGCAACCGCCTTTGAAGGTCCAGCAAAAATCCATTCGCAATCCAGCAGCCTCAGTGATTGCTTACTTTGTCCTACTTTGCTATTTTTTGACAGTGCCATAATGATGCTTGGTATAAATAGGATGGTTAACGGTTCATTGCTTGTTTGAAGAAAAATGAAAAGGGGGTGTGGGGGTAAGCTTATTTTACATGTGATAATCTTAGGGGCAACTATAAAGTTAATTAAAAACTATAATTGGCTGTGGTTGCTGTTAATAGTCACTAGGGCGTTTCCGCAGCCTTTATTGAGGGGGAAAAAAGCAAAAACATGATTACCACTTAACACTGGAGCACAGATACTGATGTATCCTGCAAGTCACAAAAACATAATTTTAGAAGACAAGGCCGATATTGTCCCAAGACGTTTGATAAGTTCTGATATGCACCAGTGACCCATTATTGAAATCATTGTCTCACTTTCTGTAATTGCCTTTTTCTACCAATTCTCCCACGTTTGATCGTACGGGAAACACGACGTCTTGACAGACAGGACGTGCCGCTGATATATATAATCACAGTTTCACAATTTCACGTGTTGTGCAAAAGCAAAATGGAAGAACAAAAAAAAACCTTCACAAACACCCACAAGAGACAACGTGGTGTGCATATGAGCAATGCATTATACTAAAACAGAACAGCCTGCAATGGAGCCGTTTTTGGTTCAGTGTCAAATAACTTGCTTTTCTATACAACTTATCATGACATGCACAGATGGAAAATCGCAAAAGTTGTTGATCTTGTTTTCCATAGCTCAAAATGATCTTCTCAAATGTCCACAAACCAAAGATGCTCAGTTGACCATAGCGGAGTAAACAAACCACGGCTTTGGTCTTCATCCACTATTTTTACCATATTGCCTTCAATTGTAATTTCTTGTTGTCTAGTTGCATGTATGATACTGCTTACTGATCCTATCTTAACTAGGTCTTTATATACCTTTTCCAATCATGCACTTCTTAATCAAAAGTCGTTCTTACATATCATTTTTAATCTGTTATTTATTGTGCTTTTCTCATACCTCTATGTCCTACTTAAATGACTAAAGTTACGATCCATCAGAGCTGCATCATATGGTGAGGAAAAAAAAATCATATTGCACTTACTTTTGACAGATATTGCGATTGTGTTGTGATTTATAATTAGACATCGCGCCATGTGTGAAACCTAACAGTCGTATTTCATTACAAAACATATATTAGAATCATGAAGATGTGAGACCTTAGGGAGTCTGTCAAGCTAAACACATTCACTCATCTGTGAGGCAAATGTTGGGGGTGAAGAATTCCATCAGAATGCTGGTTTGATGCCACATTTCATGTATCTGTCTGTCTGTCTGTCTGTCTGTCTGTGGGTGTCAAACCAAGCAGGACTCATGTAGTTAAATGTGAACAAAGGCAAATGTGGACATATTTACACATAGGAAGTTGTCCCAGCTCACTGTCCTACCACTCCATTTACATATTTGTAAATGACTTCATGTTTTTCATGCCCGTTTGTGGCCTGTCCTAGTCCTTACCGTGTGAGGCAGGTAGCAGTGGACTTGTCTCTTGCTTAGGGCCCTTCTCTGGCCCTGCTGGCCCATCCGGAGGAAGGACGGTCTCCTTGGACATGAGACAGTCGTCTTTTCGGGGACACACAGAGACGAAGACGTTCCTCCCTTTTCACCCTTCAGCCGTCGGCGCTGTGAAAAGCAGCATCGTCATCGTCAGGTCAGGCGCGAGGACACTGTGCGGCTCATTATTCAAACTCAAAACACAAGAGAAAGAGCGAGTGACGTCGGAGACTCCGTGGAAATTTCCCTCCTCTATCTCTCTTTACATAAACTTGTCGAGGAGCTCCATGTGCAGTCCATTTCTTCACACACTCCCCCTTTTCCTTTCTTTTCCTTATCAAAAATAGCGACGGAACGCCTGTTAAGTGCTGTTTATAGCTGGCGCGGACACGTTGTTTATACAAAGCACAACTTACCTTTCAAACATGTCAACTCCCTCTGCTTCAAATCTGACTTATTCCCATCCTTCCTTCCTCCAACTATTTCCCCGCTGCGAAGAAAAAAACAAAAAGGGAAGAAAAACTGGGTGAAAGAGTAAGTCAGCGCCAAAAGAAAAAGAAAAAGAAAACTTCTCTTATGCTAACTTTCTTTGCTAGTTTTGGTGCAGTTTAAGAACCAGTCCAGCGTTTGTTGGTGTTGTGAAAAATGTCTACAACAATCCTGGCGACGCCTCGAATGTTCAGTGGCGGTAGTTTGCTGAGTTTGTTGCGTCTAAAACATTTTCATCATATCCGGATTCCAGCAGCAACAGCAGCCAGTGGAGCCACTCAGCTCCTCTCCCTGCTCAGCTCCAGCAAAGCCCTCCCTTAACATGTGTCCACACAAATACAAGGTGACCAAAACCAAAAATAAAGTCGTTTTTAAGAAGTTCAATGAAATAAAAATGAGAACATTTACATTAAAAAATGTGTTTGAATGAGTATGAATTATCCAAGTGCTACTTTGGGACTTTTTCCAAAGTTTTTAAATGTTTTTAAAGTCAAAGTTTCCTCAGTTGTCATGGCAATTATTGCAATCATAGAACTTGAACCATATGACCTGGGGGGCTGATCAGGAGGGGGCAGGTCAAGGAAGTGAAAAAAACAACAAAAAACTTTTCCATAGGGGTTAGAATTATAAAACAATATCCTAATTTAACGATATTGATGACGATAGTTCACAGAATGTCCACTTAAAAGTGTTTATTCTGGAATGTAACAGTATCTAGTTCATAAAAAGGATGCAACATGAATCTATAAATAACAAAAACAGACATACATAACTCACATTAAAGTTAAACAGTTAAACAAGTTAGGGATAAACATTGAAATGTATAGGCTATATAGTGGGGGGGGGAAATATGTGCATTTGCTGCCTAAAATTATTAATTTAACGATCCAGTGTGTAACATTTATACTAGCGATAATTATATATTATATAATTTCCATAAAATTAGCATTAATATGTACTTGCCTCACAGATGCGGCCATCTTGTGTCATCATGTTTTTTTATCAGCAGACCAAATGGGCAAACCAGACGTCAGAGTGTGCGTTTTGCAATGTTAAGTGGAAGCAAACAAATAAGATTGACGTCCTTTTGACAAATCTGTCAATGTTGATGTAGTATAAGTGTTATCCCAAAAAACAGGAAAGTAAGTCGTACAATGTCAGGCCCCGTTTTCACTTGACCTCATGACAAACACGAATAAATCTGCTGCAAGAAGTCAACTGAAAAGTGAAAAGTACACACAACAGAACTATCCTCTCAACTGCCTCCTTGGTGCCGCCATCCTTTTACTTTTTCTCCATTTCAATTCAGATATAATTCACTTTAAATAAATGGCAGCGAGGCCTCATGCCGAGTCGCCTGTGTAGTCAGTGGGGTATTGTTAGTGGACTGTCTTGCTGATTGCCATCATAGGCATTGAACTCTATTGGTAACAGTATAAGTGAGATTTAAGCCTGGGTAACATGAGAGTGTGGCGGTGATTGATGTGAAATATGCCCTCCCTCATTGACTGGCTGAACTCTATTTTCTGCTCCTAATGCAGAAATCACTCCGGGTCCCCGGCATAATGATTTACGATGAATCTGTGTCAATGTTGAACTCGGCAAACCCCACGTAATCCATCTTGCAGATATACCTACCCACCCCGCCCCACCTTGCCTGCTCCCACCCGCCAGTCCCCTGCTTTTGCAACGGGAGGGTAAGGAACGCAGTTCTCTCGCTCCGTCTATAAGTGTTGAATCCATTACAGGGCTGATGTGTAATCACAGAGGACCTCTGAGCCCCCTCAGACTGTAATTACTTGAATACAGATTCTCCCTCACTCCATTCCCTACAGCTGCTCAAAGCCAAGAACTCCGTTAACCAGCATGCAGTGCTTTCACTTTGCCTATCTGGGTGGCAACGTGGAGATATATTTGAGGGATGGGGGGCCTGTAAAAAAGAAAAAAAAAAAAAATCACGGATGAAATTGCATTTAAGTAATGGGATTTTGACCTTGCGGTGTGTAATGGCCACAGTTCACCTCGGAGATTGAATCATGCAGAGACCAAATCAAAGTCTCACTTTGAAAAGTGACTGCGACGTCCTCCCCACATATGGAAATCATCCGAGGACTGCACACGCAACATGACTGCGCCGTGAAATCAACCCCCGGTTGTCTGTCTTTGTCTCTCTTACACGGTGACAGCGCTGTTGCTGCTGACAAACATTATCTTGTGTGTGATCATGTGCATAGTGTCATTCCCCAACTCCCTCCCTCCTCCTCCAGGATAAGTCAAAGTGGAAGCCGGCGGTGTAGACACAGAGGGCTGTCACACTGTGTCAAGCGTCGGTGTCAGTGTTGCATCTGTTGCCGTCACATCTCAGAAGACACAAGGAAACATCTCTCTGTTGACTTCATCTGTTTGTTTGGCAGCCTGCCTGATTGCTGGAGTGTGTAGTGGCGAAGAGGAGTAGCGACACAGTCAGGGTTACACGCTGCCGACAAGACTAATCCTCCGTCGCGCACCCCAAACAAACACCCTTCTCCGCGCCTTGGCTTTCCCTGGTGCACAAATCTCAAAGACACTGAAAGCTCCCGTGTCACATCCTGTCTCCCATACTGCAGTAGGCCAGTAGACCCTGCAAGTCTCTCTTGTTTGTCTGTAATGCATATTGCAAGATAATTGTTTTTAAAGCAATAGTTTGACACTTTGGGGAGATTGATTTGTAGCTGTAGAGGGGGAAGACAACCAGGCCTGGCTTCAGCTGTATTAAAGCTGGTGTAGGCTAACATGTCTGGTTTTATTTAAGTATAATTACATAACAACCTTTCGGGATAGCTTAAATCGTGTGAGCTAAGAGACGACCAGACTTCTGCACCTTCTCTATGTTCTGTTTAAAGCCGTGGGAAAATCTGGTCAGAGGGAAAAAGCCTTTGACCAATTGCAGGACATTTTACTATCATGTACTATTATGCATACTTAAAGTGGGATGATCAGTCCTCCATCATCAGCTGCAAAGCAACCAAGAGTCTAAAAGAGGAATATCAATGTGTTTAATTGGCAAGTTTTTAAATCGGCCTCGGCAATGCAAATTCCGGGGTAATTTCAACACTGAATGGTTTAACCTTTTTTCTCCAACTTTTAATTCCATCTTAGTTTTATGAGCGCTTTTAAAATTGTTGACTTGCTATTGACTTTAAACACGGAAGTTTGGGTTCCCCCAAGTTCGAAAATCCTGGGTATACGTGCCAATTCTATTGTGATAAAGGCTATGGGCAGAGTTCTTAATAAAGTAAGTATTTTAGGGTCCTTTCATACCTTTATTTTGTTTCCGATTCAGGGAGTAATATGTTACAATTTTGTAATTGAACTTAGTTTGACTTAGTTTGGGCAGTAGCTTTTATTGCAATGCCTAAAAAAAATGATGATAAGACGACACATCAGGTTAAGCTGGTTATGTAGCTTGGTTTGTGGGTAAATTGTGAAATAGTTGAGACCACCCTCTCTCAGCCCGGTTGATTTGTGCTGGAACGGCGTGCGGACGCTGTGTTCACTGGAACCGATCTAGGGGGAAAACGCCTCAGGTTTCCGAACAACAAGCCAAGTATGAAAGCACCCTTAACGTCCCGGGGTTGTAACTCAACAATCAATAATGTTTCTTGTGATCCGACCTTATCTACACATGTCCTTTAATGGTACAGATGTGATAGCAGTATTCAGCTTCACATCGAACTGAGGAAGAAAGGGAATTTTATTATTCACAGTAATAATGCGTTCTTATCATGAGCTTCTTTTTGTTCCAGTAAAACTTTGGCAGAAACTGATCTGAAAAGAGAAAAAATATGGCTGCAGGACAGAGAATCTGTAATTATCTATAATGAGCTTATTTCTTAGCGGACTGCAATCCGAATGCAAATGCTAAATTTGGCCCGCGTTGGCCTCGGCGTCAAATTTAATGGCCAGGCGAAAGAGTCGAGGTACCTGTACCTGATCAGATCTTCAAAGATCTGACTCGCACGTCCACGCAGAATGAATAGAAATTAATAAGTCAGGTTTTCTGAAGATGACCGTGACGCCAGCTGAACCCTCATAACCTCACAGAATTTATAGTATTATAGTGAGATTTTGAGGCTCTCTGATCAAAACATCCATCCTTTTATTGGCCCTTCTGTCAAAAGGAGGCAGACTTTGTTTGGCAGTTTGAGTTGTTCCGTCTGTATTAGGAGTGGAAAGCCTGAATTGATGAACTCATTAAATAAGAATCTTTTTTCTGGTCAGCAGGAGGCATGTTACTGTGTTTCAATGCAAACAAACAGGATTCATCAAGGAGCAGGAAGACCAGGAGTTGAATAATGACTGACCTTCAGCTTGCGTAACCGCACATCTGGACTCCAAGTTTGTATTAAAACCCCTCACATAATCAGGAACAAATGTTCACACAAACGCACCAGACTTCATAAATTCGTACGCCTCGGAAGGATGAAAAAATAAAAAGAGAGAACACAAAGTGATTGACGATTAATACTGACGTTAAAAACAAAAGCCTATTCGTCAGGTTATCACAATAAATTGCGTCAGTCGATGCAAATTCCACATGTGGCGACAGCGCCTGCATCACAGCTTTAGAGACAAATCAAGATGGCTTCTGTCGCCACCTGGAAGAGTATGAAATAAAACGTCTACGCCCATCTGCGATTGATTTAACTTTATCGACATCATCCAAAGTCGCCGAGACAGCAACTGCGTTTGACCCATTATTCAGACTCATTGCTTTGCCATATGCTGATGTCGTGATGATACGTGGAAACCGGAGAAAGGTGAAATGTGGTTTAAACCTGCACGGGTGTAAATACACACGGACACACGTGCATGCATGTCAGCACCTCTGCACTTCTTTATCATCGCAACTCGCAGAACACACACACACGACGACGTTACGACACTGCGGCTGGTGACTTACGACGCCTGACTTTACATTACCAGCCGTGCGTGCCACTCGGGCTCGCCGAGACATTGACTTATTAGACTGTTTTTGTGACAATTGATGCAATGTTACCGGTTCGTGACGGAGGTGACTTGTAGCTGCTTATGAGAGCTGAACCTTCAGGCGCACACTCGGCGAGAAACACCCGTGATTACTGCAACTGTGAATCAGGAGTAGCAGCTTAAGGCTGGAATAAAACTGTCACTATTATAATTTTCAGATGTTATTGCATGCATTTCTCACCCACCGTCTAATAAGTGAAGGAATTTAATATCTTTGCAGCTTTTGCTCGGTAAAGTTTTGTCTCCTTTGTCCTTTGCTGCCCTTGTTGTCCAACATGGAATGATAATCAAAAGCTGTCAGCCTGTTTGGATTTCGATGATCCTTCACAGATTTTGTTATTAGCATAAACCATAAGCCAATCTAAAGCGACACTAGCTAAAATCACAGTGGGATCCTTATTTGTTGGGGCGTGATGCCTCATAGTCTGCGCTGAGCTTTTCTCAATGTCAGCACATGCCCATGAGTCCTGTTAGTGAAACCCCTGGGTTGAAGTCGCTCAGATCTTTACCTACAGGCACCAGCAAAAATGATACACAAACAAAGCTCCGTCCAACAACTCCGTGTCTCTCTGACAGAAACAGTTCGTCCACGACACACAACCAAGCCCATTTCTTGATTAACTGGATGCCCCGTCTAAGCCTCAAAGATTAGGCTTTGACATAGGTTGTAATTAAATAAGACAAATTCGGGAAGAGTATGAAATCTCTCATTTCCCGTACAGACTTGTGAGTTTTAATTTACCTCTTGCCGAGACGAGCGGCGGTCACCTGCGGAGAGCCAATTCACCGCTCGTCGCTCCGCGCATGATGTCGGGCTTGGACAGAATGCGTCGTTAAAATAAACCTCCCCCAATGCCAATTTATGGAGCAGCGGTCAAATATTTATCCAGTTGATGAGCTGGGCTGTGTGTGTGTGTGTATGCGGGTTCCTGTCTGACAATAATTAAAGACAAACCCGAGCTAAAGGTGAGCAGCAGCCATGACATCACTTCATGACGGCTCTCATGTGGACTAGTTTAAATCATACACTGTATGTTAAAGAAATAGTTCCCATAGATGTTATAGGTGCATAGGTGCTTTATCATCTATTTTCCTAAAATTAAAAAAGACGACCTGAACTAGAGATTGCAGCTTTAAGTCCTCAGGAAATTATTTTACTGGGCTTCGCTTTGAGCGAGCGGACAAAACAAAAGTCCCCAGCACGTGTGGACGCCGAGGGAAAAGGGGAGGATGGATGCATGCTGTGGTTGCAGTTGTTTTTTCCTGTTGGCGTGTGATGATGCATTCGGGGTAAACATCCTGGATGCCAGAGCGACTGCTTGTCCAAACTAACCTAACCTCCCCAACAGCTGCGGCGAGTATAAGCAATGTCAGGCTGGGAAAAGTAAGAAATAAACCAGTTTGCCTTGTTGATCTGAACCTTTCACCTCCCTCCGAAGCTCGAGGCGTCCCTCCGCTCTGACATGGCGTGGTGGAATCTGTGTCTAATTCTCCCATCTGGAAAAAAAAAAAGAAAAAGGAGTGTATTCCCCAACTTCCACTGCGCACACACACACACACACAATAGACTTCAAAGATATGAGAATGAGCCTTGATGCCCTTATTCCCCACATGGTTGCCTTCTACTTTCGCAGTGGAAGCTATTGAGAGGAAGGCATGAATGGGTATGAATGGGCCGCTGGGTTGTGTGCAGTAAGAAGGGGCCTGTTGTGAGAGCTGGGGTTTCTCAGACAGGGATCACAGCCTGAGGTGCTGCATGTGTCCAATGAACAGTGCTCAGCACCCTGGGATAACAATGAGAGAGCAGAGCAGTTCTGAAAATCAATAAACTACAAGAGCTCTCCGCAGCCTCCTTCATAGAGAAGTAAAAGCATACCAGAGTCTCTCTTTTTTTCCCTTCTGCCTCCCTCCCTCTCTCTCTCTCCCTCTCTCTCCCCAGCATTTGTTTCCACATAAGCATCAAATAAAAAAAGTGATCCAGTGCATTAGGCCCACCATAAACACACACGTGTATATTATGGTTGAATATTTCCTTATTAATGTCTTTTTTTTAATCCCCTAACGAGTCAGGGTGGAAAAAACCACAAGGTGGGGGGTGGGAGGGGTGTATTTTATAAATCTCCCATCAAAGTTGTCTAATTATGGAGGATGAGATTTGGAGAGAAAGTAAAGTGTAAATGATGATCCAGCCAACCAGCTGGACCACAAGGATAGTGATGGCGTTAATTAATTTCAGTTGGTCATACAAAAGAGACGGGCTTAAATCACAGGGACACACACTACAAGGAGTGAACACATGAATTAATATCCGGAATCCATTTTTCGCAAGATAAATATTTTCCCAACGCTGAGTCAGCGTAGATTCCGTCCCGCGTTTGTGGAAATTGAGCCGAGTGAGAAATCTGCCCATCTGTGGAGCGCCAACGTCCACCTCACAGAAGCACCATCTAAATAGTAATAGAATGAAGTTGTAAACATAACTGGGAAGTTTTGGATATGGGGCTCACACGTCTTGCCGATCAACAGTTCTAATATTTATATTTTTCGCAAAATGTCAACCTATTCTTTTTCAACAGGTATCTGTAAATGTTTCCAGTGTACATTTCAGTGCTGAAATGTCAAATCAAAGATAACTAAGAAGTTTCTGGAAAAACACAACTGAAAGCTAACTATAAATAAATTGATTCTTAATCAAAATAAAACGACTCACGCGCTCGCAGACTCCCGAGAAGCGGCAGGATATGTGGGGGCAGGGTACAGTATAGCAGACATTAGAAACAATCAAGCTGTTTATTGTGTTTGCAATAATTAGATCTTTAACAGCGGGGGGCTTCCTCCCTCTGATTCTCTAATTTGATACAGTATCGTCTCATCACTGTGCTGCAGGTTAGCCACATAGGGAGAAAACATTAATCTAATCTAACACTTTCATTTTCATTCTCCGGGGGATCCCTGCTTAGTGTTGCAAACTCGCGCCATTAAATTAATGTTGTTGTTTGTTTCATGCTGGAACAAATAGGATACGCTTGATGAATTAGTTCTTTTTGCCGAGCAGAAAATTGGACAATTTAGGCGGCTGTAGCATAATCAACATACCCATGTGTAATATTAGATAAGTAACAGACTGGAAATTTAAATAATGTTATCACTTGGGTTTTTTTTTTTGTGTTTGTGTGTGTGTGTGTGTGTGTGTGTGTGTATTTATATCAATTTGATGAAGTGAATCATATTGAGCC
Organism: Solea senegalensis; assembly: GCF_019176455.1. NCBI lineage: Eukaryota > Metazoa > Chordata > Actinopteri > Pleuronectiformes > Soleidae > Solea > Solea senegalensis. The sequence continues at coordinate 27,291,509 of NC_058023.1, read as the reverse complement.
TTGGAGCTTATCTGTGATATACGATCGCTCCAAAGACTCGTGAATAATTTGTTAAATATGTTGCCCTGACACCCTTGTAGTTCTTGATTACTGACTGCGTGTAACGCGGGATGATTAAAGCCACTGTTACTCGCTGGCTGGAGAGACACGAGAGACAAAAAAAAAATAAAAAATTAAAAATCATTTAATTTTAAACAGCCAAACAGTGGGACTTATTTGTGCCCTCGCCGTCGCTTGATATTGCGACCAATTTGAGGCACATTTGAGGCGGCTGTATAATTCCCATAACACCTCAGAACTCTCCGGAATGAGCTTGAGAGAGAACAAAACATTACACCCCATTTGCATGTCATTAGGAGAATGGAAAGCCACCTCCCCCCCTGTGGGTTTAACCCCTTATAAATATATTTAAATATATAAATATCATGAATACATTAATTGACATTGCCCTCACAACACGACCACTAAAAGCACGCCATGGTCCCACTGAGGAGACACTTTGTCTTTAACGGGGGAGACGGCGTGCGCGCGTGTGTGTGCAGACAACACACCTGGAAACACACACACAGAAAAAAAAAAATCATTACATCTTGGCCACACATTTCACCCAACTTATCCCTGACCTTCTCATAAACATACTGTACACACACAGCTGCACACTCCACCCTCTATAAAAATATCTCATACACACACACGCAGACACATCCGCACTCGCCACCCACACCTCGCCGTCACGTAATCTCAGCCTTTCTCTGACTTTATAATACAGGCCCTTTTCTCCCTGTCTTTCTCCACTCCCCTTTCCTTTTCTCCCTCGCCTTTCTCTCTGTTTTCATGGATCAGCAGAGAGAGCAATTACATCAGCGCCGGTCTGGCGGCCTGGAGATGAAGAGCTGTGTGGCTGTGGGCAAACACCTGGCCACGGTTAGAGGAGCAGAGTAGGAGGCAGGAGGCAGCAGCAGGAGGAGGAGGAGGAGGAGGATGAAATGCAGCGTAGACTGATGTGCTGCAGGTTCTTTGGGCCTGGAGCAGTGTTGGGGGTGGGGGGGAGGGTGGGTCGCAGCGAAGCACTCGACGTGAGAACCCACAAGATGTGTGTGCAGGTGTGTGTCTATTTGTAAATCATTTGCGAGTGTGGTGGAGTGGAGTCAGCGAAGCCCTAAAACAACCCCCATCACATGTAGTTAGCATTACAATCCGTCACAGCAGTCAAAACTCTGCACCCACCACCAGAAGTTCCAGGCTACTCATTCGGCATACGACTGCCTTTCTACTTATTGACAAGAGTCACAGCACTTTGCATTACAAAAGAGAGCGCGGTTTGAAAGCATGCGCAAAACATGTCATCTCTGATATGACTTCAAAAATACTCCGAAAAAGAAACACTGGAAACTGCACTTGGCCCCCGGACTCCCGTGTAAAGAGGACAGTAGAATGTAAAACACTTGGTCTGCTGCCATTTCCTCTAATCTGTTGCTGAGGGATTTTTAACTTTTATGTGAGGAGAGGAGGAGGAAACGTGTGCAAATGACACGAGTAAAATAAAAAAAAAGGGACTGGAAAAAGTGAGTGATGTTTAAAGGGACAGTGGGGCTGCGTGAGGACCACAGATCTGCTCTTTGACCTCAGTCTAACCTTTAAGAGGCCTTAGACAGACATGTGGTAGCCATCTGGCCTGGTTTACCGTGCCATTACACCAGCTGATTCATTTTTAAATGTTACTTGGATTATTATGCTGCTCTGGCTGAATTAGCTTTAGTTTTGTTCACAGCAATTTGATTTAATCGTTGCTTTAAGTGTCTAATGTACAATAAAAACAAAGTACAATTTTTATTTACGACGTATAATTTGTGTGGTTGTGGTTCTATAAACAAAAAACCTTGATCAAATTAATCAGAGATAAGTAAGTGGCATAAGAGACAGCGGCTGGGATGTGTCAGTTTGACACAAATATTGACTTTTTTTCCACTTTCCATGACAGACAGACAGTTAAAGCAGTAAAACTCTATTTAAAGAATGTACCTTCTACACATGTGGGTTTGTGCTTCTTTGGACAGATGTTTACAAGCCTGAGATATAAAATAAAGCAATATAAAAAGTAGTGTTGTTTAACAAGTAATATTGCACATCATCTCTGTATTTTGTTGTTTGGTGCTGTGGTTCTGTTATTTATTTATGGAGCATTTTACCTCCCTTTTTCATTTAGTTTGTGTGCTTTTATTCCACATAGTATTATGTATGTCAACAGAAGCCACAGTCTTACAACTGCAAAACAAATCTACAAATAAAGTGACTATAGATTTTATACACAACATGCATCAGGTCATAACATGACTTTCAGTCTTTGCTGCATGTTCATATATCCCGGATTCTGTACATTTGATATGGAGCAAAACAATTTAATAGCAGGTGTAAGTGACACTAGACCCAGTGTAGATAACAGGGCTGTATGTTAAGAGACTAACAAACAAACCCTGACTTTAAAGTGTTGTCGAGTACAGACTCTCTTACCCGGCGCACTCAGCGCCAGTTCTCTCTCACATCGGTACGTAAAGTATGTAATATACCGAGTGGAGGCTCGTACTCGGAGAACCACGCGAGTGGAACCATCCGACTTCCATTTAGGCTACGGGGGAATGTTATCAAGCAACATAAAAACACAGGGACTGATCGGATGTTTTACAGCCTGCTATAAAAGTGTACTTGTACAAGCCAGACTCCACCGCAAATGCAGCAAAGCAAGACAGATGTGTGGGTAGCCTTGGCTGAGAAGAGGCAAAAGATGGAGCTGCGGGCCATCAGCGCTGACACGTCTGTAACAGCCAGTCAAGGTAGTCATTTCACTGGAGGAAGATTCAATTTGCAGCCATGCCAAGTCACTGGGAGCAAGTGGGAAGGATTTCTTCACAAATAAACCAAGAGAGCAGTTGACTCTCGTGCAATAGAATGACAAAGACCTTCTATGACGACTGTCACCTTGATGATTTAAGAGGTCAAATCAGTTAAAAGAAAAAGTTCCTTTGTTCAAACGAACAACAAGGCGTCCAGACATTAACATGACGCCATGCAGGAAGGAAACGAAAGCAGACACATACCTGCGTAGAACGTTGTCTGTGGAGTTGTCTGATGGGGAGCAGGTGCGTTGAGGGTCAGGAGGTCAACGATTGGACGGAAGATTAGGGTCTGAATTAGCAGGGTTTGTTCAAAACACATGATGAACACATTATAATGAGATTTTTTTTAGATAAATATTCAACACTCTCACTGTAAAAAGGTGATATGGACATTTAATAGGAAACAACTCGACCATTTGTGATGAATCTGCACTGCTTATCCTTTGAGGGTTGTACCTGGAGGCAGTCCTAGGTGACACAGGTTTGAGCAGTGCCAAAAAAATCACAATAGGGAGAAAATTGGTGTAATTGATTTACAGCGTATGTAGATTTAACGCAGCTAAAACGAAAAGGATGCTGGTCTCTGATCCCTGCACTCCAACCCAACTCGGAGGCACTTGTTGCGAATGTGTGCAGAGCCACAGCACGGCTTCTTGCCAATTAACAGTAAAAATCAACCCAAACAGATTTCCAATTGATAAATCTTTAATGATACGAGGGATTTTACACAAATGCACACTTGACAGTGCTAATTTAAAGCAAATAAGAAGCTTGATTAAAAATTCCCCAGGCATGGTGGGGGTGGGGTAGATAAATGTTTGAATAATTTATCAGATTTAATTGACACGACTGCGCCGTTGTAAACAGAAATGTTTTGATGTTCATAATGCAATTTGACGTGATGAGATGTTGGGACAGTTCCAGAGGAAGAGAGCAGCGCAGGGAAGAGATTCATGTGGGGGGACTACAGGAAGTGAAAGAGTGAGAGGATAATATAGATATTGTTCCAGAATATGCTACCTGTACAAGCACTAATGAATAAAAAACATTATAATAAAGGCAAGGAGCTAAGTGCTGGTCCAAGTACCAAGTCAAACCCAGTACAGTCCAATACTATCTGTAAAACCCTAAATATGACATAAAAGGTCCAGTTAGTAAAGGCAACTGTCATGTGACCAGGATATGAGAACTATATTCTTAGAAACACGTGGATTTCACTGGTGAACTCAATCCAGATGTGTTGGCTGCAGGGAAACATCTAAAACATGTATAGGACAGCTGTTCCCGAGGACGAGGATTGGGAAACACTGTTCTAAAATGTTCTATATTGTTATATGATATAGTATTTTACCAGAGAGGCAAGAGGCAAGGAACCGTATCAGGCGATCGGGCCTTTTCTGTAGTTGCCCCTAAACATTGTAATAAGTTACCTATGATAATTGAATTTGCCCCCACCATCGAACATTTTAAATCACTCTTTAAAAACCCACCTCTTCTCTTTGGCCTTCACTACAGGATAAGAATAGTCACCCCTGGACACTTCTATCTACAGTTTACCTTTTTACTATTTTATTAGGTCACTATTTTACTGTATTACCTTTATGTTTTTATTGATTTTATACCTTTTATGTTGCTGGGTTACAGGTCAGCCTTAGTTGGTTTTAAATGTGTGACAAATAAAGTTGTTTTTCTAGGGTTTAAATGTTTTATTTCTAAAGTATCCAGTGTCCTGGAAAGGGTTAATATCTGCAATGATTGGAGTATTGTTTTTTTTTTTTTATAGACATCAGCACAAAATGTCATATTAACAGCAGTGAACAATAGTTTGAAAGAGGTAAATGATGGCATGTCATTTACACTTACACAAGGATGTAAACATTGTGAAGGAATGTGATGGAAATGGAGGGAGGGATAGAGGAAATGGGTATTTTAGTCCGGGCACATATGGTATTTGTCTCAACACGGAAAAACAGAAACACAAGCACACAACACGACAGATAGAAGATGTTTGCGTAGTATGAAAAGCATCAGGAAGATGATGGGAAAAGCAGGAAAAAACATTTTCTCAGACCTCATATTCCACTTGGGACCAAGCAGGGGTTACATGGCCGGCAGGTGCGGGGGGCCACCACTCCTCAGATAAGAAAGCGATCTGCATGTGTCCGCCTTGCTCGCCTATTGCCCCGGCCCTGGTAAACATCCCAGTTATCTGCAAACAAACAGAGTTTACTAGTGCCGATGAATGAATACATCAAATTCTGATGGAATTGCAATGCCGCGCTCCCGCACGCTCCCAATGCATCAGCGCCATGATACAATGTACAACGGAATACATGAATAGCCAACAAGGAGGCCCTTGCTGTTTGTAGGGGGTGATGTTGACTTGAATTTTTAAAGATGTTATTTTTGATTTGACACGACTGGCGGCTCAGCGGAGTTCAGAGGGGGCTGGGGATACGAGACAGAGGTATGGAGACAGAAAAATCATCCGAAGGCAGTCTGTGTCTGTGTCTGGGGAAGGGCCAGGACAAACAGTGGTGGGAGCAAGCAAGAGAGGACAAAGACAAAAAGACAATAAGCTCGAAAGGAATGGAATCGCCGCACTGACTGCCATGGGGACAGACAGTATAGAAAGAAGGAGGGAGGAGGGATAAAGGCATAAAAACAGCTTCTTCTTCCTCTAATTTCTGTACAGTTTTTTTTATCACAGTCTCACTCTCCTCTCATCACTCTTTAAATCACCTTTATCTTCTTTAGATGCAAAGATAAAGTTTGTATTACAGACGGCAAAATAACTCGACTGCCTGCAGCTAACCTGTGTTATTGGCTGGTAATCATTTGTTTTTTCGGTTTTATTTAATACTCCACATTCAATTCATGAGTCTGACATTACAACGCGCGCGTTTATGTCGCCCGACAATGTTTGTCTCCCCACATCAAAGGAAGTCTCACCTTTCACAAAAGGAAGCGCGGGCGAAATGTAAGCGGAGCCCTCGCTTTATTAACTCCCAATCAATACCCGTGCACTCGAGGTGACGAGGTAATCAGGAAACATTGGCAAATGGCCCGACAAGAGTATCAAAGCCGCCGCTGCGAGGCAACGGCGCAAACTCTAACAAGCATTTTATTACCGCTAGCTGTTTCTGACATTAGTCAAAAAAAACAAGAAAAACCAAGAGAGATAAAATAGAATAAGGAATGCGGCGCGGCTGACGGAGAGAGGGCCTTCGTAGCGGCGAGGGCGCACCTCACGCGTTTGATACCCGCACGCCTCTGCTTTGATACGACAATAAATATAAATTGTTTAAAAACATCAAATGGGCGGTGAGCTGGAAGCACACAAACGCCTGGTTTTTGGGCTAGCGATGCTGCTGCTGCTGCTTGTGACTCACATTTTGCTGTTACATAGAGTCAAAGGTCATTTAAAAAAAAAACAACCCTCAATTTCTGTGGTTTATCTACAGCTTGATAAAAAGGTAGGACTAGACAGTCCTATTTTCATGCCTATATGTGTTATTTTATAGTAAATAAACTACTGTAAATCAAATCAGAGCACCAGTATAACTAACACATTCAGGTTTTCTCAAGCATTATTAACAAAAAGTAAAATAAAACCACTTATCCTACAGTAGAACTGCCACTGTAACTTTTAAAAACTGATGCATCAATGATATGGTGCTGTGTTTCTTCATGCAGATTTCAGTTTGGGTGAAATGAGGATAGATTTTGGGGTCATACTATTCAAATGAAAAGCATCTGAAAATGTAAAAAAGGGAAATCACTCTTTGGTGAGTCGACTCACTGGTGCCCAAGATTCACAAAAAGTACACAAAACTAGTAAAACAACGCTACAATGACCAAAAAAACAACAACCACTGTATAAAAACATCATACTTTTCCTGGCATTGGTGTGTGTCTGCAGATGCTCAGCCCCTCAGCAAATACTAGTGAGCTGGTCCAGGAGTGAGTGAGCAGCGGTAATCAGAGTAATCGGCAGCAGGTGAGTCGAAGGGAAATCAGGTAAAGGGGTTTCTCAGGCCAACCTGCAGGGAAAAAGACAAGCAGGCACTCCCACAAACACACAGACACACCCACTCGGGTGTGCCTTGACAAACTTGTTTGTTTGTGTTTCAAATATGGGTTTTCTCAAACATGAACGACATAAAAAAAAAAAATCAAAATATTGTTTTATTTACTACTTTTAATTTAATTAAATTGCCACAAACAATGGAAGGACTGTGTTTTATTTTTTTCCCCCAATTTATAAGAGGGTATGGGTAGAAACAGCAATTAAATATCATTATCAAACAAACTATCGCCCTTATATCTGCATGAAAAGTGCTGTTCTTATCTTAATTTTATGGGTCAAATTTCATGGGTTTCATTGGTGTAAGTGTAACAAAATCTCTGAAATACAATACAAATAAAAAAAAGTAACAACATGAAGTACATACAAAATAAAAGCCTCAAACTTGAGACTCGAGTGCCGCACTTGAGTAAACGTAATTTTCCTTCTCCCACCTCTGTCAACAGCCACCTCACCCCATTTGTCTGCGGCAACATGCTCGTCCTGCTGCTCACCCCAAGGATCTCGCACACAGGTGAGGAGGAACCAGAAGATTGAAACTCGTTCCTTCCCGTCGGCTAATTTGTTTGTTTCGTTCCGGGGGCAGAGCCGATATTAAAAGGAGATCCTGAGCAGCAGCGGCAGGGTAAGAGGGACGGAGGGATACGGGAGGGGAGGGGAAGGGATGGATGAGTTTACAAGCCCCAGGTGTGGTGAATGGGTGAGTGAGAAGATGCAGAAAAGAAGGCAGTGCGGGAATGAGAAAAAAAAAAAAAATCTCATCCAAATAATTTTTTTAGCCTGTGGCTAATAAAATGCAAATCATAGATCAAAGAGGTTTGGAATGGAAACGAGCGAGATTGGGAGAGAATATCATCAAACTGAGGTTATATATATATATATATACATATATACACACACACACATATATATACACGCGTGTGTTCAGGATGCGAGAGACATGCTGGACTCAGGTAATGGAGGTGACCCGTACTTGAACATTGCCACTATCATTTCCCCACCTGTCGTCTCCCGCTATTGTAGCATGTACAGTACACGTGGAAGTCATTCGGTGTCTCCTTACATTACTTTTCTCCTCTCTCTCTCTCTCTCTCTCTGTTCACTTTGCAGCAACGTGCAGTTTACACAACCCTCTTCTCAAGCCGGTGGCCAAATTCCCCTCTCGCATGTTGACTCCAGGCCGATGTTGTGAGCAGTGGCCGGTTACAGCGAGGCTCTATTCCTGTCCACTGAGATCACACACACACACACACACACACAGAGCAAAACCTGAGAAAACAGACTGATATCGGGAAGGAAAGACTGAGCGTCACATCGGGGCAAAATAAAAAGCAGCGTTGGAATGAAAGTAATGATCTAACTGGGAGAAAATGCAAACGTCTCCATCTCAATCTCAGAGTGAGAGCAGCAGTGCAGGCCTCACGCTGGCCTCTCAGTGCACAGATAAGTGAGAACACACACAGTGGGTGGAGGTGGATGACGTGACTGGGAAAAAGTGAGGGTAGACTCAGTGTGAGGAGTCTCCACGTTGGTGCTTGATTGAGGTCTGCGTCCTAATTAATGTCTAATTAATAATCCATGTCTGTCTCGCCCACCTGACATTGTATCCTGACATCAAATGTTTGCATTGATATACTTTTGTGCGTATTCTTGAGGTTGTTGTACTTTGAGTAATTCATGTCACAGGGAAATATACTTTTTTTCTTTCTTTTTTTTCACTTTTCAGACAGATGTCGTGAGAAGGTAATTAACCCTTTAACACCGGAGCGTATCGCAGACGACAACGTTTGCACAAGCGCACTTTGTCAGTCAGTCAGTCATCATCTAACCGCTTTATCCTCCACCAGAGGGTCGCGGGGGGTGCTGTGCCAATCTCAGCTACATCGGGCGATAGGCGGGGTACACCCTGGACAGTTCGCCAGTCCATCGCAGGGCCACACACAGATAGAGACAAACAACCATTCACCCTCACACTCACTCCTACGGTCAATTTAGAGTGTCCAATTTACCTAATCCCCACATTGCATGTTTTTGGGCTGTGGGAGGAAGCCGGAGAACCCGGAGAGAACCCACGCACACACGGGGAGAACATGCAAACTCCATGCAGAAAGGCCCTTGTTCCAACGGGGGCTCGAACCACTAACCACTACACCACCGTGTGACCCACAAGCGCACTTTGCATTAGCGTAATTACGTGACAGTTTGTGCGTCATAAATGTGTTATTATTGTGAACGATACATCGTTACATGTCAAAACGAGCACTTTTACTTTGAAATACAGTCAAATATCATCACAAATATCTTTTTTTTTCATGTCCAACCACTACTGAACGTCTGCAGTACACCAACCATGTGGCCCGTGTGAAATGACCATTTTGAGATTAAATATTGTCCCAAACAGTCTGAAGAAAACATCGTTGTTTCTCATGGATCTGCACAAATAGGACACAGTAATCCTTTTAAATGTGGGATTTAGATGAAATTCCCACTAAAGTCATATTGCAATTGCAATTTCAGTCACAAATGAGACATTTCTCCAAAGTCTTTCATCCCTAAATGTGAACTAGTTTTAGGTCAAGGTCTTTCAATCAACGTATACTGACTTTATTCCTTACAGTTCAGACGTAGAATACAAAGAAACGCCTTTCTCTGGTTTATTTTGCGTATTATTATTGTGGATTAGTGGTTCATGAACCCCTTTATGGTTGGTCAGCACAACCTGCATGTGGCCACACACTCACTCCCCGTCCAGACCTTTTGACCCAGACCCTGTTCCTTCTCCTTCCTCGTCCTCTGTGGTATTTGCTTTTGAATATAAATCCCTAATCCTCTTCCCTCTGCCTTTGCTCCCCGTGAACCCCTTGTTATTGCCAACCATCTATTTTTTTTTTTTGTTGCACCCGGTGTCACCTGCTTTGTAATCTGATTACTTCAAGGCAGAATTAGTATGCATATTTAATGCAGTTTCCTTTCTTTTCTCTGCTCTCACTCTCTGTCTTTTATTCTTTTTAAATCTTGATGAGTGATGCGGGGAGGAACAGAGATGGGGCGGGGTCGTTCTTCTTGCATGTCTGGCGGATATGCCAGGGCCGCGCTAATAAATGACAGCTGATTTATGCGTCTGTATTCTTTTATTTATAAAAAAATAGCAAGCGGGCTGATTTCTGATATTAATAATACAAGTGGATCCACTTTGATTAGGCTTCTGTGGAGAGCTGTGCATATTCAGCATTACAATTAAAGCCTCTGATGTGAAATAGGAATGACACGCTAATGAAGCGAGCTAGCGAGCCTGAACCGCGACTGTCCAACAGCATTACGGCCCATCTCGAATGAAGAGTAATTATACAAGGAACACTGAAATGTCATTAAAAATCTTCAGTAAGTGATTTAACCCACCATTCCTCACTAATGCTGGATACATCTTTTTTCTTCTTCTTCTTCTTTTCCACCCCCAACCCCCACAAAATCAACTCCCTTGGTTTTCCTTTTCTTTTCAGAGACAAATGAGTTTTTCCGCCTCACATGTCCAAGACCAAACTTCTGCAAACAAACACCAGAAATCTGAGACACAAACATGTTGAGACGTGACAAATAAATGCAATAGCATTGTCCCTCATTTAACCCTTTAACACCTTATTTTAACCATAAAAGAGCCAGAAAATGTCCTGTGAGTACAGTTTTTTACAGTATTTACAATTTTTTTTATATTTTACTGCATGTCAAATTAGTGTATTAACAATTCAAAATGAAGAAAAGCAAATAGTTGTATTTTAAATAACATTTGTTTGTAATATCGTTGCAGACGCAGATTGGTGGGCTTCCTGCAACAGCGTGAGTGGAATGACCGTAATGACCACATGACTGGCTTTGACGCCTGTGATTCGCTCGTCAACCACCTCAAACTGCTTGATTTATTACAACTAACATGTCAGTGAAAGATGTGTGTGTGTGTGTTTGTGTTGTTTCTCAGAGGATTTAGTTTAATCTGATTGTGCCCTTTCACTCTTCTGCCATGTGCTCACTTTCACAGGCGAACGATTCACTGGAAGCCTTGACGTGCGGTTGTTATTGTTGACATAGAGCCAAACAATAATGAGCAATATCATATTTCCATATCATATTCATTACAGCGATTACAGCGCGCGCTTGTGTGTGTGTGTGTGTGTGTGTGTGTACCACAGGCAAGAATTCATGAAAATCAGCACTTTTTCCCACCATTTTGTTCAATTAATACCTCGTTTCACACGGAGAAAGAGGCTTTTCTCTTGCATGCATTACACAGGTTCCTGCACATCACACACACAAAGTGAAAAGTACCTTCTTTATTTACATCAGGAGCCTCTGTTGTAATGGTGACGTGTAGTTGTGCGTGTACGGTTCTTTTGTTGACCTCAGCAGCTCCTCGGACCGAGTGGAAAGTCAGACCTGTAGGTGAAATTGATGAAATACACAAGACTTATTAGTATTATCAGCTGTTTTTTGACATGAAAACAGCTAAGTTTGAAGCCTTGAAGGTGCTACTGGCCGACACCGGAATGAGTGACCGTAAACTCCTCAGACAAATGTTTACTGAAGCTATAAATCAAGTGAGAAGCAGGTTCATTTTCCCATTGACTTCCATTCAAACACAGTTCTCGCTAATGAGTGGACGTCTGAGGATTTCTGGTTGTCATGGCGGTTACTTCGCGAAGCTTCACAACAGGAGTTTGCTTTGCAACCAAGAAGGGGGGGAAAAAAACACAAACATGCAGTCCCCTCTGATGGCATCCAAAATGGAACACAAAAACTACGCACCAGGTGGGCGGGGCTGGGTCACGCGCGTCCCCGCCGTAGCTCCGTCACCAAAAAAACTGAGCGCCGTGCCTCCGAGCGACGCAATTACTTTTGCGCTGCACCCAATATCAACTTGAGAGCGATGCAAATTATTTCAGACGCGCTTTTCAGGGCCCCGCAATTATAATAATGATGATCTCAATTAGCGTTGCCATTGCCTCGGACTATTTAGCAGGCAATTTTGCAGCCTAGGGGAGAGGGTCTGACACGCATGGTCAGGTCAGGAGGGGTGGGAAGAAAGAAAGAAAGAGAGAGAAAGTCTGGACTCTTAATCAATAAACGCAAGACTGGAGATATTTACCACCCAATGCCACAAGGGGACGGTTCATAAATTGACCTAATTGGTCAGTGTTGAAGATGGAATGAATGATAGAAGACACGCTGTCAGACTCACAGTGCCAGGATGTTCCACCACGAGCTACTCTGAGGCTCAAGGAAAAGTTTGAAAGCACTTTTCTCTTAACGACCAGAAAATAACCAACTGAGATCATGAACACCTCAGGAAAATGCTTACCAACATTATAAGTCAAGTAGAGATACACTCAATTTCCCGTAGAGCGTGTTTTTTCCGTTATATTTTGTCTAAATGTACCAAAACTGTTCGTTTGTGCGATCAAAAAGAAAGAAAATACGGTATAACATGTTGAGTAGCACATTATAAAGGTCCGGTGTGTAATGCTGCGTTCACACCGAACCGAAATTTCCATTTGTACGGAAACTAGCTGCGCGGCGAGAATGAACAAACACGTGGCCGGTTTGTCCATTTAGGCTGCCGTAGAAAGATAGCTAAGAAAACCAAACCAGTTTTTGGACCAGACTGGACGAGTTCCTGCATGTAGCTTCATATATTGACTATACAGATCTTCTCATCTAACCCCCCAGTAAGAAATTGAATGAGCATATTTTCTAAAATATAGCCTTTTTAAAGCTTCAAAAGCACTTCAAAAAAAGAAAGAAAGGGGGAAATGAAGTCCGTTTTCGGCGCGTTCTCCGTCGGCCCAGCCTCTCATGTCATGTACTGCACTGCCACCATTCATGTGGAAAAGGCCCGCGCCAGCAGCTACCCTTTCTTTTATTCATCGCACTGTAAATAACTCCACTTTATGAAAAGCAGCCAGTGTGACTCACGGATACCTCTCTAACCACAACCCATTATTATTTCATGGCCTTTGAAAGAAGGGTCTCTAGCAGGCGCTCTAACACTTTAATGTCGGAGCTCCCTCTGATGTTGTGTAGTACACAGCGGCCCTTGTTGCACTCCGTATGCGATCCCTCACTTGAATTCACAAACACTTCCAAGTGCATAAATAGCACAGAAGACGAGAGAGCCTCTCGCGCGCCGGCTAATGCTCTGGAACGCCGTTGCTGAGGAGATAACAGGAGCCCGCCATGGCTGATGCCTGGGACTGTCATTGGGAACGTGAAGTGTGCGCTTTTATGAAAAATGCTGTTGTTTTCTGACCCCTCATGGGACATGATATGGTAAAGGGGGAAAAGAAAGAACATGCATCAGCGTTACGATTAAATGACCAGCGGACATGATTCAGAGGGTCCCGCGACGTCCCTGAGCACCCGTTGGAACGTGTAGAGGGCTCTCGGCGTACAGGGCGAGTTAATGGGCAACCTATTGGTCATGGTGGATTCATTGAATCTCAATGAGGGTGTCAGTGACCGACAAGGTGTGGTGGGCCTGACTGGAGTTGATTTAGCCACGCGGTCCGTCCTGTCATAGCGCTTTACCAGTCAAAAACATCGTCAGCGGGGGTGGCGGGGGGGAGCTAAAAGGGCGTGTTATTTCTGACTCTCTCTTTCCTCTGCTTTGAAGTGTCAAGAGGAAACGGCCGCGTCGGAGACGGACGGAGAGCGGAGAGGTGATGAAATTGCACATCTTTGTTTTCTCTACATGATGCAGAACCTCGATGGTAATAAGGCGGATCTTTCTTTTCTTTTTTTCTTTTTTTCTTTAAACATGTGACCTAATAATGCAGTTTGTGCCAAAACCACTTTTGGAACACAGAACTGAATCACACTATTACAGGTCCAGAACGCCGCCGTGTCCCCGGTCCTCTAAACAAGACACCAGAGGTGCTGGAAGCTGGAAGAGAGTCTTGTAACATATACATTAAACTTTAATTGTTTTTTCCTAAACCATCCCTTTCCTTCCTTCCTTCCTTCCTTCTTTCCTTCACATGTCTGAAGCAGCATCTCTTGAAACGTTGTAATGCCAGCTCGATTTTCATGCCTGTGCCTTTGTAGAATAAAAGATATGTGTGTAACAGAGGAGAGGAGAGGAGTGGGAGATTCTTTTTCTTTTTTTTTTCCCTTTTTAAACTCTCTGATGCTGGAGGTAGACAGTTGTTTTTCAAATTCCAAGTTTTGGTCCTTTATTTTATTCAGCAGTGAAATGCCATGAATACAGAAAATAATAACGTCTGTTACAATTCTCAACCATGACCTTCTAACGTCAGAGAACCTTTTTAAAACGTATGGACACAGTACACAGTAATGAAAAGTATAAAAAAAAAAAAACGGCGTTGAATCTCGATCCTAAGGAAAAATGAAACAAATAAAAAAAAAGAAAGAAAGAAAAGAATTTCACCAATTACATAAACATATGCTTGCTACAGTCCCAATTCACTGTATACATACGGGGATCATATTCCCAATTCTTAGAGAAGGATAGCAGTAGAAAGGATACATGACTCGACTGCCAGACATAATGCTTCATAAAGTATGCACAGAGGTACAAGCAATAAATACACACATTAGGTTAAAGCCTTACAGCTACGCAAAGCAGATGCAGAAAAAGCAGGTTTGCTATTCTTCAGCGAGCAATGAGAGAGAAACAGTAAAAATTCAGGTAAGTCAGAAAAGAAACACAGCGAGAGATTTTTTTTTTTTCCTCTTAGAAAAAAGTCTGGTAAATTTATGGGTCCACCAAAATTACTTTTTTTTTTTTTTTATACATAAGTATGCACAGTTATCAAAATACAGACAAAATCAACCCAGAAAATCCAGACAATCCTAAAATCTAGTGAAGGAGCAGATCGCAGTTCTGGAGGTCTTTCTGGTATTATGTGCAAGCAAACTATTTTAGACATTTTTTTTTTTTACTTAATTTATACAAAACCCATGCAAATCTACAGGTAATATGCATTCTGTGGCTGACAGGTTTTTAAATCCCTTCCCGAAACGGTTCATCTGAGGTAATGTATGTAACATTTAGGCCATCGTCCCGATGATGATTTTATTATGCTCTTTTTAGTTAGTTAGTTAGTTAGTTAGTTAGTTAGTTTGTGTTTCCAGTCCACCAAATGAGTTTTTAGACATGCATTTTTTTTTAAAACACAATATTCCCCTTACAGGTAATCTATACATTATCATTCTACAAGTGTTTGAGGACAACCTATTACGACGCGAATCTTCCATATCTCGAACGCGGGGAATGTAAACGTTGGTTTTGAGCCAAGTCGTGTGAGACAAGCGCAGTAAAGTGGAACAGCTTTTGTGGCATTCTAACAAGTCGTGCAATCTGTCGTTAATTGTTCGGAATTGGTTGTGCAGAGGTAGAAGCTTCTGGAAAGCCTTTTCTTTCTTTCTTTTTTTTTTGGGTCAAGTGGGAGAACCCCTTTTTTTTTCGTTTGTTTGTTTTCTTCTTCCTTTTAAAGACGCGGCGTCCCCCTTTTTATTTGGTGCGGTAAGATTATTAAGGACGACGTCTTCACGTCTTGTATTGTATTGAAGGGATAAGCTTTGTTGCTCTTGACGTGGAACTGGTGTGTGTTTGTGTGTGTGTTTGTGTGTGTGTGTGTACAGTACAGCACATGTCCGCTTGGCCAAGTCCTCCGCTCGGCACGACGCTTGAAAACAACGTATGCACAGTGTGTTTCCATTTTGGTCAAAGCAGGCAGACACGTTTGCTCTTTACAGCGTAAGACAAAAAGCCACTCGCCGGTTTCTCGGCTTGACAGCGTGCATTTTCTGCAGCTGGACATTTAACCCCCGAAACAAGAAAGTTGTGTGTGTGTGTGTGTGTGCGTGTGTGCGTGCGTGGTGAGTCTTCAACAGGTTGCATGTGGTTGTTATAGCATTTTTCTTTATCCCATACAAGAGGAGGCAGAATTTTGTGTAACTTTGGTTTACTGAAAACAGAAATGACCGTTAAAGCGACAACCCTTTTCTAGATGATACTGGCTGTGGTTCCCCCTCCCCCCCCAGCACTCCCCCCCGGGTAACTGCTTCTCTTTTGTATCGTATGTGTGTTTTTGGAAAAAAAAAAGAAGCCGGGGCCACCTATACGGAGAAACATCAGCGTTGCACCGGACAAACACCGCGAGTGTTTTTGCGCGTTCGGCGAAGTTAAAGCAAATATCACCTAGAAAAGGTTCCCCATCCCCGTCTGCAATGGCTATTATTATTTGCTTTTTTTTTTTTTTAAACGTGGTAACCAAGCCACATCATTTCACGTCAACTTGAAATCATGACTTATTTGGCTTCACTAGATACTTTTTTTATGTTTGGTTCGCGACGTCTTCAGTTTCGGTTTTCAACCGCAGCTCGGAGCAAAAACCGCCACGGGAAAGAAAAACAAAAGACTTTGACATGAATTTTTTTTGACAGTGCCACTTGAACGTTACATATTCACCAGGTTCGAAAAGAAAGAAAGAAAGTAAGAAAGAAAGAAACTCCCAAAAGACAGACAAAGAAAAAAGAAACAATGACGTGTAAAGCTTTAACAAAAAGAGAAGAAAGTAAACTTCACAACAACACAACGCTTCTGCACTTCCATTGAATACACAAATGTTTCTGTTTTGGTCATGATCCACTTTTACACTTAGCTGCTCTCCACCAGTCACATCACCTTTTACCAACAGTATGTCTGGCAGATAATTCCCCACCCCTCCCCCAAATAAAAGACAAAGAAAAAGTTGATCAGATTACACATCTTAAGTCACCATTTGTCTCTTGTCGTGTCATCATCTTTGTATGGGGCAACAATGAAAGGATCCCAGAGGTTTTTCTGAAGGTAGTTTGCGGAAAAAAAAGCTTCTCTTTCTTTGTACGATTTGTACGTTTTAAAGTCGCAGAAGACGGGACCAAGAGGAGTTTGGCGGCTTCTTCTGTCTTATAAGCTATTGGCCATTGTTGGCTTTGGTTTCTAGCTGTTGCCTGTGACTGTTTGCAGGTAGACAAAGCTTTTTCGAACGAGGAGGTAAAGAGAACGGCGAGGAGAAGGGAAATTATGCAGAAATGCATTTTGTTTCTGTTGTAAATGGTGCTTTACACAAACTATTTATCCCACCCCCCCCCAAACTTAATTTTATTTAAACTTTTAACCACAAACAGATAACAGACTGGAGGCCAACTTTTTTTTTTTCCTTTCCTTTCATCATTTTTTTTTGTTTTTTTTTTGTTTTTTGTAAGCTTTTTTTCTTTTGGACAGCTGCAACAACAGTCGTGGTACCGAAGTTTCCGTTTCTGGTGTAAATTCAGGGAATGGCATTTACAGTTGGTGGCGTCTAAAATCGGGGGAAATTTTTTTTTTGGAAATTAACAATGGTTTTTAAAAAAAAGCTGAAAAAACAATATACTGGTTTTTTTTATTATAGTAGAGCAACATACAGGCAGTGACACACATTTCTGAGACTACTCCTGTGCAAATGAAAACAGAGTAACAACTTGAATTGAACCAGCAATTGTCTCTAGACATTAACAACTACTGTGGGGTTGGATTATTCACAAACATAAAACGTCTTCCTTTTTTTTTTTTTTTGGCAGTATATCAGGCCGCTTAGCTTTCACCGGGAACATGACCTGCTCGTGGTGTTTCTCTCCGCGCGTGTGAGTCCGCCATCCTCGTCCTGTGACGTGGCCACGCCGTCTATAGTGAACTAGGTCTCAGGAGAGTTCATTTTGAACCAGACACCTCATGCCCATGTCATGTTCGGGATCCAAAAGGGCTGCAACAAAGAGTTCCTTTGGACTGGTCTCCATCCGGATGCATGCTCAATAAATAGTCCCAGTGGTGATCGAGGCAAAGAGGGAGTCAGCTGTGTTTTTCGTGGACTGTGGAGTGGTTTCTAGTCTCGCAGGAGGTCTGTGTGAGAAAAAACAGTGCGACGGGGCGTGTGTGTGTGTGTGTGGAGGGGAGCGGGGTGGGGTGGGGGGGACACGTCGGACAAAAACTGCCCCATTCCCCAGTCACTCGAGGTCTTCTGATAAGTTCCCTTCCTCCAGCTCCCGGTCCTCGTCCAGCTCCGGACTGTGATTGGCCGTCGTCACCAGTGACATCGGACAGTCGTCGTCGTCCATGTTGAGCGGCTCCTCCTTCACGTGGACGGGCGGCCTGCGAACACAGTCACATTGGCAGAAACTTTAAAGCGTGTTGACGTCGGGGGGGGGGAGGAGGAGAATGTCTGTGCTTTGCTTGGGCTGGAAAAAACTCACCACTTAAGTTTGTCATGTGCAAAATTTAAAGAAACTGGAAAACCCCTGGAGTATAAAGACACAAAGGTACAATGCAGTATTGCATGTGATTATCACAGAAAGACACGAATTCTCTTCACAAAATATGGTGTTTGCTGATAAATATTTTGTCCTTTTCATATATATATATATGTATATATATAAATAAAAGCAAGCACACAACAGCCATGACATGCATTATCTAGTGAACATAACAACCGTGTTGTTTGCCAGACGCTAATTTGACATGATGCCTCACGTCTACTGTAAGTAAACGCATGAAAATTGCATGGAGAAACACGGGGCTCTGCGAAGGCGATAAGCTGTGATGTTCCAGACATGTTTGGCATTTAAAAGTTTACTGATGACACCAGGTTGAAATACATGAAAAAGGAGGAAAGGATGGTGGTGGTGGTGGGGGTGGGGGGGGGAGAAAAAAAGAAGAAGAAAAAAAAACAGGCCACATGATAAATAATGGAGAATTTCTCATCCCTGAGCCCCTGGAGCAAAGGCAGAGGAGAGGCTTTTTTATCTAGTTAATAGAAAGCGCAGCCACTCGTTAATATGCAGGGGCTCGTGCGTTGTGTCGCTCCTCAAGAGGAAAAACCGGCAGCTAGGTTCTGCCATTAATCAACTTCAGCCCCGGCAGTTCGCTCGGACACCATGATACATGTTTTTAACTCTAAATGGATGAATATCTTCAGCCGCTGTCAATAAGCGGCCCGGTGCAGGAGGACGACGCCGCTCCCTTCAGAACAACACGGGAGCGCAACACACACACACACACACAGACACACACACAAAGAAAGAAAGTGTTGGGCGACTAACAAGAATAATAATGCTGTCACACACAAACAAGGCATAACATGATCCGGGGCCCTAGTCAGGGAGAGGGTTTTGTGCCACGATGATAAATCTGACAAAACCTAATTATTCCTGACACATCGGATGCATCAGAAAATCCCCCCGGACTTTAAAGAGGAGAATGGGGAGAGGGAGAGAGAGAGAGAGAGGAGGGGACTTATCAAGTGCGTTAGGACGCGTCTCGTCGTCTACGGCCCTGCCTTGCCCCCACTGATGAAGGCAGGGGCGCGGGGGGGGCTTTGATTTTGAAAGGGATTTTAAAAGGTACAGATGACTTTAATATTCAGCACCAAATACTGTAAATTAATATTCTGATGTGGTGGGTGGGGGCAGGACGTCTGAGCAGGACACAAGAGGAGTGGTGACTATTTTCTTTATGGAGGCCCCCAAAAAAAACCCTACACCCCAGCCAGAGGTTAGAGACACAGAAAAACACTAACTAAAAAAGACTTGTTTTATGGCTCTTAATGTTTGTTTAATGTTCCTTGAAGGTGCTGAGATGGACGTTCTTTGACAGAATTTAACTGGTGGTTAAAACACACACACACACACACACACACACACACACACACACACACACACACACGTGGTTTTCATTATTTTAAATTTGAAAACAATAAAATAAATATATGTGTGTGTTTTGTGGAAAAGGAAAAGATAATATGGATAAATGACTGTGGAATTTAACGATTTAGTTGGACAAAATTGCGACTTTTTACGCGATTGTTGTTACATTTTCGCTGATTAACGCCATTCGTGAATGTTAAATGACGCTTTCACCGTCATTTTCAAGGAAAAACAATCACAGACAGACAAATAAAATGAACATGAATATGCAACAAAACAACAGTAACCTGGACATTTTTACGCGACAAGATTACGCGACGACAATTAGGAAAACAATCATCGCGACTGTCTGAGAACTGTCTAATAACTTCACAAAGGTTTAATGTGCGACTCGGTGGAAAGGAAAAATATGCAGGTGCACACGCACAGGCCCGAGCTTCCCGACACTTTATTAAAAAATATGTGGATGAGCCATTTAGCACTTAATGGCTAGCTGCCATTATTGAGTCACTCAAGAGTAAACGCTGGACATTGTGAAGTAATAAACACGTGATGATGTGTGTGTGTGTGTGTGTGTGTGTGGGTGGGTGCGCTCTCGAGATGCCTGCTCTCACATCAGTTGGAGATTAGCACCGGCAATCATGCAGAGGTATGTCAGGGATGCAAATAAGGTCATTAGTGCACAAGGCCTTAATGGTGGAGTGGGGGACAGAAGAGGTGAGGGAGAGAAGGCAGTACGTGTGTGTGTGACTAAGACTCATTAACAAACACCAAAGAGGTGTGGCCATCAAACAGTTTCATGTGACAGCGAGAGTTTGAGCCATTCCTTTAATAATCAGCACTGTCCCGATTATTTTTAATTCATTATTACTTATTCATGTGTAAACTCGACACGTGCTGCTGCTAAATAAGAGAAAAGAAATACCTTTTTATTTGACAGAGTTTAGTTTATATATATGTATATATATATATATATATTTAAAACACCATATCTATTTCTAAAATATAATGCAGGCACAAAATGCAGATTTAAAGGTCCGTGTCACCTATTTTTGACGAATAAACACTATGAATAATCATTATGATGCTGCCGTATTTGTTTAATCCACATTCTAATACAGAGTTGGATTAAATTTGACAATTTTTTTTATTTTATTTTACGGATCTTTTATTCATAAAATGAGTTATAATTGACAGAAACGCCGTGAAGAGCAGTGTAGGCGCTTTTATTCTTTTTGAAGGGACTGACTTTGACGTCAAATTTTTGTCAGTTTTCTTTCAAAACCCGACTCCCTCTGTCGTTGTGGGAATGAAACGTTTCCACTGTCTGGTGATCGAATAACACATTTATGCCTGGAAATCAGTCCAAAAAAAACCCCTATATTTTGTGGGTGAAATGGTGTTGTTGTTTTTTTTTAAAGTTATTATTAATCTGCTAAATTGTATAAAGTGGAGAAAAAAACAAACAGAACAGAAAATCTGTATTAGCATCAGCCACAGATGTCGGTCGACCTCCAGTGACGGCCCACGACACACAACTCTGATCAAACAGTGTGACATTAATTACACTGCGTTTGCTTTTATCTGAGAACACGACGGAGGGGAAAAAAAATAATAATTCTGAATTGAGGTCAGTACTTCAGTCCAAAAATTAGGAAAAAAGCTCCTTTTTTTTTACTACTTCTTTTAAGCAAACCCCTTAGGGTGTACATGAGTGTGTTGCGCGCACACACACACACACACACACACACACAGGCACATAAAACTCAGCATGGCCCGGGGCGATCTGGTTTGCGGTTAAGCAGATAGCATTAACCTTTAGACGGAGGGGAAAAGAGAGGTTTGTCTAATTGCTGGACTGACTTTGGTTGTGCTGTCCATCTCCTGAGAATGGCCTTCAACACTTTTTTTTCCCTTCTTAGTTTCGAGCTACAAGCCACTCCATTATTTAAGCACGTTGTGGAAAATCCACTCGTGAAAAACACACTTCTTCCATTTTGAGGTTGTCGTGGCTGTTGTAAAAGGGAGGGAGGGATGGAGGGATGGAGGGAGGGAGGGATGCAGCGTGGCCAAAGAGAAGAGGGACGCAAGTAAAAAAAACAAAGAGATAAGTCCTGCGACTGAAAGTGAAATGAAGTGAGGGGAGTGCTCGCACCAGGATTTGCCCCACTTAACAACCCCATTTCAGAGAGGGGTAAACACGTCCACATAGATTAATGTATAGTTGAACGGTGCGGCAGAAACTCCCCTGTTCTCTGAGACACGCTCAAAAAAGAGATGCACGGAGAGCGGGAGTGCATCCTTTATCCATTACAGAGGCATTTAGCTAATGTCGGTTAACTCTGCGACACGGGATTTGACGGACAGTGGATAGGTTTCATGAAAGAGTAATGTGTGTTTGTCGCAGAAAGTGCTCTCTGTGTGTGTGTGTGTGTGTGTGTGTGTGTGTACACCGGCTCAGGTTGTTTCCTTAAACTCACACGAGATCAATTTTTAAAGACACTTTTCTTTCCCGAGCTCCATTAAAAACTGGGATGAAGACGGGCTGGGGAAATATTTTTTAAAGTAATTAATGCGTAACTCGCTAAATATTAATGGGGGGGAACAGTCTTGCATAAAATATAGCAGCTAAACCTTTTAATGCAGACACTGGTGTAATTAAAGAAGAACGTGCAACGGAGCCTATTTTTAGACGACCCGCAGTGAGCGGTTCTCCCGAAAAGAGACGTCAGGCATGGGGGGGGGGGAGAAGATGAGACAATACATGCTGGAAATTGAACCTTGCTCTGAGGTCATGGCAAAGTGAAGAAAATACGGCGGCTGTGGGTTAAATATCAGGCAATTAAACTAACAAAGGGCACGAGGAGTGTGAGTGAATACAGTGTAGGAGTGGAGGTGGTAGTTGGGGGTTCAACATGTGCTCGCATTTTAAAAATCTCCCATCACACATAAAAACGTGTTATGGGAGATTCTCCTCTTGTCGTCGCGTGCTGTCATTTAAGGCGGCGTTTGTGATTTCTAACTTCGTTATGATGGAGCTATCGTACAGCGCGGCGCTGTGTGTCGCTGTGAGGCGTGCGGTACTCCGTGGGCGCGCACTCACATGTGTACTGGTGGGGAGTATCTGGGGCTGCTGTGTCCGTTGGTGTCCAGGTGGTCCAGCGTTCCGTTGAGCTCCTCGTGGGCGGAGTGCAGCAGAGTGGGCGGGCTGCCGCTCAGCGTGCCCGGAGGGCTGCCACCTAAGAGTCCGGGCGGACTTCCGCCCGTCAGCATGGACGGGTCTCCGCCCAGGAGGCCGTGGCAGCCGCCTCCCATCGGGCCCGCGGCGCCGCTGCCCATGAGGCCGGGGTTTCCCAGCAGAGGCAGGGATGTCTCTGCCAGCGCGGCCTGCGGGAGAGGGGAACACGAGGGTGAACGTTTGAGCAATTTAGAGGGTTATAGGTGAGAGGAAGAAAACATGGTCACGATAAAGGAACCAGAACCACGTGATAAAAGAACACTTGGGAGCAGAGATGTTGTCATGTTGTCTCTTTACGTGGAGAGTTTCGGTGGCAGCATGCGCGGCAAACCGAAATAAGTAGCTGTGCACACAATGAAATGTAAAAAAAAAATAAAAAAATAAAAGACAGACACACTGGCTGACGAGCAGTGCTCACTATTTCCTCCCTCACTCTAATGGTTCACAGTGGGTTGGTCCTGGAGGTTACAGCCGACACGGATCAAGGGAATAATGTCACTTAAAGGTGACCAAACTGTCAGTTACCTTGAATAGAAATACAGATTTCTACATGCATAACGAGTGTTGGAAATATATAAATACAAGAGATATACATCTATATATATATCTTTGTGTGGAAATGTGATTTTATATCCTTAAAAAAGGTAAGAAGTTAGGTAGAAGTGAATCTCGGGGAGGGGTGGGGGCAGAGGACGACATTCAAAAGACGTAACACAGTAATTATAAAACACATTCTCTCACACTCCCAGGTTTTCTTTTCTCTTGCAGGCTATTTTTCACCCAGTGACACCTTGCTGACAACTACTTCTACTACTGCTGCTCCAATCCTCACCCCCCCCCAGCTGCCATTCACATGCCCTTGTGTTGTGTGGCTATTAAAAAAAAAAAGAAGTCTGTCCCCCCCCCCAAAACTTTACCTCAAAATAATAAAAACTCCTGACACTTTCGCCTGCTGCGCATTAAAGTTATATACAGTGATTAAATTTTTAAAGTTTTTGCCATGAGCACCTCGCCCGGCGTACACTATGAAGCCAAATCATTTATGACAGCTTAGATAAATATTAATGCACATGCCCTTGCATTTGCACATGCCGCTATCAATCTGGGGGGCGGCTGCCATGCCTGAATGAAGGTAAAAAGAAGGGAAGGGAAAGGAAGGAAAAGAGGGAGAGTTGCTTCCTGAGATGACCACAGGGTGGCCTGAGTCTGACAGTACAGGAAGAAGGGAGAGAGACACATGAGGAGAAAGACGGGCAGGAACCTGAGTTGTTTGTTGTTTTGCAAGTGTGAGTCTCAACTGTCAGAGAAAGTGTTTGTACCTGTAAGCTAGCGTTTAGTGCAGTTCCATAGCCCAGACTGGAGGGCAGGTTCTTGACAAGCGACGGACTTCTGCAACGGAACGACAGAACTATTAAGTATATGAACCAAAGGATTTGATTTCCTCCCATTTCCTTTCCATGTCTTTGACCTTCTCCCTCGTACCCTGTGATCTTTTGCGACCTGCGTTTCTGGTACTCCACCTCGTCCACGGTCCACACGGCGCCCTTCACGTTCTCCACGCGCACAAAGCACTTGTGCAGACTGAGGTTGTGGCGCACGGCGTTCTAGAGAGGAGACAGAGGGATGTGACACACGGGGTCAAGGGGGACGAGGTAAAAACCCAATCGTATTCATTCGTTTTCATTCAAGGCGCCGAAATTGATTTTTTTTCTTCTTCTTCTTCTTCTTGCATTTTGTGGAAATTCTTAACATTCACACACCATTGATTTAATTAGTAAAAATTGAGTGAGAGCGAATGCTCTTACAAGTCCTGCACACAGTACATATCAATCAGAGTAAGTAGGCTAAAAGGAGGTAATCAGCATAGCGAATGGCTTATGGTGGTGACAGAAGTGGTAATGCTGGCCTTGATAATGGTGATGTCAGTAACCCTTTCTGCACCGGAGAAGCATTGCTCTTAATGGACACGTTGCTTTAAAGATGACAGTATTGCACTAAAAAAAGAAAAGACAGTCGTGAGGTGTCAGTGTGTGCGCGCGGGCGGGCGTGCGGGCGGCTAACTGGGATTATACGCTGAACTGTATCTGACATCTATATGTCCAAATCTTCACAATACCAGCGTTGAGCGTGCGCTTACACGACGCGTTATCTTTTCAATTTATTACCGCCGACTACATTTGAATTAAAACAGGGACGATATCTTCCAACACAAGAAGGTGTTTTAATTCATTATAAAAGAAGGGAAACCTATAGATTTAAAAAGAAAAAAAGGCCTCTCGTATAAATATGACTATATGACCATAATTAAAACATGCATCAGACGCTCTACAAATAATAACCTTGGCTTTAATATCCCTGCCTCTCGTATTTATCATCTCCCTTCCCTTCGGTATGTACTGCTCTTTCTTCAAGAAAAAAGGGGGGACTCAAAAAGAAGAAGAGGAAAAAAAAAAAAGCTCATAAGCAGATCTCGCATCTGACCTGAAAATCCTGGGATTTGATTGATCTTAATGCCCATGGCTCTGAATATGATAATTTTAATATTAATGAGCAAATGAGCAGTTTTATTATGCATGCTATATAGTTAGAACTAATAAGCTTCTGAGTGAGAGAGAAAGGGGGGGATCTCTCTTTTGAGCTGATGAGACCGAGCCGTGATATTAAACTACCTTTCATTTCTTTCTTTCCTCCTTTTTTTTTTAAAAGGAAAAACACCAAAAAAAAAACACCAAAAAAAAACAACAAATCCTCTGCATTAATCAAAAGACGAGTCTATCGCCGATCGTCCGCCTCGTGCTTACAAAGGGAGCCGTGGATGTAAATAGATCACACCGGGACAAGACACTGCTCGTGTCACCGCGTTAAAGCCAACCGCTGTATCTTAGGAACAGAGCGACTTCTCTCGGGGAAGTAAAAGAACACATGAGACATGTGTGGGTGTCACCCGCATGTTTATGTGTTTGTGTTGTTCCCGCGAGCAAACATAACAACCACTCCAAGGCCTCGGAGAATGTCATAACAACATTACACTGCAGAAACACAGCATCCGACCGTACCCCGAGCAAACTGCAAAAAGGGCGCCGATCTTTTAACCCCCCACCCCACCCCTGAATTGGCGATCGCACGCCCATGTGCTCATTAGCATCCCAAATCCAAATTAATTCACTGTGCTAAATCGAGTGCCGCGCCACATCTCGCATGCTGATGAGTGGCTGTTTGGAGTTCTCCCTCCAGTCCCTCTGCGCTGCCACAAAGGCTAAAGGTGGCCGTGGCTTTCTTTTATCAGCACGCGGACACACTTTGGGGGCAAAGCGTTAAAGCATTTTTTTTTTTACTATCTTTGTGTAGCGAGACAGGACAATAAAGTTGTAGGGACACATATACAAATGGGGCCTATTGTGCGGGTAAATAAAGAGTGCCAATTCTCACTTTGCCTCGGCTGCACACGAACACACCTTTCACCTCTCTCTTAGACAGTTTATGTGCGGCGCATCCATCTCTAGTGTGGCCTGTTCACACAGTGGAGAGCTGGTTAACAGGCAAACAGGCCATATTTCCTCCTAATTAACCAATGATATGCGAGGGAAGGTGGTTTCGGGGGTGTGGGAGGAGGGGTGTCTCTCTTAACAAAAGGTGCTGATGATGGAGTGGCTGCTGTATAATTAGTGCGTCAGAGCCCTCTCCTCTCCGCGCCGAGCCTCGCTATTAATTGCACCAAATTAGAAAACGATATCTGGAGCAGAATAATTCTTTCAGCTGTCATTTCCAAACAGAGGAGGCAGAACGGCGGAAAATAATAAATAAAGAGAACGGGGGAAACGGGGGCTTTATTCTAAAAGTGAGGTCAGGGAGAACAGGAGAGGGGCGCTAATCGCCGGGCGGCGGGTAAATACATGCTTCCTTGAGGTGTTTGTTATGGACTTGGGCGAGGTCAGTGTCACTGTGCGAGGAAGGAGGTCGTGCAGCGGGGTGAGGGCTTCGTCAAAGTTACCTTCCAAGTTGCGGCGTTGCGTCTGAAGTAGGCAAATGTGCGCGTGAACCAGCTGTAGATTTCATTAAGCGTTAACTGCATGTCGGCAGAGTCCATGATAGCCTGAAATGAGATGACATCAAATAATGGTTTACTAATGAGACCACGTAACTGACACACACACACACGCACGCGCACGCACAGATGGATTGAGAAGGGAGAGGGAGAACTGCTATGATTCATGCAGCAATTAATTTTAATCTAATCAGGCAAAGTTAATTTATTTCCCACTCACCTGTCTTATGAGGGTTGCATAAGTAAATGGCGGTCTGACATCTGCGTTCTTATAAAACTCGTAGTTTGGGGCGATCTCTGGAAAAATAAATACTGTGTCACCACCTGAAATAATTGGTAAATTTTTATTCCTTTAGGTATTGCATTGACAAATTAAAAAGGGGCTGGGGGATGGGGGTGGGGAGGGGAGGGGTGGCAAAGGGGGAGAGGGGGGTTAAAGGGGGGCACATCAAATCGGCATTTTCCATGTCTAACAAAATGCATTTTTAATTAATCTCTCTCGTGAGAGATCTTAAACACTAATACATCCACAAAATGAGATCCGTGTAGTTAGTTAGGCTCAAGTTGAATAATTTATGTGTCTTTCGCACTAAACACGGCGCGAGTAAATACAAACATCAAACGGCGACGACGGGGTCGTTTAAAATGCAAAGCTTTACGTCTTAATGTCATAAATATTGCATTCCTTGCCGTTATTTGAACTTAATTAACGCTCATGTAATATTTATCCACAAAGAAAGTTCCTGTCTATTTACACACAGTGATTAAACACGAGCAGCACATTTCACATTGGTAAGATAAACAAACCCCTGAGGTCTTGTGTGTGTGTGTGTGTGTGTGTGTGTGGCGAGTGCGGTTAACAGTGCACGACTTGGGTGCGAGGTGTTCAACTTTATTTTTCCGTAAAAAGCCTTAAATCCGTGGGACAACACAGTCTACGGGATGCAAATGAACACTATATGTGTCATGTTTTAGAGCGTTAGCAGATTCACATTAGCCTGAAAGTCAAACTTCCTGTACCGACATCCGTGTATCTGTGTGCTACGTGCGGCGCTGAGTAGTTGGTCCTACCTGAAAGGGGCATGGAGTATTTGTCCGAGTGGCGTCTGCGCATGGCTCCCATGCTGGGCACGTTTGCTCCGCCCAGTACCGATGGCACCTGGGGCATGGCGGCCATGGGTGTGATCGGTGCCGTGGGCGTGGTCGGCGTCTGAGGTAAGTTGGGGGGCGATGCCGAGGGTAAGTTCTTGGACATGGTGACGCTGGACACCAAGTTGAGCTGGCATGGAGGAGAGGGGAGGGGGGGGGAGTAGAGAGAGAGAGGGGGAGGCATTATTTTTGTGGTTTCTCTGACAGAGCCAAGTGTCTGCTCTCCTCTCCTCTAACACAGCTGTGTTTCCACTAACAAGGCTCGTGGAGAGGAGCCAGCCTATCTCCACTAATTACAACCACCAAATTGTATCATAAGAATTCTAATTAGAGCACGCTGTTCAAGATTATCCAACGATCAGCCTCCGTGTTATCCTGGCCCCCATCTCTCTTTATCTCTTTATTTATCACTCCCTCCCCTCCATGACTGACTCCCTCCTCCTCCTCCTCCTCCTCCTCCTTTATCTTCACCACCACAACCACCCAGAATGCTTTCAAACCGAGGCGACGGGCTGGTACGACCTTGTTTGCGGTTCGGTGTAAAACAGTAAACACCGATTGCAAAAAGATACTGGAACCAGAACCACAAACCCGAACGTGTGTCAAGTTTCACTTTGAAGCAGGAAATCCACGTTACTATAGCGACTGGGGTTACTATAGTGACCACAGCAGGGACTCAAAGTCATCTCAGCTAGAGCACCTGATATCGCAGGTGGAGTGGAGAGTGAGAATAGAGAAGCTAGGAGAAGAGAGAGGTGGCGGCAAACATGTGCTATGACTGTATTCCAAGTTCACAGAACCTGTGGCGACTAATTTCATACTAAAACTCAGACCTCGGTTAGAAAATATGTCCTAATTCACTCCAACAGCAAACGACCTTGGTCACTTCTCCTGTGTGGAAGCATTTAAAGAGAGTGAGACCCGGTTTAAACAGCCAGACAAGTACCAATTACTTGTTGTTAAGGTTTGGCACTCGTGTCTTTGTTGGATGACACTGCACTACGTCATTCCTCTTCACCATCAGAGACTTTATACAGTGTATAAAGGATTAAAAGTAGAGTCTTAAACATGGACATTAACAGCGTCTCACTCTGACTCAATCTCCTACTTCAACAGTAGGGACCGGAGAGTGTCTTACTTACGTCTGACACAAATGCCAACAGTGTCCACTTATCATCCATGCCTTTCCCTTTTTTTTGCATTTGTTTCCTAAATCTCATGTGAGAGGCTTTAACTGGCTGGCAAATTCTAAACTGACCTTTTAGTCTCTGCACTAATTTAGCTGCAATGGTATTGACATCCGTTACATAG
The DNA here is from genome assembly GCF_019176455.1 of Solea senegalensis. Lineage (NCBI taxonomy): Eukaryota > Metazoa > Chordata > Actinopteri > Pleuronectiformes > Soleidae > Solea > Solea senegalensis. The sequence goes on along the minus strand of NC_058023.1, from coordinate 27,262,053 downwards.
TCAAGCCAAATTGCCTTAGTTGTGAGTGGAGAAGTGGCAGCGAGGAGGTATCGGCGGTCATTTGTGCCGTGTGTTGATAAATAGGATAAAATGTCAAGTTTGAGAGGGGGGGTGGCGGGTTTTCCAGATGATAATTACATGCACACTTAGCTATAACAAGCTGCTACAGTTATGGACTGTGCTGTACTACAGAGATTAAGAATGAGAGTTAAATGCATCTATAGACAGTACATGGCCAATTTTCCCAATATTTACTGATGTTTATGCTAAGTCCAGATACTATTAAAAACCTATGAGGTAAAAAGAAAAAGAAAAGCTGAAGAGAATCAAGTCTTTTTTAACTGTTCATTTAAGACTTCTGTCTGAATTGCCCCCCCCCCGCCTCATGTCATCAAATGCATTTAGTTGCTCTTTCATGTGTGCTTTATGTAATGCAATACTTCATTAGCATCATTCATTCATATTCAGGCACGGATTATAGGCTGCACATCCTTTATTGGACGAGATGGAACCAAGCTGCTGGAGTTCTGAAGATTAAAAAAAAAAAAGGAAAGCAGCTACAGACCGAAGAGGAGAGAGAGATTGAATTATGTATATATATATATATAAAAAAAAAGGGAGTTTGATTCCTGATGGAATTATGGGATAATTATGCTATCATGTGATTATCTACATTCTATGATGAGCGGTGACGAGAGAAATTATTCCATTGAAAGCGAGCACTTACTATGCAAGAAGAAACACGATAATGTTTTGCTCTCAAAAACTTCAAAAAACCCTCGGAAATTGGCAGAAATTAATATTTGCAAAAACGTACCGTGTTAATATTTAATCCAAATAAGGGGTGAAAAGCGGTGCTTGTCGTTCAATGTGAAAGTAACAAGCCGAAAAGAAAGAGAGAGAGTGGGGACACCATTTTACTCCTTCAATGACCCCTTTCACGGGTTTCTTTTTATTTTTTTTCCCCCCCTGTAAGCAATTTCAGTAGCAATGTGTGTATTTACGTCAACAGAGCTCCATCTTCAGCGCTCTGGTGTAATCTCCAGGTGTTTGTTGTTCAAATGACATATATTCTCGCCTTTCACTCTGTTTGGCAACGGAGCCAAGCAGTCATCAGCTGCCAACAGGTTGTTTTGGCCATTATATCAATCACAAAGAAATGACCCTGCATTTTCGCCAAGGACTCCGCCGCTCTGCCATCTAATACACTTCCAAACTCTATTGTCCTCTCATGACAGTACAGTACCTCACGAGAAGCTGATGCAGCCCGGTATTACGACTCCCATTCCACCTTTCGCTGTCTGTCGCTCACTCGTTCACACACACACACACACACACACTGCCTGGTGCTTAAACTGCCCAATTTCTACGCGGAGGCCTCGTTCAGGGCAGGAGGTTGTTTACGGCGGCCAGAGCAATATGCACTCACTGGTTTGGGAGATGACTTCGGTTCCGAGGGCCGCATGTGCAAGTGGGTCATCATCGCCTGAAGACGCTCACGTTCTTTAGATAGCTGTGAGGAGACAAGAAGAGTGTGCATCAGAGTGGATTAGAGGAGAGGATTGTGTGTTACAGTGAAAAGAAATAAACACAAGAAAGATATGAACCATGAGACAACAGCTGATGTAAGGAGAACATGAGAGGATGGGGTGGGGGGAGAAGAAGGGAGAGGGTGCAGACAGGTCAGGCAAAACAAATAGCATTTCATCTTTTTGTCAATAGTAGAATTTAGGTCAGCAAGGCTCTGACAGTAACAAGCTACTTGGGCCATAAATTAGGTGGTCCTGAGTGTCTGCTCAAAGTCCTGTGGACACTGTTAGGGGGATGGAGAGCAGCCAGCAGCTGCTGAGAGGTGAAGAGGTCTTCCAAACAGGGTGCCAGGCGGCCCCGCCTCCCCAGTCCAGTTAGTGGCCCCAGCCTTTGCCTATCATCAATCTAATTCACAGGGAGTGACAGGGACTGGACCATGTGAAAGACTCAACCCCCTGCATACCCTTAATATACACTCACACATACACATACACAAGGACAAAAAAAAAAAACACAGAGAGAGAGAGAGAGAAAAACAGACAAGCAAGTGGGCGTGCACGTGCACTCACACATACACAGAGCTGGGGCTCATTACGAGTGACGGCTCTCATGGCGGAAAAAAAAGAGGACGGAAGAGAGGGATGGTGGGAGCAAGAAATGAAGAGAGAGGAGAAGAAACAGGACGGACAACACAAGTGCGCCGCTATAATTGGTCACACTGTACAGCGCAAGCTTCAATGGCTTTTGTGTTGCAACGAAAACAAAACAGAAAATTAAATAACGTGCATCCTTTGCACCCTCCGCCGCCACCACCACCACCCAGCCCGGGGAAAGGCGCAGGTCTGCCTGGACTGAGCGACTCCAGCTGGTACTTTGTTTGATGGGAGTTTAAAACATACTGTACATATTCATTTGTTTCTTAAAAGAAAGAGGAGCGGTGGGTTGGCAGTGCTGAGTAATAATGAGAGCGCTCAATCAGCGTTCTCATTATCTAGCCAGCATGACTCCTTAATAAGGTCACGCTCCACCTACTGAAAATAGTTCCCTCCTTTTGAGCTTTCTTCAGGTGCAAAGTGCAGTTAATTAACACAGCAGACCGGGAGAGATGCGCTCGCTATTAATTGGAAAGAAAAAGAGGTGGAAAGAAAAAAAAAAAAAAAAAAGCAGAGAAAATAAAGCACACGCTTAATTCAATTAAAACAGCCATAATGGCTTTCCTTGTACGGCCTGAGGATTCCTTTGTTTAGTGGCTTTGTTGAATCCAGCAAGTCCTGCTCGTCTGGAAATATTAAGCAGACCAATATATGGCCTTTCTATCGCTCACGTAACTTTATATAAATAAAAAATAAAGTTTCGAAAAAAAAAGTTACCTGTATTTCCAGCTGCTGTACAACCTGCATCTGGACTCGACACTGAGCTGTGCTCCGGTCATCAAGGGCATGTTCACTGTTTAGATGCCTGGAGAGAAAAGAGACGGGAGAGACAGAGAGAAAGTGTAAGTCAACGATAACCACAAAAAAAGAAATCAATAAAACAAATCCATACAATGTCAAACCAACTGCAAAAAACAGTTAATTATGTTTTATTTTCCTCTATATTCATAATTACGGGGGATACTAATTACAGTATCAACTTCACCACAGTTTTGTTTTTATGATAATATTTCTATAACGGGACAATTATCTATAGGATCCTGTTTGGCGCCATTGTTCCACTCTGAAATGAGGTAATTAGAGGTAACACGACTGTGTGTGGTGCCATGTTTAACATGACAATAGGCCTGTGCCAGTTTAGATGGCTAACTTCAGTGCCACCCCGAGCACCGCTTTCTATAGAGAATAAAAGATGCTAGCCCAGCAGAACGGCTTTGTCTCCTTCGTTTACTGAAAACAATACACACAATTTAACACCGGCAACATTTGACACACAAAAGCAGCTCTTCAACTGAAGGTGCATTATCCAGCAGCGGGCATAATAAATGTATCTGCTGTGTTCGCCTCATTAGAAGAAAAAAAAGCCAGCCAGACAGCCATAACAGTCAATGAGGGTTTTTGTCTTGATTGGATTTCGTCTGTAGGACACAAAAGAGCTTCACCATTAAGGTAGACCTTTATTCCTGGTAGAGCACGCGCAGTCTCTCTCGATCACACACACACACACACAGAGAAAAACATAGTACACAAATATAGAGCGGGGGGTTTCTAAAGTGTTGTGATGGGTAATGAGCCTCTATCTAAATGATCATTGGTGACAAACTCACAAAGCAAGCTTTGAGGAGGCATGCTTATGAAATGCCAGAGCTGCCACTTTATCTCCAGTAATTATAGGTTAGCTTGCAGACCCTTCAATGATCATTTGCAGCGCTGCCTCCAGTGCATTAGAGGGAGTACGAAATCTCTCTTTGGCTTTCACTTCATCTGTGAATGCAGCCACACGCATGCTTACGCTATCTTTGCACGCCGACTATGTGCAGAAGGGAACACGCACACACACGTCTCTCCTCGACCCCACTTCTTGTTTGTCTCCGACGCGCACAACAAGACAACTCATTCAGCCGACTCCTCCTTGCCTGCCAATCAAACGCTGAAAATGGCGAAATCTGGAACTCTCAATTACGCCGCGCGCTCTTAAAACCATCCCATCTCATTCCCGCTTGTACTTTTCCAAGCATTCCAGGCCCTAATGCTTAGAAATGTTCCATTATGAATCGAGAATGAAGTAGTATTAAAAAAAAAAAAGGAGGGATGGAGAGTGGGATGGATGAGGGATGGCTGCAGAGAGGGGAGGGACAAACTGGTGGATTTCTGCAGCCCTGTGCCTAATTGCTGTTTCAGAATGCGCATGCAAAAAAGGGGGCATTTCATTAATCATTTAATCACATCCCTTGCAGGATGAGGGAACTAATGTTGCAAATACCCTTTTCATTTCACTGCCCATAATGCTATCTTATGCACTTGATGTATGGCATGTGTCATGAATTACAGCTGCTTCAAAAGCACAGAGCGGGCTGCTCGATGTCCCCGAAGATACCTCATTACAAAAAAGAGAGAGGGAGAGGTGGAAAAATCTTTATCAAGTTTTTGCCTCTCATCAACAACTACCCCGTTTGTCTCATATTCTGTCGATATCGGCGTGTTTGTGCAGGGAGGGCCTCTCGAGAGAGTCCGCGCGGCCACGTGTTCCACCTCTGGCCAGTTAGCAAGGTGATTACAGGCAGATTACTACATGCATTTATGAAATATTCAAATGGCAGCATGTCCTACTGTGCATTAATAATGCCACACAGAGAGGGGGAGGAGGGGGCACACACAGGCAGACAGAAAACAATAATGAAAGAACATCTTATTTACCGACTCCTCTCTGAACTACAAAACTGTCGTCTCTCATAATACTCAAATTGTCTTTCAGAGACTCACTCACGCTAAAGAAGAGATCTTTTAATTTCCTCTTACATAAACCAAATCCAAATCACGAGTGGGTGAATTATGTTATGCACAAACAAAGACAAAGAGAAGAAGACAGGTGTAATCGCTTAAACTTGAAGGTGGAGGATACATGCATCACTGTCAGGCCCGGCCAGCTGCTGTTTATGTTTACTGTTCAAACCTCGTTTTTCGAGGCACATTGATTTCTGCCCCTGAACAGGGAATTAGCCATCTGATGGAGGCCGCGTGGGAACGGGGAATAAAGGATGGAGATTGAGAGCCAGAGATGCAGCAAAGGAAGAGGAATCAAAGCAAATAACAACAAATAAAAGAGACAAAGAGACTGATAAATTAAGACTGAGAGGGAAAGGAGGGGCCTGTTTTTTTAACCCCCCCCCAAAAAAACATCTATGTCTCACAAACACAGATAAAGATTTGTTTTTTTACTGGATGTTCTTCTCCTTTAAGAGAAGAGAGGAGCTATTTTCTTCCCTCCTCTTTTCCCCATAGCTGTGTATATGAATATGTATAGGCCATCAACGTCCACTAAGGGCCCAATAATAAATCTACTCAAGCCAGCATATATGGATGATGCACTTCTGCTAATTGTCTGTGTGTATTATCAGGGGCTACAAAGGCCCAGCAGAGAAGAGAAACTTCGGCCCCCGTAACTGTCTGCACGTGACGCGCAAACACACACACACAACAGTGAAGACAGATATGAAACAGAAGCAGCATAAACACAGCCATATGCAGCTTCACACGCACGCTGGCTAACTAGCGTGCATAAATAAGCACACACACACACACACACACACATGCAGACACTCTCCCTGTGGTGATAGTGCATAAGTAATGCCCTCCGTTTTAAAGGTCTTGTCATAGAGCAGTAGACATGTGGAGGGAAACGCAGATTTCCAGGGGCCAAGGGCCTGCCAGACTGCCTCCACAGTGTGTGTCTGTGTGTGTGTGTGTGTACACACATTATATAAAGACGAAGACACTTTGTTGCTGCCTTGTGGGTTTAATTAGCAGCGGGTTACAGACACCGACGTTCAGGTTAGCGGCTGAGCTTGCCATTTCAACATGGAGGCTGCCCTCCTGCCAGTAATGGGGAAAGTGGTGACAGTGTGTATCTGCTTGTGCGTGTGTGTGTGTGTGTGTGGATTCTCTTAATGTAAAGGACTGATTATCGTAATGAGCTGGAAGAATATGTGTGAATCAAGTTTTTTTCATCAGGAACGAGATCAGGAATGTGGAATAATTGGGGTAAAAAAAGGTAGTTGCGTGGCTCCATAAATGTACTAAAAGCATTTATTCCATCTCCTGTTTTTCATGTTTACTGTAAGGCTCTCTACAAAAATAGCTCCGGCACATGCACTAGCAGTGTTCTCCCTCTCATCTCCTGTGACACACACACAAACAGACACACACACTCAAAGATTCCCTGTAATATTATTTCATTTTGAACTTCAGAGAGCTAATTCGGGGTACCAGCCACCTCGCGGCTACCTTTTCCAGGTGAGAACACATAAAAGCACACTAAAGAGCTATTAAATGCTGATCTTGACAAGTTTCTTGGCACAACAAAACAATAGGCGACTAAACGTGTCACCGCTGAGCTCCTGCAGCGAGATGCCAGCTTATCTTGGCTCCTCTCCCCCCCCTGCACCACGTACCCCGGCATCCAACCAACCAACATCTGAACTGTCATCTAAATCTGACACCCGCTTTATGTAACCCCGTTTATACCGTGTCTGTGTGCGCGGAGGTGTGTGTGTGTGTGTCTCACTCGTGTGTGCACTCGACTGGCATCTCGGAGAACATAAAAGGCCTCCCTCTGACACTGACAATCACTGCTCCGAGGCACGCCACAGAGCAGCCATCTTTGTTCTGATGATGAGTCTGCCTTCTTTGTTGGTGTCTGTTTTCATGTGCTGGCTGGGTTATAGTATAGAGCCAGCCTGTGACTTGCAGGGATGTGTGTGTGTGTGTGTGTGTGTTGTTGGGTTGGGGCGGGACTGAGCGAAGAAAGTGCTCTATTTTGTAGCAACCGATGTTCTGGCATGTGTTCTTACAAACCCATCTGCCAACCTGTGCTCTCGCTTTCAAGTTTGAAATCTACCTGTTTTCTTTCTGGCTGTCTCTCTCTCTCTCTCTCGTCCTCTCGGTTTATCTTTACAAGCATACATCCCCCCTTTCTTTTTTTTTTTTTTGTGCGCTGGTTTACCAGCTTACCGGATTCAAAGGCACATCCCTTTATATACTGTACCTCTGCCCCCCCACCCCCCGCCCCACCTGAATAACCAGCTAAGCTACCCAGACACAGTATCCTAAGAGCACACAGACTTACATGTGTTTGCATGTGAGCGGAGTGAACGGTGCACAGGGATAGACAGATGTCTCCTTTAAGTAAGTGTACCAAGGTGATAGGACAAGATATCACAAAAACACCTGCTAATCCGATAAAGGCTTGCCTTCTCACACACACATGCAAGGCAAACTCTTCCACCTTGACTAGTGCGCATGCATGCAGTCTAGTTTGGACAGCGGACTGTACGCGAGCTGTCTCTTCATAAATATCAGGCCTTAAGATGATGTGTGTGTGTGTGTGCGCCGGGAAATTGATATTGTCATTAAAATGTATGTGGCACATCTTCCACAGAGGATAAGCAAACACACTTGTCAGACTACAGTTGTAATGCACATTCACCTCGGATTCATTTAAATCCGTCGCTGTCAGTTGTGATTGTACGCCTTGACAGGCCGCGAAAACGCGGGCCGTTGTGCCGCCTGCCTCTGCCTTTGAAAGGCTGGTAAACATGGCGTTTATTGGAGTCATTCCATTTTGCACACACACCTTTGAGCTTTAATTCACAGACCGCGGCGGAACTGGCAGATGCCTGACCTACACCCTAGAGCACATCCCCATGGGGTGGACTCGTTTCTCATATCAGTCATTTATTTCTCAGCTTTCTGCAACTTATTAAATTCCCGACTGTGGAAAAATGCGTTATTTGGGGGAAAAAAAAAACAAACAAAAAAAAACAATGTCCCGATTTTCAGAGTTTATGTGAAATTCATGTGGCCGTTTACAGCTCATGAAAAACACTCACCAGATCGTTATTTCACAGTTAATTACAAATCTAATTAGAATATTCAAATGAACACTTTCCCTTTCTTTTCTTCTCTGTGAGAGCAGGGAGCCAGGGAGAGAGTGATAGTAAGAGAGAGAGAGAGAGAGAGAGAGAGAGAGAGAAACTCTTATTGAGTGGCAATGTGATAACCTGTAATCGGCAGCACTGCAAACACCTTCTTCCTTTGATGTCCCCTCACTAACATCCAGGCAACAAAGCCGGCCAATTACAAATGAGCTAATTAACTAAATTGTTGATGGAGCATGAAGAGTTCATCCGCTCTGTTGCCTGCACCATGACAACAGTGAAAGGGGGCCTTTGTTGTGCAGGAAAAGTGTGCGGCCGTGCGAGTTGCCATTAGCTTTTGACGCTTTATTTTTTTTCCTTTTTTTCCACAAACCTATCAGGCAGTTCCAGGGAGAAGATTTGTTATGGATCAGAGTTGGTTTGAATCCGGTGCTGTGAGGGCAGAACCCTGTCAAGCTGGTTGTCAGGAAGGTCAAAATGTGTTCTTTTGAAAAGGCAGCGATATATTCTTTTAATGGGCTCCTCTGTACCCACACAGAGAGGATTAAAGGGGACAACTTGTGTATATTTTACACTCAAAGTAAAGATATAAGTGTCTTGTACACAACCACACACGCACACACTCACAAACAATAAATAAAGAAATACATAAATGAATAAAGAAAACAAATCCGAGCGTGCTACCTGGGATGTTGACTAATCTAGTAAACTTAGGGGCATTTTTTATCCCAAAAATAAGTTTTGCACTCCAATAAAACTTTGCTTTACTTAGTTTTATGATGTTTTTTTTCACATTTTATTAAGTGTGCCGTCTGTAGGATGGTTGTCACAGAACTTGAAACTGCAAAACAGAGTGTCCAACGAGGGACTTGAATTGTGACGAGCTCATATTTGTGTGTGCGTTGCCCTACAGGAAGAAGAAGAAGTGCGGATATCATCTCCAGTGCAATAGTGGGCTCATAGTGCATGTTCTTACTTTAAAAACTGTCCAAAGTCCTCACAGATGTTCTCACAGCCAGGCCATTTACATACACCATGACCGTACAGGGGATGGGTCCCTCCACTTTCTTCATGTAGTGAACTATAGACAGAGAGAACAAGAGACAGAAAAAAACCCATAAATAAATAAATAAATAAATGAATGAAACAAACAAAAAAGATGAGGTTTGTGTGAGGTCAGAACAGGTAACCTAATAAATTAGATCTTTAAAAACTTTGGGAAAGAGGAATAATTCAGTTTGCTAACATTCAGTAAATTTAAATAATCCCAATATGCAACGACTTGACGGCCTTTATTCCAAAATTTCAACCAACGCCCCCATTGGAAGTGTACAGTAGAGTAAAGCTGCAGCTTTGTCTCCACCGCAGCCACCATCCCATCTTGTAAAGCTATTATGGGGAGGAGGGGGTGGAGGCTTTCAAGTAAACATTAAAAATCCAGACAGCCATATAATTTTCATCAGGAGATTAATACTGTGTGTAACTTATGTTCTTTGAGGACAAGGGGAGCAGGGGGTGGCTCTGGCGTTTCTCAAATGGCGCCCAAATAAGTTACGACCCTGCCTAGACGGCACATCCAATTAAAGATGACAGTTTAACCTTTAGTCTTGGCACGACCGCGTTCGCCTGTCTCCACGCGAGAACGGGAATGAGAGCGAGTTGTGTCGCTGCGCGTTTGTATGGCCGTGTGCAGGTAAGGCTGGGTTTGGGGCCTATGAATATGTGTGTGAGCGGGGGCGGCTCACATTGTGTTTTACAGTGGGGCTTCCCCCACATTGATCGGTGGCATGTTAGTAAGCAGTGCTCCTGACAATACTCCCTTGTTCGATCATTATGAGACACCACACGCCCCTCGGGGACACAGGCAGATAAAGTCTTTTTCCCCCTCCTTTCTTCCGTCTCTTTCTCGTTCCCTTCCTACCTCTGCCTTTATTTCTGTCTTCCTTCTAAAGATATCTTTTTCAAGCCTCCTTTTAGTGCAACTGGAGAGATAGCATCTACTTTAAACCAATTACACCTCCAGTGTGAGTGTCGAGCAAGCATCCACACAGACACATACTCACACACCGCTACCCTAAGTCCTTATTATAATATTGCCCAGGAAAAGCCTTTGAATAATGCATGGGCCACATAGGCAGATACGTGAACACTCAGTGTTTTGGTGCTGGGTGCATTTATAAAAGACGCCATCACAAGGATAAACATCCTGAAAATGCCACTCAAGGCATCACGTATTCTGTTTACATGACAAGTAAGCAAGGGAGGTAATTTTCAAAAGAAAAAAAAAGAAAGAAAGTACTAAATACTTAATGTTCAAGCAGGTTATGTTGTCGTGCCTACCAGAGAGGCTTGTTGTAAGTTTGTGTGCCTGCCTGCATGGATTCCTTTGCCTGCGTTTGATATCTGTGTGCAAGCCAAGTGTTTTCAATGGCACATGTGTTCCCCGGGGAGAACACGACTTTTTTTTTCCCCTTAATATTGCGAAGACACTAATAAACTATTGAACAAATAAACAAAACATCTTGTTTTCCCTGTAGTAGCAGTGCTCTTCCTTTAAACGAGGACAAATACTCTGGATGGGAGCACAGTGTTCTCGTGTGCACAAAAACAACCGAAAAACAAACAAGTCTCTGTAAACTTTTCATCTTCTGAGTGGAAGAACATTTCTATATTATTGTACCTCTCTCGCTCCCTTTCCCGTTCCCGTTCCCGCTCCCTCTCTCTTCTGTGGTTGAGGGCGGGGGACTGTCCGTTGGCGATGGAATGGTGAGAGATGGGAGGCGATGCTTTGGCGGGATTGGAGGAGGAGGAGGTAGTTGAAGAAGAGTTGTTGGTGGAGAGGTCTAAGCCGCCGCCACCTCCGCCGGTACCGTTGCCACTGTTGCTGCTGTGTTTGATGCCGTTGTCCTCCATGTTGTGACCACCGCCTCCGGTCACGTCCTTCCACAACTGCTGCAGCTCCGCAGGGCTCAGGCCGGCTAGAGAAGTCAAGAGGGAGAGGGAAGTCAGAAAAGAGAGAGAACCAAAGACGCACAGGGAATAAAAGCAACAGTTGGTTTGGCAGGGAATGGATAAAAGCAAGAAAGAACAATAAATCTTAACCTATACGGAGAAAAAAAAACTCCACAAACCAGCTAGAAAACTTTTACAATGCTGTTCAGTAAAACTGTTTTGTATTTCTCCTTTCCCTCGACTTCTCTGCTGTTCAGTTAGGTATTGATGGCAAATGTTATACAGTAGTTCTGAAACATTTATGTTTTTTTAACAAGCGAGAACCATCAATATTGATGAGTGCAGTCGGTGCATGTTGCATCGGAGATAAACAAGATTTGTCCAGTGCTTGTTTTCAAGCCTGGCAGCTAATTAAGTAAAACCCACTTCCTTTGGTTTCCTTCTAAATATCTCCCTGGCTGTTGTTTTCGGTTTCCGCCATTTTGGTGGTTAAATGAAACAACAAACATGAGGGTATGGGGGTGAAAAATGAAGCCTCTCTCCTCTCTCTTACTGTCCTCTTATTGTGAACAACAACAACAACCGGGGAAGAATGGAAGAAGCTGGGATGGAAAAAAAACAACAACAACAAACATTGGCAGAGCACAGAGGTAGACAGAGAAAGCTATAATCACACAAGGAGACAGAGAGATGGAGAGAAAGAGAGAGAATTGAGTCCAAACAAAAGGATAATGTAAAGATTTAGAGAAAGAGTGGATAGTAGAAGAGCATACCAATGAAGGGAGGGCAGACAGACAGCCATACTTACAGACGGCTATACTTAGAGGGAACAAAGGTGCATACCAATGAGAACAACACAGACATGCTGACAGAAACACTAAAGTGGGACAAACAAGCTTGGAGACACAAGTTGGAAAAGTGGAAGCAACAAGGGACAATGAAGGATTGTCCGGCAGAGTCGTAAAAAAACACCTGCAGACCAAACCCAGGAAGTCACATGCTCAGGATCAATATGGCTACATCCAACAACAACTTCCTTTTCTCCCTCCCTCTCCCCTCCTTGTCTTACCTGTTGGGGGCAGGGTCTGTCCGGGCAGGGCAGCTTGGCCGGGAGCAGGCCCGGGCAGCGTGAGCAGGCCCTGCCGCTGCATGTTGAGCAGGTGCTGCTGCTGCTGGAGCTGCTGCATCTGCAGGAGCTGCTGCTGGAAGACAAGCTGCTGGGCGGCCAGCTGCTGCTGCTGCTGCTGCTGCTGCTGTTGCTATAGAGAGGAGGAGGCGGCGGAGGAGGAGGAGGAGGAGGAGGGAGGGAAAATTACAGACGAATTAACAACTGAGAGAGAGGGAGATGGAGGTGGGTTTGTGCTGTGAGAGTCTGAACCCACTCGCCTCTGCCGTGACCTTAGCTATACCTTTCTCCCGTGCTGTCTCGACATACTCCCTCTTCGCCGTCTGTGCTTGCTCAGGCTTCCCGCCGTTTTTTTGGGGGGCTGTACCACACAGCACTACTGCCTTCTCATCTCGTGTGTGTGTGTGTGTGTGTGTGTGCCATAAACAATGCTGTGCTGATAGACAAACTCTCAAGCCTGTCAGAATATGTGGCTTGTGATTGCGTATGATACTAAGCCTCTGGTATAATCCTCCGTCACCACCACCAATGCTGATAGTTAATTGTCTCGCCTTCACTGATGGTCTGTTACAGCTTATGTGGCCAGAGGGAGCAAGCAGAGTGAGAGATTTACAGCCTCACAATACAAACACACACACATGCATGCATACACGTGCGGACCCCCCTCCTCATCCTCCGCCTCCCCCCCGCTCTCTCATCGATGTCTCGCAGAGTTGTTCATTGCCGGGGCCAGACAGGCAATTGCATAAGCCGCGGTGCAAAACAACAACAAAAACAACAACAAACGGAGGAACACAGAGCTCAGTCACTGCAGCAACAACAAGTCAGAGAGGGAGCAGGTTTTTTTTGGGGGGTGGGCACAAAAGCTTTGGCTCCGAGCTGTGAAACACTTTAAACTGTAAAACAGAAAAAAAAAACAGGCAATAATTGGCTTCATGATGGATGTGTATGGTTAAAGGCTTAACTGTATTTCTGATGGTTTTTCAATTTCCCTCTCCTCTCCATATACATGTGTACTGTATGTGCACACAGCATGACGTGCACACATGTTTCCGTATGTTTATAACATGGTAGATCTGTGGGAGGAGGAGGAGGAGGAGGAGGAGGCAAAACTTGTGATGCACTCACTGGAAAACAGGCTGCATAATGGAGTGATGGAGGGAGGCAGTTTGCCCTCCCTACGCCTCCATCCTGCCTCGAGAGAAATAAGGGAGCAATTTCTATTCCATATTTGTTGGCGGGGGCCCCTGAAAAACTCGATTCACAAATCCAAACAGAAACAAAGCCGCCGGGAGGTCAGCTGCGGCTTCCTGGAGGGGCAGCATAATAGGCTGCTTCAGGAGACACTGAGAGGTGCAACACATCGGGAAAGAAGAAAGGACAGACTCATGTTTATGTGATACCTGGTTTTTTTTGTTGTTTTTTTCTTTCAAAGATCAATTTAGTGTTGTGAGGATGTGCCTCTCGACTGGTTCTCGGGGTTCAGCGCCAGCGCGGTTACGTGAACGTGGCTACGGTTGTCGCGCTCGGCTTCTCCTCTCTTGATAGCCAGAGAGAACGGGACGGAGCCGTGTCCGTCCGCCGTCTGCCTGTCACCGTGATTTATGAAGTGTCGTATACATATGTGTTTGTGTGTATTTGCATGTCCACAGAAGCACTTCATTAACGGGCCGGACCTAAAGACGTCCGTCCCCGGTCTCCATTCAATAAATCAGCGCGGGCCTGGGTGCATGCATGCATATGTATGGTGTTTTGTGTTCAGCACTTGGAACACTTCATTAATGGAGTCATTTCCACGTACAGCTGGAAAATATAGCGATATCAATTCATTTAAAAGGCGCAGCGTGTAACATTTAGGAGGGTCTATTAAATGAAAATGTAATATAACACCCATAATTAAGTTCCACAGCACTTGAGAGGAGGCATCCATCTGTCTTGAGTCACCACTAGATGTCACTCATTCTCACACAATGGTCCTTTCGTTTTAAAACAAAGAGTTTGTTATCGAAGTTCTTGGATAACAAAGTCCAACTCTCTCCACCTCCTCTGTGTTATATATTTGCGTACGTGGCACAAACCTACCTCTTTAGCCTGTTTGCCGGGGTGTTGCTGCTGCAGAAGTTGCAGATGAAGCTGCTCCTGCTGTTTCTTATAAAACTCCTGCAGGTGTTGCTGTAGAAAGATTAAGGTACACAGGTATAAAATAAGACTGGGGAAAAAAACACACACGTTTATCCCTGCGCCGATCATTAAAGTTGTTTTGAACGTGACCGTATATAACTCGATAGTATTTATAGGCTAAGTTTCTTGATATGTTGTTCGTATCTCTGACTTGAGGTCAGTTTGGGAATGTATTTCATTCTTATAATTGATTCACATGCAGAAGCGTTTAAAGCACAGATGTGCTTTCAATTAATTTTCTATTAATCTTATTTATACCGATTCAACTCCAGCTGTACTTCACATGTTGGTTATGAAAAAACATTATAAATAAGAAGTTCTACTGCATCTGGCATTTGTATCTCTGTCGTCTTTCGAAGTCTTTTTCATGTCGACCTTTGATCGTCTCACAGTTCTTCGGGTAGTAAACAATTCATCATGTTTACTACACATTTGACGACCAGAGTTCCCTGTGCTCTTTTGGAGTCGCTAAAGCAAACCGAGTAAGACCCTCTGAGGAACAGGTTAACGACACTGGACTGATTCTTTTAACACACACACACACACACACACATGCCGTAATAGTTATTTAAAAAGACGGTTTTATTTCATGTCAACTGCATGTGGCAGAGGGAGAAGTCCACGAAGCAGGCCACTGGAGTACACAGGCCACAAATCTACTGTAGATTTAATTAAAAAGGACTTTATATGATCATAAGGATCTTGCTCCATATGAATACATTTTGTTTGGCTGAGGCTGTCTGCATTTTTAAAACCATAAAAGCATTTGGCAAAAAGTGAGAGCGAAAGGAACGGCGTCTTACTGAGAACAAGTCGGGACACTCTTAATGGAGAGGAATAATTGGATGACTGACACTCTTAATTAAACAATTCTCTTTCCCTTAATCAAATCTATGAATGAGAAGTGTATTTCAACTCTGACACGAGTCTGCGCCGAGTGTGTGCTTTCTCAAGCTGACTTCAGATATTACATCATCCATCACCCATCATTCCGCTGCCAGTGCTCAAGCCCGACTGTGCCCTACTCAATCAGTCCCTGATGGACGCTTGTCAGGGAATCAAACCCGGGGACACACTAGAGACAGTTAATTAGAGGTGACACGTACAAGTGTGTCAATTGCTGATTCTTTTTTGGTAAAGCATGTCAAGGACACCGGGCTGTGGTGAGTTGGCATAAGCGACTGGTGGCTGGTGATGCGCCGGCACAGTGGTGACTCAGACGCACGTGTGCATGTACCTGCTGAAGCATCACGGCCTGCTGCTGCTGAAGCAGGGCCTGGAGCTGCTGGGGGGAGAGCACCTGCTGCTGAAGGATCTGCTGCATCTGTTGCGGCGTGATCACCTGGGGACTCATCATGGCCACCGACACTGGAACCTGGACAGGGTGGATGAGAAAAAAGTGGTGGTTTGTAAGACGAGAGAAAAAAAAACGAGGCGATGCGGCGGATGGGATTGGGCACAACGGGGGAGGTAGGAGAAATTAATAACAGCACATGTGTAAAAATGGATGGAGAGATGAGTAGAAAAAAGAGAGAAAGAAATATAGAACATCAGAGATGGGTGTCAGGGCTACTGGCATGCATCTACTGGGAGTTGTTGACTGAGAAGGAGGGAGAGCAGGACTCCCATAGCGGTGACTCTTGGCAGCCTAGAGGAGATGCTGAAGGACAGGTGGGTGCTGTGCCTTTGTGTTGCTCGTCTTATTTTCCTGCCTCCACCCCGCTGGGAAAAGTCAGGGATTTAAATAGACGTAGACCTTAATTAGCAGGACCCTTGAACTTCTCCCCTTCAGAATGCCTATCAGTGCTGCTGTTGTAAAGCGATGTGGCAATGCGCGACTCAAAAGTTGATTAAAACTACGCTGAAGTAGTGGACACCTGGTAGGCACAATCAGCGTGATGCAGTGGCTCACGAGCTGGAGGTTAGGGGGTTCACGTTAAGCGAACCCGGGCTGGAAATATTCATGTTTTCTGGTTGTGTAGTGTGTAGTGTGGTTTTTCCCTCTGAAGGGGATAAGTTTGTCAAGTTTTAGAGTCATACATTCAAATGCATAGATGTTTCCTGCTCTTTGTTGGGTAGTCATTTTTAAAAACACGAGCTGTCAAACTGCAGGAGGAGAACAGCAGCACCAAAACAAAACCTCCGATACTTCCACCAGATTGTTCTCAGACGGCAGCAAAGCGTCTTCTGAGAAATCAGATCAATAAAGAGGGATGCGTCTCGCTTCCGTCTTTGATTGTGTGCACACATTTTAACAGGGGAGCGTGCGATGACGTGAGCCGTGTTGCACCGTTTCAGATCCTTTTGAATTGTGTTTACCTCCAAGTTAGAGAGAATAAAGTCAAGAGGATTTACAAAATACAACGATTCTCCTTTGACTGACAGAAGACCCGCGCACACGTATGCGCTTTATTCTCCGCTCCAAAGTGACAAAATCCACATGCTCCTTTCTCCACGTGACCTTTAAAGTGCAACGGTATCAACTCTGAAGCTAAATAGTGGAATGTTTTCCAGCAAAACAACACGCGCGTGTATCATATTTAGGGCTGCGGTCTCCGTCTTGTCAACACATATTTTTGACAGACAGTCTTGATGCGGCTATAACACAATTAAAATGTCAACATGTAGCAACACCTTCACTGACACTAATTGCTACAGTGTTTGGCACAGAGCTGCCATGACAGTAACTAGCCTATATGGTGTGTCAAGGGGCCAATAAGACATCCCTGTCCTCATCGCCAGCTAATCAAGCTGCCTTGATTACTTTTCATGCATGTCCCCTTCTCCCTTCCTCCCTCTCTCTCTCTCTCTCTCGCTCTCTCTCTCTGTCAGGCCTTGACACGTCCTTGTTTAGCTTTCCTCTCCTCAACACCTTCCCCCAGCCCAGGTCCACCACCCCACCTCCTCTCCACGCCCCCCCCTCTTTGATTAGCTGAGACATTTGCATGGTCACTACACATTTTTCATTTTAGAAGTCATTATGCATTAGTGGCTCCTGATCGCCCGCCTTGACTAATCCTGATGAACTGAAAATCACAGCTGAAGGTCAACTTCCAGCCGGCCCTGCTGCACATTCATATTCATATTCAAACAAATCCTGCCTCTATTGTTCATTAGGGTCTTAGAGAGAAGGGACTCCATCTAAGGTGGACAAGCAGGAGGAGGAGGAGGAGGAGGATGTTGTGGTGGTACATCTTCTTTCTTCTCCTCAACATGGGAGCGTACAGAAAAAAAGGGGGAAAAAAAAAGAAAGAAAGAAAGTGCATTCACAATAAGCAAGGTGGCGAACAAAAGCCGTCAAAAGTTGCAAATTAAACAGTCTGTGTGTAATTATGCAAATGCTGTGCTTACACCTTCAATGTTATTAACCCTTGAAGCTACATTCGCTAGGTAAGTAATTACCCCTGCAGTCACTCCCGGTTTTGTGTTGGATGCCATGACAATGGGACGAGTGCAGCTGAGAAACAACATGAGAGATGCACTCATTAAGACCATTAATTGGATGCCGGCTCAAAGATGTTTTGGTTCACAAAGGAGATGTGGGCCTATACGTGCGGGATTAAACACAAATGTATGCGCACCCATGTATTATTTCTCTTCCACGGGAGAGTGGTGAAATAAAAGCACCTCACCGATATAGGTGTGAATTTAATAACGCAGAATCGACAACAATGCTGGATGAAACGGAACAAGGGCGGACGCAAATATCAACAGCAATCGGCTATACGTCATGGAATAGGCAAGTTCCTCTTTCACCTTGATTGGCTTTTTCAGAAATGTAATGGGTGATAATAATCTTCATTTCAGTGACTGCTCCAAACAAAAAAGAAGGGAAGGAAAAGGCATGGGGAAGAAAACGAGGGGGGAAAAGGCACTAGCCCACGTCCATTGTGAAGTGCAGCATAATGCTAATTCCAGCATTTAACTGCATGCTTTTCTGCTTGACGTATCAGAGGCTCCAAGATGAAAGCAGATAAGTAATTGCTCTCCTGGTTCTTATTCTTCACTGACAACCCATAAATTTAATTTTACACACACGTTCATTTACATTTTCGAGTATATGACATGATAATTGCAGGAATATAACACCTCCATTCTGCGGGAAACGGCATGAGGGCTTGATTGACGGGAGCGGTGAATTGAAAGGAACAGGAGGCTGAATTGCCTCTCCCAGAAATGATTTTGCCACGAAGGGATAAAATTAATGAGCATTTACTCGATGATGGCAGTGGCATAAACATCCACACACTGTGAATAGACTCTCTTTCATAGAAGAGGAGCCATGATATCCTATTGGGGTATGCCTGTGTTTCTCTGTAATTCAAAAGGATACATTTCCAGTAGTGGCACATACACACATACACACACACACACACACACACACACACAAAAATATTAATGGGGTTGATTAAATAGTTTAACATTAATTGCAGCTGAGGTGGTCACTGGGGACCGTCATCATTGAAAAGGTGCTTCCTTTCTCCAAATGAGCTTTGGACAGTCATTTGAATGTCCCTCCTTCCTGCTTGTTTTTGAATTATGAACACTATCTGACCGTCCCCTATTTGTTTATGTGCCTTTCGTAAAGTTAACACTGAGCTGTATTGACATGAACTTTAAAGCCAGGTGGTCTGCCCTCTTAAGTTGGAAAGCAAAACAAAGGACCTTTAAATTAGCTCCTGATGTGAAAACATTGGCGCGGGGCCCGCACCACAACAAGGAGATCATTACGCCACCCCTATCACGCTGGCAGCCCCGTAACCAGCCTCTCCAACTGCCTCACAAAAGGTCAAGTTCTTCTGCAGAGACCCGGTATCTCTTCCAGGCAAAGCCGGTGCCTAAGACCCTTGTTATTTTTGATTTAACAGTGCATTCTGTCATTACATGCAAAACACCACATCTCTTCCTGACTACCACAACTGCCTGCCTCTAACTGGCCTGGCTAATGGCCAAATGCAAGTCAAGCAATTATACCCACTCCACACAGTGGCGTTTTATCTTTCTAGCACTGTATCGCTGAGGTTTTTTTTTTTCTAATGTAAACTCGGAATACCAAAAGCGGGAGATAAGTGGCGCGTCAGAGTTCAAACTCAAACGATCAATGGTGGGCCGAGAGAAATTCCCGTTATTCAATTTCTCAGCAATGGGAACCGTGTGTCGCCCATAAACATCGCGGGGGGGGCAGCGAATGCGGCGCTTATCAATGACAAAGGTTATTCTTGTCGCACTGGACAGGAACTGAGACCCGGCGAAGATAAATGCAATGAAAAATGGGAAGAGTCCTAGTTGGTAATTACTGTGGATCCTTGTCAGGGAGCGTCACCGCTAATTAAGCCACTAGCTTCATTTTACACTTAGGAGAAGAGAGAAATCATGAAAGATGGGTGAAACGCCGCCGCCGCCGCCGCCGCCCTCTAGTTCCTCGTTTCATCTCGATCTCTGGAGCAGCTCAGGAGACGCAGGCCCCAAACTCAACACTCCTTGTGGTTAATGGACTTCTGACCTCTCATTTACAGAACTAAGCCAATTAACACCAAATGTAACCACAAGATTGATAGCTGGGATTCTCCACTTGAGGACCACCAAGGCTTACGGGCACAGTTGGCCGGATAGAAGACTCACTCCGAAGATGAATAGTGTGTTGTGCGCAAAGGAAGCGCATGTGTTTACATGCATGGAAATCACAGAGGCATACATGTGAGCCGCACTCACTCAAATGCATGTCGTGTTTTCAGCTTAGGGAGATCAATACTCAAGATTGTCAGGACTGAAGCTAAGCAGATTACTAAATGTTTTCCTAAATCAATTTCCATAGCACTGTGGAAGCAGTGCGCGGGAAGTGCAATTTATCATAACATAAAGAGCCATCATGTAAAAGCCTCTAATAAAAAGCCCCGAAGAGATTGAGAGGGGCTTAGCACAATTTCCATATTGATTTATCTCTACATGCAGATAGTCATTGATTACACCCCCACAAACATTGTGTACAACAGTGTGGCGGTGTGGCATCGCTTGTACACATTGTTTGTGTCATTATCAGTCCAAATTGTCACACTTTTATCATGGCACTGGCAACACTCACTCCCGACTAATGCCTTCCCCCCCCGCGGGTGTTTGAATTCCAAGACGAGCGGAGGGGGGGAGAGAGAAAGAGAGAGAATTAGAAAAGAAAGTTCAGAGAGCAAAGAGTGCTGAAATAGAAAGAAAGTGAGAGCGAGAGAGCACAAGTAGCAGAGGTAGTGGATTGTGGGGGGGCATTTCCCTCTGATGTTGCAGGTAATATGGCCTCCACTGGATCAGCCTCTTCATCAGTGACACACAGTAAATTACAAGTGCTTCAAGCAGCTCAGTGAATTATAGTTCATCACTTGGAAAGGCTTTCCCGCTCACCACCGGGGCCCGGGCGTATCAGATCTGCCAGTTAGGATCCAATTAACACCCTGGCCAGAATCATCAGATTGCATGTGTAAGGGCTGGTATAACTCGTTTATTGCACCCATGTATCTTCTGTCACAAGGTAAATTTGTTGCTGCTACATCAAAGGTCTGAGCTACTTTTTTTTTTTTTATATCCATGCCTCCCACCCCCCTCACTTTCTCTTGATCCCCCAAACTCAGCTACCTTGCCTTGGGGTTGCATTTCAACTTCTTTTGCATCACAATGATGAACCTGCGCTGTCCTCGCAATTTAGCAATCTTGTCCTGTAGGTGTTGTAAACGCAGGGAAAACGAGAGGTAGGGAGGGAGATGGGGAATGAAAAAAAAAAAAAATCTTGTTTTCTGGTAACAAAAGCAGTAACCAAGGGTGTTTGACTTAAAATGTGCTGACAATTTTTTTCTCTTTCTCTTTTAGAGTCAACAGAAGTTTTCCTCATGAATAACATATATATCCCCTCTCTTTCCCCTCCCTTCACTGTGATAATTTTTCTCTATTTTCAGATGCAACCAGAGGGGATGCAAGGGAGAGATATATTCGAAAATGTAAATGTGAGCTGCCATCCTTTAGCCATGCAAGTTGGGAGTCAGCTAAGCCACATTGAAGCCTAGCGTTGCAGCCCTTTTCCTCAGTATCTGTGTGTGTGTGTGTGTGTGTGTTCCCAATAAGCAGATGAGAGCTGCTATCGAGATAATATTGGCTCACTGAGGAGACGCGCGGCCCTGACCTTTAAAAGTGTGACACTTCCTTGGACGAGCCCAGTGCCCGCGGCCAAAGTGACGCGGTCTGAGCATGAGGCTGTCGAATTTACTAGAGAACGAGAGTGAATCACTTCACATCCACAAACCAACATTGAACCACGACATGTTTTCCATGCACACTTTGACTGGAGTGTTGCACCAAAATTGGACGGAGGTCATCATCAGTCTTGTAGCGAGAGCGGCAACCTTGTCCGAGAGCTCTGTTCCGGCCATGTAGTGTAGTGACGGATGTCGTTGAGTGTCTGTGATTAGCTGCCACTCACGCTGCCGCTGAGAAAGCCGAACATTTCTCCATTTCTGCCAGCAAAAAGGGACTGTTCGCTGCTCCATTCAAGTTTTCAAGGTTGTCATGGCCTGAAATCTAAAAGTTGTTGTGTCATAGTGTTAGAATGAAGAGATCTTTACATCATGAGCTGTTCTGCGTTGCTCTACTTAAAGTCCAGCTCTTCCTCTTCGGGTGGCGGTCCATAAAGTCACCAACTTGCACAACTTCTGGAAGTAACTTCAAGCGCGCGTGCAAGCGAGCCTCTGTTTCTGCTCGAGCGCAGGCTGCATTATGCACGTGTGTGAGCGCGCGACAGAAACAACTGTCAGATTCATAGGCCTCTGTAATCCTCTCCGCCTCTCCTTGTCCGCGTTTCTTTATTTGTATTCTAAATGTCAGTGTATAAATGCCTTTCAGAGGACAGATATTGCCACAGAGAAGAGAAAAGTGAGGGGAGAGAGAGGAGCGGAGAGGGTGTTGTGTGCCTTGGGAGAGCCGTGTAAGCAGCATGGCAGAGGCAGGGGGATTTACAGGGAGAAATAGGTGTTTATTGAGTGCTCCCGTGGGCTTACTGTGTAATAATAGACCTGTCACATTACGCAAATGTGGAGAAGCAGCTTGTGTGTGCGCGCGTGTGTTTGTATGTGTGTTTGTACGCATGTGGATGCCATAGCTGCCTGCCTCTGCATCATCAGCTCCTGAGAAGCGGCATTGAGCGAGCAGATAGAATTAGTCAAGCGAGAGCCTTTAGCTGCTAATACGCGTAATTAAAACTGCAAGCTGGGGCACTTAGATGCTTGTGTACTAAATAATTTACATGCCATGATCTATGGATCATTTCCTGCTCTTAAATACCAAAGACGGGAGAACAAGGGGGGAAAAAAAAGAAGACCAGCAGAGGATTTATGAGCATCGCCGCCATAAGCAGGATGTCATGATGATATTAATCCTTCTCCCACTTTCTGCTGCGATATCATACATGGGGATCAATCCCTGCGATTGCTCCAGTGGAAACACTGTCGCTTGATTGCCACTGTCTCTTATCAAGCCACACAGCTAATAAAATATTGCACTTTACCACTCCTCGTGGCCTCGTAATCCAGGTAAATAATGCAGATTAACTGGTGTAACTGGTCCCTCAAGACAAGCACAAAATACAGTACTGACAAGAACAATAAAAACAGCTCAAATATAATTTCTACCGCTTTAAATGGGATATCTGCACGATTGAATATGGCAGCGAAAATGTCATTTGAAATGAATGGATTCAAAATTGTGGCACGCGGCAATAGCAGAAGCCAGATCTTGAACCACAATGCACCAAAAGCCCACGTAGCCGCTGGTGTTTATCTCTGCGGCGTCAGTGACGTCTCACATGGTATGAAGCCCTGCACGGTAACTTTTTTGGAGCGCAGAGATGAACTGATGTTATAAAGGATGTTAATAAAGGCTGGATCCACAGACGGATTAGTTGGGGAGCTGAGGACAGGCCCGTGCGCGGGGGCCTACGAGCCGCACACCGATTCATATTGCCAACGCGGGGCCCGGGATGGGAGTAAGCAAATGTAAATATTCAATATTTACCATGTGCTGGTTTTATTAGAGGCAGGGGTTTGGACATGGGCTGACGGTTATCATGCACCCACGCCGCTCTCATTCAATATTGTTCTTTCTGCTACGTATGTATTGTACGCGGCGACTACGCAGGCATTTGTAGATCGGGATCCTATTTGTTTAAATCCATTTACTTCTGGCCACATAGGCCATGAGTGTTTGTTTAATTCACAATTCTTTTTTTCCTCCCCCCACAGCCTTTGGAAATACAGTATATTGATAATTTGCTGTTGTGTGTGAATAAAACAATACTATTAATGCTCTCGATGAGGCGCAATTATTGGAACGCAAGAGCCAGTCGGAGTCTTTGCCAACCTTATCTGCTCGCCAGTGTGTAATTAGGTACACAGGGGTGTGACTCCAATTGAAGGCGTCGCCATTGTTAGACTGTGAAAATATCATCGGGGTGAGGTTAACGCCAATTTCCCTGTCATTAATGAAATGCACGGCGCTTCTAATGAGGTGAACCACTGCTCCTTGATATTACTTATTAGCCGAGTGGAGGGCACAGACTCCCACACTTTCATTTCCAAACGGGGGTAAAAAAAATAAATATAAAAAGAAAGCGACTTATAATAAAAACACGGAGCGCATGTCAAGGGCCCTTACGTAATTTGAGACTTTATGGAGCAGGATGAAGGAAAAAAAAAAAACTTGCTGGTGTGAAAAAAAACACAAACGCTGGGAAAAGAAGAGGATTCAGGGCAATGTGTTAATGTGCATATATGTGTGAGTGTGTAGTCGGCGTGCGAGTGTGTGTGTGTGTGTGTGTGCATATGTAAACAAGTGTGACCTTTTCGAAAATCACTGACAACAGAAACAGACGGCTCTATGAATCAATACGCTAAATTAGTGTTGAAGAGTGGAATTGACAGGCAGATAAAATTAGCTGTGAGCCACCGGTGAGGCTGACATGTCTTCTCAAATAATATCTAACCTCTGGACACTTCATGTCAACAACACTATGGATCTAGTTAGGAAAGCATATGGATCAGATATGTCCTCCAACCCGATAACCTTTGGATAGAGTTGAAGTTTTTAAATTATCGACCAGTTTAAATGGATCAAGTGCCTTAAAGCGCTGCGTGTACATTCAGACAGGAACACACAAGCTTGCAGAGGAAGCTAAAATCTTTCTGGTTTGTCTTTATTGTGTTTTCCCCGTGTCTGTGTGACACTTAACTTCCTGGGGGACTGGCTTGTCCAGCTTTAGGATTCCAACGACAGGTTTTCGAGGATTGCGTTGGCAAGTCAAACACACTTGTGGAGCAGAGGAAATCTTCTTTTCACAGGAGCATGTATTATGGATGGACTTAAGAGATTAGACGGGGAAGCTGCTTTACCTGCAGTGGACGCTGCTTGTCCTGGCTCTTTGGAGATTTCAGGCCACTGCCTGGCTGCTGCAAGAGTAATTGCCTCGCTGCTTGTATGGCCTGAGAAGAAAAGAACACATAACAAAAAGGCTGTGTGAAAAAAAAGCAGCAGAAAGATGGGGAGGAGTAAAAGAGACACTGGAAAATAAACTCGAGATTGCGCTTTAGATTAGATTTCCTCAAAGTGACAGCAGCGATAACTCGTGTCCATGTCAAATATCGCCCGCTGCTTTTGTCTTTTTGGTCAAAACGACATCAGAGATGTGTTTTGGTGCTCGGATAAACAGAGATTGTCCGGAAAAACCCAGAAGAAGAGAGCGAAGGGGGGGGGGTTTGCGAGCGTCAGTAGAATTGACCTGTCTAGTGTGTGCTCAACTGAAATACCCACTTCTCTTTGCAAATGACTGCCACATTTGCATATTCATAATATGAATTTGAAGTAGAGGCAGTGCCACGTGAAGTGTCTCTGGGAGCTGTAATTAAAGTTGACAAAAAATCAACATCAGATTACATTTAGAGGGAATTAACCGGCAGCGCAGGTTTTTACACTATTTATTAAGGGTGCTTACGAGCAAAGGACGCCTGATAGATGGAGAGAACTATCAGTCGATAGATAAAGAGAGAGATATCGTTCCCTGCCTGAAAACTCACAGCCGTTTACACACACGGCGGAATGTGGAATTAGAAAAATCACATTTGTTAATTGTAGAAATTGTCATCAGATCCTGTTTGACGGCTGTGCCAGATATCAAGACGATTAGAATCACAGGGGCTGAGATGTGGCGACTTATTTCTCCAGGGTTTGATGGGATTACAGATCTGCTCCTTGCCCGGCTGTGTGTGTGTGTGTGTGTACTGAATGTGTGTGATGAGCGAGCTCTAGCTTCACAGGTACGATGGCAGCTGGGCTAGCAGCTTCACTCTGATTCTTCAAGAGCAGGCGGATAAAAGAGGCCGGTAGAAAAAGAACATTGTGCACAGCTGCTACTACTGCTCCTGCTCCGCACTCTCATATACCTGGTATTCTAAAGGCTCACGAGCATCAAGTGGGAGGAACGGGGGAGACGGGGGTATCTGCGTGCACACTCACACATACAACAACACAACAACTTCACAGATTTTTTTTTTTGATGAAGAAAGAAGGGGACAAGGAGGTGGAGAAGTAAGGAAGAAACGAAACTCAGATGGCGAGTGACACTTCCTGAAGAATCAGGGGTGCTCATTTTATTTTCTGGTGCTTGCCAGTATCCATGACAACAGCTGCCTTGACAGGGCGTGCATATGGCGCAGCTCTGCCAGCTGGTGGGAACAATGTTTGAACTAGTACATTGAGATCCTGAGCAAACAGGAGGAGAAGACAGGGGAGAGAGAGAGAGAGGGAGAGGGAGAGGAGGAAGAAGGAAAAAAGTTGCCACATCTTAACCCCTCAGGGAACGAAGCCACCCCCTGATCAATTATGAAAAGACAGAGATGCGGGATGGGGGGGGGTGGGTGCATGGAGAGGTGGTGAATCTGTCTGTCTGGCTGCTCAGGAGGAGCCAGACTTTCTGAAGTAAAGAAAACAAACATTACACTGGAACTGGGTCCTAACTGCATTGATCTGTCTCCTTGGTAAAAGGAGACCGAGTCGCCACAGGTTTATATGTGTGTAAATGTGTGTGTGTGGACAGTGACATCTGTAAGTTGAGCCGTGGCCTTCTTTCCCCCTGGAAACAAACACACTCACACACACACACACACACACGCAAAAAGTTGCTTATAGCACATACAACACTACTGCTCAAAAGTAAGAGATAAAAAATAATGTCATTCTTTGTTCTACGTGCAAGCCATTGGTTGTGCTGTGTCTTTGTTGTTTATGTTCTACCAACTGCAAAACAAATGTCCCGTCGTGTTACTATAACGCTCCGAACTGGACAGAACCGGAGTTCCCAAAGACGGAGCTTTTAACCATACACAAAAGACAAAACAGGTTCCTTGTTCCCGAGCACCTTAGTAATTAAAACAAGACCAACTTATCTAGGCACAATTGGTGAATCAGAGTAATTATAAGGCTTATTGAGTCCTGCAGCTGCCTGGAGGAAAAGTTTATTCACATGTGAATCAATAATGACTCACTGCGCTCGAGTTAAAGTCAAAAGAGATGCTCGACGTATTACACGCAGTCAAAAGTACAAATAAGGTTCGTTTTTTTTTATCTGCACGGCCAATAAACACAGTAAACACAGAAGAAGTGAAGGTGATTCAGAGGGTGAAGCTGGGCGATCAACGACACTGGGTTATTAAAAAGAAGTCTGCACAGAGCGCTTAGAGACACTTCTCCAAACATAACAGAGACCTTATTAATGACGGCCCAAATGTTTTTTTCAGAGTGGTTTGCCAACTGTCTGTCACCTCTTCAGTGGAAGTGGGGTGAGCCATTTCTTTCCTATATTTAAGGTAAGAACAAAAAAACAACTCCTGTCCCCTCACTTTCACTGGCTTGAGAGTATTCAGCCATTACAGTAAAAAGCACCAATTTGTGCCACCCACTCCTCACTCTACATAGACGGCAAGCCGGAGCCCATCACCGTGCACAAAGAAAGCACCGAATGCCAAGAAAAGTCATCAAAAGTTTGCTGAA
Source organism: Solea senegalensis (assembly GCF_019176455.1). Taxonomy (NCBI): domain Eukaryota; kingdom Metazoa; phylum Chordata; class Actinopteri; order Pleuronectiformes; family Soleidae; genus Solea; species Solea senegalensis. Next base: position 27,234,604 of record NC_058023.1, on the reverse strand, counting down.
GAGCAGCCGGAGCAGACGAAAACACAGACGGAGAGAAGTGCAGAAGCGCCGTCTATTTAACCTGGGTTTCTATGCACGGAAAAATGACATCCTCAGTCTATTAATGCACACATTGTATAAACAGCACAATGTGACACATTCTTCAGAATGAGAGAGCCGACTGGACAGAAAGGGGAGAGTGTGAGAGAGTGAGAGAGGGAGAGAGGGAGGGAGTAAGAGAAAAATATCCCGCTATATAAATAACAAGGCACTCAGAGGCATATTTGATGTTGATATCCATCACTGAGGTTGGGAAGGAGGAAGAAAATAAGATGAGGGAAAATAACACACAAAGCGGCGAAGACCGCGACACGGGGATCCTTATGAAAATAAGATTCAGCCCAAATGGATCTGCCGTAATTGGTTTCAGATACTGAGGTCAGGAGAAAGGCGATACAGGCAACTATTATGCTGAAACTGACTAAGAAACAAGAATGTTTACACAGGCATTCCTCTGCCACATTAATAGGCATGGAGAGGGCGAAAAAGGAGGGAGTGATGGAGAGGGGATGCAAGAGGAAAAAAGTCCATTCACCCCCCCCCATTCTCTGCTCTCCCATGTCCCAGTGTTTTGAGTCTATACAAAACAGGGTAATAAGGAACACACATCACAATGCACCTTTGTAAGGAGCATGCAAAGATCTTAAACAAGCATGAAATACATTAGCGAACCCTGCAATACCGGGCCAAACCATAACAAATCTCCAGATTGCTTATTGTGTGTAATGGAGGTGGAGTGCCAGCTCGAAAATAAGCCATCCACGAAGAATGTCACTCTTTGAAATCCACCAGGAGACGCACAGCCATGACATCGGAATTGGATGTATTTGTGGCGACCGTGACAATGTGTTTGGACAGTGCAGATCACTCCCTCCCTCGCCCGGGTCACACTGGGAGTTGTCGTTATTAGGGGACAGAGCTGATGTTGTGAATGATGACACAGGTGTGAAATAAGCGGCGGCTCCGGCAGGTAGCGTCTTCGGCGGGATGATCTCATGTTCCAGAAAGTAGCCGTACAAACGGCGTAAGAATTTGTTGATCAATAAGAAATTAGTCAGGCCTGTGTGTGTTTGTGTAGATGTCAAGAACAACTCAAGTCATGCCGACAGCTTTGACAACTCCAACACACACACGAGCACTGCAACACAAGCTTATCCCTCCACCCTCCACAGATAAAGAAGGAGGGGGAAAAGAGGAAGTGTTTAACTGTACAAACAAACAAGGCCGATCAGATGGTTACAGTGGAGATGTACACTGACACCCCATCGTCTTATTTAAGTGGATCAAGGGCAGATGGATGGATGGATGGATGGATGGAAACAGATTTTAAGGGGTTGACTGGAGAGAGGATAGACAAATGAGAAGAGGAAGGGGAGAAGGATAAGCTGTCTCAAACAACGCATGAATGCAGAAGTGGGGTGTGAGTTTGTGAAAACAAACTCAAGAGTGCACGCAGGGAACACGGACAAAAAGGAGCAGAGGCCGCTGCACACATTTCCTGATGTGTGCACATTTTGATTCCATCCAAGTGCAAGTAACCCAGCCAAAGATATGCCTTTCATAAAGGTCAGAACTGGAGCCTCAATAACGGCTGCAGATGCAGTTCCCATACTGGCTCCACAAAGCCACCACAGAGCATAATACACATGTGGATTTAGTCACCTTTGCATGGTTGAGTACTTGAAAAAGGAAATAAAATATAATGACTCCTTGACTGCAGTTGCAGACACATAGGGGAGGAGTGAAAAAAAAAGAAGCTTTTACAACAAGGCAAAAAACTGGATTTCCTTAATATTAAAAAGAAGTGATTTCACAAAGTTGAGGTTAATGTAGAAGTGAATGTTCCATTTCTGAGCCTGTTTTCTTAAAATCAATGGAGGAAGTTGTCATTGGTGGCCCGTTATTTAGTGGCAAGCAGTACATTAAACTACAACCAATGTCCTACAAGAAAATCTATGTAATTTCTCAGATTGGGATATCGCGCGTTTCATAGAGAACAAAATAACTTGCACAAAAGAAAAAAGAGAGAGAGAGAGAAAAAAAGAAGAATTTGGAAAGTATGTGGTCGTAATGAGCATTTGAATGTATGACTCAATAAATCAACAGTCTGCAATGAACAGGGGAGGGGAAAGAAAGGGAGGGGGAGGTCCATGGAGATTCTGCTTGGACTTCAGGACTGAGGTAAAACTATCCAGCAGAACAATGGGCTTCTGTGTCCCACTCTGCTATCTCTATCTGCGTGTTTTCAGCTACTTCAGCTTCTTCTTCTGTCTCTCCGCATACATTTCTACACACACACGCACACACACACACAGTGTTGTGTTGATTTGTTGCATTAGTCTCTTATATTCCAACCTTTCAAATTGATCGCTTGCTCTTCTCACATCCTTCCCACCTTTTTGCTCCACTTGGAATTCAACTGAACTTCTTATTCTCTGCCCCCCTCCCTCCCTCCCTCCCTCCCTCCTGCTCTCCACATGCTCATAACACATTATTCATTTCTTCCTCTCATCTTCCCAGCCCCCAAACACACACATACACACACATCACTCACCCCTTGTTTATTGATTCTCTAGATTAAAAATTCCTGGGGTGGAAGGATTGTAACACACAAGCATCAAATTATTTTGGGGTGTGCTTATTTGCCTTTCCCTTGCATCTATTTGGCCTGTGTCTGTAGACAATTATGCCTACCCAGGCCCAGACTCAGGTGCTAATAATGAAGGACAAATAGAATCATATGTGTAAACTTCCCCCACTGATGAAAATTTATATTAACTTTCTGCCACAGTAAACAGAGCTGCATAGCTACACCCTCCCGGGAGGACTGACGAGATGAATTTGCTCACTCCTACCCCAGGAAGAGATCTTGATGAGTGAGTGGGTTGTAGGAGGGGCTTGGAGGGGGTGGGGGGCGGGCTGTCGAGCTGCATATTGTGTAACCTCGCACTTATTTCCCCCCTAACGAAGACAAAACACGGGTCTGTTTAACCCATCGCAGATAAAGTGTGTGTGTTTACGACGAGCGTACGTACGTGTCTGCTGAGGCCATAACAGCGAGCGCGGCCTGCCGTCGTTTCCCGGCAAATGCTATCACTCGCTAACCAGAATATACTGCGATGTACATGTTCTAGCAGGGGGAGAATTAATGGAAACGTACTGGAATGACATTTGAAACTAGACAGCTCTATTCTGAGCATTTTATTATTTTTTTTATTATCAGGTGTGAAAGTTGGACCACATTCAATTCCTAAATGGTTGTGTTCTTCAGACATTACTTCTCTCCCATTGTCTCGATACATCTCCGTGCTTCATTACTTATGGAATCCAATTTACCCCAACAATACACCTGCTTCCTTTGGTCTGTCTCTGGCTGGTGGCTTTCGCAAGTCTCTACACTGACCTGCGCTGTGTGGCTACGTTCAGATAAGGTGACAGCAGGGCCCATTCAGCGATGCCTTTTATCTACCGCGGGGCCCTGCTCTTAGGGAAGTCCTTTAGAGCGCCTGGCGACTGAGAAACTGCACAATATACTATCACAAAGAGACAGAGAGGAAGAAAAATAGAGACGGACAGAGGGGGAGAGAAGAGACAGGGAAAGGCATTTGTGTGGGTGGAAAAAAAAGAGAGAGAGAGAGAGGTATGTGTTCGTTAAAGATGGACTCTGTGTGTGTTTGTGTGATGGAGAGAGAGAGGTCAAGTGTTCTCTTTGCACCCCACACTCCTAAACTGCAGCCACATAAAAACCACACAAACAGACACTATTCTCTCCGTATAATACACTCGTTCTCTCTGCCCGAGTGCTTGATTTCCTCTTCAGGTGATTATGATCCCTCTCCTTTTTTCGCAGTTCCAGGCGAGTGGAGGTCACACAGCTGGATGAATACCTGACATGAAATGTTGCATCGGAGCCAGCCATAGTTCATTTAGAAAAGACGCTGAGTCCAGTGGAAAAAAAACTGGAATGGTGAAGGAGGAAAAAGTGCTAGTTGCTAAAAACATTTGAATAAATAAACAAGATTGAGATCACCACCTTTGTTAGACAAAATACAACTAAAGTACAACTTGCAAGCTTTTTTTGTTTTCCTTATCAATCTTGTCAGAAGATCAGACGCAGTGAAGTTGTTGGTTTTTTTTTTCCATGGAGCGTGCGTCTATCTTTGTTTGACAGGGCCTTATTAAGAGGCTCCCACTCCAAAAACATAGCCAGGGGCGACTGGTAATCTGACTGTGGCACCAGAGAGCAAGCGGCTGCCGCAGAAGACTCGGTTTTTGTGCAAAATGCCAATATCACTAGATGCGGCTTGAAAAGATCAATGCGGCGGGGTGTCAAAAATGTGCGCACATGTGTACGAGATACGTGCACAAACAATGACACGGCAAATAAGAAAGTCGGGAGCCCTCGTTCTTTATTGCTTTCACGTGTGCACTCCGAGTCTGAACCCATGCAGATGTGACTAAGAGGAACTGTGTGAGTGAACACAAACGCCTTGATGAATTGCACTGGACAACAAATAGACAATACGCTGCCAAGTCCCAAGTAGAGCGTCATGTGCGTAATGTTCCTCTGAGCTGGTGTGTGAGTACAGCGGGTCATTGTGCAGACAGTTCACAGCGAGCATGTGGGTTTGTGTGGATGCATTTCCTGTCTGTCCGGCCTCCTGAGTACCCAGCCTAGTTCCAGTGGGTAGAAAACACACCTCACATGGAGGATCTTCTGTTGTGCACAGCATATGTGAGAGCACATGTGCTGTGTTGGACAATGGGAGGGGCATTTGGTCCACACATTGCATCTCTGTCAATCCCTGTAATAAAAGCCATTCTAGGGACAATGGTGCAAGCGTTGGACAACTGCTAGCAGTACTGTCTGTGGTATTATATCTGTCAACAGCAGAACTGAACGGTACGACTATGGGAATTACACTTTTATATACTTAATGTAAGAAAATGTATTACAATCATAAAGTTTTGATGCCCTTTGGAATCCGTCAACAAACAGAACCTATTTTTTCATCTGGAGACCAAGATATTTGGGTCAGCGAACTCCTGCGGCGCTGCAGAATTTCATCTCAACACAATTTGTCTGTATCTTTCATTCAATTTGCATATTGCACTTTGTAGTTTGTATGGCAATGTTGATGATTCAATTAATTCCGCAGCCCTACTGTCATACATCTTTGTGCCGAATAAAACACACACACACAAAAGAGAGGCTTATGTCGATTAAAAGCCCCACTGTTGTGTGCCTGTGTGTTGACACCAGCAATCCAAGCCTGTATTCCTGTTTAGTGCCTGTGTGTAAGACCTCGTCTTGGGAGCTCTGCGGTTGCAGGTCAATAGCACGAGTGTCTGTCTGTCTCATCCTGCAGATCTGAGGTTAAGTGCTGCATGAGTGAGAGTGTTACTCTGTGCCGGGGCGACGAGAGAGCGTGACCTTGAGTCTTTACCTCACCCGCTGCATGGCGAACACGGACTGTGGCTGACACACACCACACAAAACATTTTCTTTATTTCGACATACATACAACACTATTCTGTTTGTTTTTTTAAGCAGGTGAGAGGAGGGAACTTGATCAGTTCTTTCTTGCCACTATAGGGCAAATAAAGGCAGAAGTTTAGTGGTCATTACGTAGTTTATAAAAGTTTATGTGACTACTCTGTCTTGCCATTAGCCCCGAGTCCCCTCAGTGATGCTGCGCTCCATTTAAAGTGATATATCTTTTAATGAATAGCACACTTCCCCCAAAGATCAACTCAATAAATAGCCACTACATCTGCCTGTGGAAGGGCCATGGATCACGTTCACCTTCACTTTCTCTTTACTTATGTAACACTTATCTTCTCCTCTGCTGCTGCTCCTCCTCCTTCCTCCCTTCCTTCTTCCTGCGTTGTACCTCAGTGGAAGTGTAGTGAATATTCCAATTACAACGATGTGTGTTTGACCTTTAAGTGAGCAGTAGAAGATACAGTTATCTGCCTTCCACTCTGACACCCGGTGTCTATCAATCAGTGCTCCGCCACCAGAACAGAATACTACACTGAGATGTTGTCATGTTTAGCAGGCATTGTGAGTGTGTGTGTGTGAGAATTACCCCAATCACAGAAGGGAACTGGGATAAGGTGGGCAAACACTTGTGTGATAAGAAAGTAAAAAAAAACCCCGATAAGGATGGTTTGTGTGTCACTACATAAACATATACCGCACACACAAACAAGAGCGATATGTTCAACTTTTTTTTTTTTTTTTCCTTTAATCTGCCGCCAGCCTGACTGAACCTGACTTCCATAAACAAAGCCTTTTTTTCTTCCCGCAGCATCCCATATCACGCTTCTGAGAACAAGCAAGCGTGAGCGGGAGTCATACTTCTTTAGTTTCATTCTCATTCGCCGCCTTTTCCAAAGGGCTCATCTACATCTTTCATTGAATCAAGAATGGAAATGCGCAAGAAATGCTTCTTTTTCAATTTCATGCTAAAGTAGCTCAAGTTAGTGGATGTAATTTCTCCTAACAAGAAAATTTATCACTCTGTTGCACACTTAGTTCGGCTATGTGAGAAAAGGGCCTCCTTTCTGCATTTTTTTTGTCTCCCTTTGAGCTTTGATAAATGTGACAAAAGCATGATCACTCCCTTCACAGCACTCCATACAAGGACAGAACAATTACAGTGGTTATTAAAAAAAATAAAACCTCTACTTGAAATGTGCATGAAAGATAAATGACATATCATTTAGGACTGTGGTGAATGTAATATAAAATTAAGACTAAGCAAAGGGAAGGGGGGGGGGTTATTTAACATATGGTGCAGAGACTTCAACTTCTGAGTGGGAAAATTAGGTTAATGTACAGTTTCCACTGATTTGGATGGAGGGGGTTCTCTCCTCACACATTTCAAACTGCTTCCAGGAAATACGTTTTTTCTGGCAATAAACCCACATTCATTTGACGTTTCGAGCAAATTACGATTATCGCGTTCACGCTGAAATGGATGATAAAGTCCAAACAGGTGAGAAGGAATGCGTGGAAAATTGCACGCCTGGAATAATACCACGCATGGTCAAGCCACCTGCCTAATGCATATTTATCTTGTAAACTTCTGATACATGCATATGCAGAAACAATCAAGTCGTCGGGCCTCCGTTGGTAGATTTTTTATTTTTTTTTGCGCCACGGACTCAAGCGTGAAACCAGTATCAGCTTAGTGTCTAGTCAAGCTTGAAGTGCCGTGCCTTGCTCACAAAGCATGTTCTGCATATGCTCACTGGTGTCACTTTTATCAGGGTGGAACAACAAGCAGCTTTCCAGTGCTATCGCTGATCAATTCATGCGAGTTAAGCCCCCCCCCCAGTGAGGGTAAATAAGCAGTGGTTAGGTCCTGATGAGGAATGGCAGGCTGCATGGTAGGCCTGTCTGTATCTCCTGCAATGAATCCCTGACTTCCACCATTAACCTCAGATGAGAGGACGTCTCTTTCTCGGCCCACCCACTCGGAGAACTTCCGGTAGATTTGGATTCATAAACTACCTCCACAGACTTTTACTCTAGCTCACATTAAAAAAAAACAAACATAGCAAATATTATTGTTAAAGTCGTAAATGACAAAGACGTCAGTCCACCTTGGCAGCAGCACATGGATGACTTGACCTTGACTGATACACTGTAAAATCCGGAAGCTTCACTTCTAAAGCCTGCAGTGAAGAGAGCCAAAGCCGGCGCTAAGTGACATGTCAGTCAGTTCGTTTGTTTGGAGCCTTCAATTCCCCATGGCCTGAGCTTATTTACCGCATCTGTATGAAAAGCTGTGAAGAGGAGAGAGGACCGAGAGCCCGGCTGGCTCTATTACATATGTATACGATGTTTGGAGGCTGTGCGCAAAGAGCATCTTCCCTTGCAGCGTGGTAGTGTAACAACTACAAACAACTTGGGAGAAGGATAGAGCCATTTATGTATTCCAAAATGGGTCAGGGATGAAGGTAATCGGAGCAGCCGAGTGTTGACAAATGCAACATAAAAATACGATACCTGGAAGCAGAGACTCTGCGTGCACTTTAGAGACCCAGGGACATTACAGATGCTACTACTTCTTACCAGTCATCTTCTTAACCAGATTTTAAGTCATTTTATTTTAAGTAAGAGAAGGGGAGGGCGGCGGTGTACACACAACAAACCATCGGGCATGCGTTTCAGAGTCTGATTTGTTACTATTCATGACTAAAGCGGAGAGGAACTGTAATACTAGACATGCTTGTTAAATTCACAACACTCCAAAGCTGCCTTCTAGCAAATCCTGTCTTTTGGTTGTCAGCTTAAGACACCCTGGCATTTGCATATGTAGGATTTTTAAGCTCTGTTAAATGGATAGCAGTGTCGTGGCCTATCAAATGACTATAAGCTACTTGCCTTATTTTTTTTATTTCTTTCTTTTTTTGAAAGGGGGAAGGGAGCCATGTGCAGAAAAAGCAGGCAGCAATGCGTTACCGTGCACGCACCAGAAAGCGCCCGAGCACACATGTTTCCTGTTAAACTCCACATTAGGGCAAAAAACAGAACCATTTACATGTATGTATTCAGGCTGTGTGTGTGTGTGTGTGTGTGTGTGTCAGTAACACTCCACCCAGCCATATTAATGACTGGCACTACGTTAAAGCCAACAACGGGGGAGTGGCAACAAACAATGACAGAATGCCTGTTTTCGATTGTGAAGCCACGAAAGATGATACGCCATTCACCACCAAGGCACTTTGCCAATAAATTATTGCGGAGGGTATTGAGCTGAAGCAATTGCTCAAGTCCTTCACAGCATGTGTGAGAGAGTGTGTGTGTGTGTGTGTGTACGCATGCCTGTATATGTGTTTGCGCTTGTGTGAGCGGACTATAGATCCAGTGCCATTTATTTCCCAGAGCTGAAGCGGGGCAGTTAGGGAGGCGTAAAAGGAAATGAGTTGTGAAGTGGCCATTGATCCTGGCCTGCACTAGGTTGGCTGGAGACTGCACGACTATTGGCCACTGTATGGGCTACTGAATGACTGCCTCTTATTTACACTCAGGTGGTTAACCCATGGCCCAGTTTCTTTATCACTGGGCTAATGTGTTTAAAAGAAGCGGCAAAGCAAAAGAGAGAATGAAAAGGCGTACTTTAAGCTGAACGTCAACGGACTTTGCTTTGAATGCATTCACCGTCACCACTAAAATGACGCCCATGCACTTGTCTCAAACGTACGCAGTGTGATCTGTTCTCTACCTGTGTCATCTTCAACTTGTAGCCTCACCACTGCTCGAGCATAAAATACCCATAAGCAGCATCTATTTCCAGCAGGTTTCACGCTATATCTTTCTCATCCTCTCTTCTCGATTCTTCCGTCTCTCTCTCCCCACACTTACTGTCCCCTTTCTCCTCGTCTCTCTTTCAAGCCCCTTGCAGCTTGACATTTCACCATGATCTCGGGGGACTCCTGCGCGAAATGGAGTTACTGGGAGAGCGCCACTGTAAATTCCAGGAGGCCACACGTAATGTGCCTTAAACATAGATGGACAGGCCGGGTTTAAAGGAGCGGAAGAATGCGACGGTGTGAAAAAAAAATATGTGGAACGGCGAGAGACGGAGGGGAAGGACGAGGACGAGGCGGCATCCGGATAGATAATAGAATAATACTGTGTTTTGTCTGGGGAAGAGTGAGCAAACAGTAGCCATGCTGTCATTCACAACCTATATCTTTAGTGTCATCACAGGGGGGGAAACTAGCGGCCTATATGTCACCGGCCTGTATGTACTATTCTGAGGGGACTGTCTGCAGAAAGTCAGGCATGAGGAGATGGCTTTCGCTGCGAGCGAGTCAGACACAAGCATCTTTTCAATGTGTGTGTGGGGTAATTTTTACAAAGACACACTATGCTGCTTCCCTTGTACTTCTCCAGCCTTTAGAGAAAAACCTTATCTTCACACGGATGATGACGGCTCACAAAAGACTCCTTTATAATATTGTTCATATTTCAGGGCAGGTCTTTCTCCTGTCCTGAGAGGTGATTGATGCATCAGGCCAGAGCTAGTGTCTTATTTACACAGTTGAGTGGGGACAATCTCAGGCCTGAAAGATAAACCTAATGAGCTTCTTTGTGTAAGGGTGCAAATGAGGGAAACCGTTCCTACCCTCCCTCCTTCCCTTTTCTATCCAAAGGGACAGTCTGGGTGATTAGGCCTTTAAATTATGCTCAAGGGCAAAGCCCAGATTTGCATCTTTTGTGTGTGTGTGTGTGTGTGTGTGTGGGTGGGTGGGTAGGTGGGGGTGACAGATGCAGGTGAAGGGCAGAAGAGAGAGGGTGATGCTTGAGGCTAGTTTGTGGCAGGTGAGTCAGACAGTATGTACCGAAACAACAAACTCAAGTAGTTGTAAGAGGAAGGTGAGCTCACGTCTGGCAAATGAATGCACACACACACACACACACACATAAAGTAATTTTGTCATTTGTCTGTGGGGTAACTTTCTCCCTAATGACTTTCATTTTGGGGAAAATTTCATTTGCCCCTAAATCCTAAATGTTACCCATCACTTGCTGTCAGATTTCTCATCCCTCCTCTTTCCTCCAGCTAAACAGCTAGGAAGGCAGGTTAATTGCTGTCACTCTCAAGTTGGACCACTGCCACGCTCTCGTGTTGCAACGGGGGTAGCCGAGAAGAAAGATGGCACCTCGGCGCACTTATTGTAATTTCTGTCAAACTGCTGCAGTCATTTAAATGGGGCTGGATAGTTTGCATTTTGCTGCATCATGTGCCTCAGGAAAACACTGAGATGCAAACCCAGTCAGTTTACCAACACGTAAACTCACTGCTACACTCTCTAATAAACCGCATTTTGGTGGAGTAAACAAATATTTATCCTCCCAAAGAAGAAAAAGCAACAACAAGACTTGTTGTTGTCTTGTTTGTGGAAAAAACAGCGAGCTTTTTATATGTTTAATGAGTCAATGAGTGGGTTCTTCTGGATGAGTAAGAACACCACTAAGACTTAGGTTAGATCTTGTGACCCGACGGCCTCACTCTTGCTCTGAATATCAATACACTTCCTACAGTAGTGAGCCCATTTACAGGGGGCAGTGGTCCCGAGTATGGACTCATCAATTCCACTGATAACCCTGGCAGGATTAAGTCTACAGACCACTGTAATCAACTAACAGGCTCATTATGGACATTATGGTATGGATCCAAAGATCAATGCCAGGCTGCAATGTACATACATAATATTAAAACATAAAAACCCGGTGGAGGGTTAAAGTGATTGGAAATAAAAGCTCAGCACTTTTTCTTTTTTTTTCAACAAGACAGCTTTTATAGTGAACATTTAGCATAGTAATTAGGGTTGTGTAACATTCATCATTTGCTCTGATACATATCTGTCGCTGGCAAATTGCAATCAGATACAGTGGGTATCTAATCTGTGATCTCAAATCAAATTAGGTCTATTTAGACAACCTTGAGGGTGGGGGTGATGAAACCCACGACAGAAAATTAGGGGCTGGAAATTCAATTGTGACACAGTGGCTGCGACTCCGATGCACGGATGACGGAGTATGTGACTTAGAGTACGGTGAAAAACAAGTGCGTTGTGTATTTATTTCGAGTAAAAAAAAAACAAAAAACCAACCTCTCTTTTATCAACATTTGAATATGGAAATAATTGCGCCTGTGTACCTTGGACTTGATCTGTGTCCCGCAAGAATGTGGCTGAATCTAAGGCGACGAGACCTTAAGATGCTGCTTTTCTAATTATAGCTGCAGGTGGTATTTTGGAGCTAGTAGGTAATGGCTCAACCCACAGGGACAGTGGAGAATTCATCAGTGCTTATTATTAATCATCCCCCCAGCAGCGTGATGAGAGACTGGAGCCTCTATACCCACTGGACCACTCAATGTCATTCCAAATGCGGCTGGGAAATTAAACCCAACAGCCTTCCTTCAAAATGCACTAAGAGCAGACACTGAGTGGAATTCATTATAATGACACAGGTGCGAAAAAATCAAGTCAAATTAAAAATAATAATAATAATACTACTAATACTAATAAGCATGGACGGACACACACACATACTGTATATGACCACATGGTATCCATACTTCATTCATACGTCATTCACTCACACAAACCTGCCAACATCACAGTCCCTTTCCTCAAAAGACCACGTGAGCAACTGCACAAAAGCACTGCTCTGTGCTGACAAATGTCTTTTAAAAAAGATCTTTTATCGTCTTCCATGGACCGAGCTCGTTGTGCAAAGAGATGCGGCGTGTGCACGCACCACAGGAAGTGTATGTGAAGTTAACAGCACAGGGCCCCTGTTTTAAAAAGCCTCCAGAGACCTGTTAGCTGGACTGCTCATTTCAATGTGTCTGTCTCTGGGCTGGGAGAAGGGCTTGGGCTGGCCTCTTTACAAGGTGCACACTGTCATAGCCTCCCACCATCCACTCCACTACACCCACCCACCCACCCACCACCAGAGTCTTCTCCTAGCCATACGTCCATCTCAGGGACTTAACTAGACACTTTATGCTTATGCCGCTTTTCCCTCTGAGTACCTTTTTTTTTCTTCCTTTTTTTAATAATGGCACAGCTTTCATTGCTTTACAGTCACACACACACACACACACACACACACACATACTTGGGCCGAACAATTTCATCATTACGTTAAAATTTCTGAATTGCAAAGGCTGCAATTTATTCTTTCTGGTTGTGATTGTTTCGCGTTGTATGCCAAATTAAAACAATCACACCATTAAGTTCTGTATCACTTATTTCTCAACCTATTTACATCTATCTACAGTACATGGTATGATATAGCTTGTTATTTTCCTTTCGTTCCTTACGTTCTGTAGCTGCAGTGCTGCAGGGGGGCGGGCAATAGTTCCATAACAATATCTATCACAATAACACTGTCTTTAATCGAAATATCACAAAAGTGGATTTGCATGCTTTGAATCACATGTGTCAATTCACTACAATTTGGTGTTTCCTCTCAAGAGGATAAATCAGTTTTTAAATCACCTGACATTTAACGTGCAGCTACACACCACTTTTGCCCCTTGCTCTCAATCCCTTCCTACCGGATTATCAGCGTAGACAGAGGGGCCGTCCCCTACCTAACACCTTCAAATGCAAACATGCGATGGCAGATAAAGAAAAAAGAGAGGGAATCGACCCCAATCGCGTGTGTGTGTGTGTGTGTGTGGGAGCAGTGGCAGAGAGGTGATAAATGGGGGTCGAGGCCAAAGTGTGACGATACCACTGCAGCCACCAGCAGCACGCTGTGGTGCTGTGTGGTGGACGGACGGTGGGTGCAAGGAAGAGATCAGGGTATGGGGGTGGATGAGGTGATGATGGGGCCCTGCAGGACATGCTTTATTTTGCTACACTGAATACCCCCCATCTCTCTCTCTCTCTCACACACACACACAGCAACATATCGGCATCTATTGTATCGCACCAAGCTGACCCCAGGGTTTCAGCTGCTGCCATAACGACACACAAGCATAACACACACACACACACACACACACAAACACACACACACACACACACACACAAACACAGAAGTATACGCATGCATGGAAATTCTCATCCAACCTAAAGGACAGCACGCATCATTATAAACCTGCGGCGTTATCCCCGTCCAACCTAAAGCGCAGCCCTCTGACCTCATCTCCCACTGCTCTTTTGGCAAACTGTCAAAGCCATCATTCACAGTGAAAAGACACGAGAGACACTTGACTCCTTTACTCGGCTGGTGACTGACTTTCACAACTCCTGCCCCCCAGCAGCCGCCTCCCACACCCACAATGTGAGTGCGTTCATCCTTAACTTACTACGACAAAGCATGGAGTCCGCCTGCGCCGGGCAATATTTCAACAACAATAGATATCGCAATGTCACTTTCTTCAGTGGCAGCACAACAAAGGGACAATATAATCGGATATGTTTATACACTGTGAAAGAGACACTAGTATTTGCAAATGTCAAAGTTTTTGTTGAGAATTTAACATCCACATGAAGATATTTCAACACTCACTCAGGAGCAAACACACAAAAATCTATTGTGTTTCATCACAATAATGTTTTTTTTCAGTGAAACACAGATGTTGAGATTAAAAAAGTCCTAAAGTCCTCCCACATAAAAAAAAAAATATTTAAAGAAAACATAATCACATGGTAAGATGGAAAATAATCTAAATTATTTTGTGGAATAAAGTGGAATAAAGTGGAATAAAGGAAATGGATACAAATGGTCAGATGTTTCTCTGTCGCTGGTGGAGCCTGAGCCTCTGCATGTGTGTGTTACAGCCTCCAACCAGTGCCGAATAAGGAGGCCCTCTGGTGGATACAGCACTGCCATGACAGACGCACACTCACACAAAACACACACATCTGTATGCTCGCACACACACTGTCTCTCAGGCTTGCTCTCTGTCTTTCTTCTGCACACTCTCTCTCACACACACACACACACACACACATGGCCTTACATCTCTGCAAGAATATCTCTATACAAACTGTACTCGCATTGCAAAAACACAAAGTCACAAACAAAATCTATCAACAACTTAAAAATTCCCCCAGCAGGAAAGAAAAACATTTCTGTCAAACTGCAGGCAACAGCTCCAGGCAAAAATGTGCTGACAGCTTGACAAACTAATGAGGAAATTTAGCAGCACACGCAAACAGCAGATTATGCTGTATAAACAAGACAAACAAATAAAAAAAAAAACACCACAACAACAAACTATATTTCATTTTGTGCCTACTGCTTTAGTAAGAGAGCGCTGTCTGAGAAGAGAGCACAGTGGGAGAGCGAGGGTGCAACAGAGTGAGTGTGAGAGAGAGAGAGGGAGAGAGAGAGAACGGCAGAGAGAGACGAGACGGGGGAGAAACACAACTTACCTGCTGTTGTTGCAGATGCAGCAGCTCGACTGTGCTTACTTCGCTGCTCGTGTCACCAGCGCTTGATCTCCCATCTCTACTGCCAGCCTCTAATTGGCTGCTGCTTAGGGTGCTCATTCCATTTTGACTCATTGAACTGTTGCTTATTGTCTCTGTGGCCGACTCCTGCATCATCATGATTTAAAACCTAGAAGTGATTAAGAGGCACCAGTTAGGGCTCTCCTTGTTACAATTCCCCCCTTCTTCCCTCCTATATTTTTTTTTTTGTGTGTTACGCTTCCATTATCAAGCCCTCAGTCCCCCTCTGCAAATTAAAGCATTTAAAGAAGAGGGAGGGGGGAAAGGGAGATGGGGTGGTGGTGGTGGTAGTGGTGGGGGGGGGGATGCAGGAGGAGCAATTATGCATTCATTGTGTAAATGAAGCAATACAAAGAGATGCACATCCTGGTGCTATTAGAAAACGGGAGGAGTTTCCAAATATAGCGAATGTTTTTTATCCACAGAAATTTGGATAGGAATCGTCAAAGCGTGCTGCTTCATGACACAGTTTGTTTTAAATAGAAATTCTTTTTCTCCAAAAAAAAAAAAAAATATTCAGAAATGAGTATAATGTCTGCATACACTCTCAGACAGCCAGGCACCACATAGGACGCGAAAAAGCTGACACGTGAGGCACTCCTGAAATATCTGAACGTCTTGAAGCTGTCAGGTTTTTTAGAGTCATAAACTGAATGAAGTTGCCTAATGACGCAAAGCTAATCATGCAAAATTAAAATTTGGTGATGGGGTGGGAGGAGACAGAGGAGGAGGAGGGGGGGGGGCACCGCGTCACATGGCGCAGGGCAAGTGATGAACACTATAATGGGTTTGTCATCTTTGCTATAGCTAAATACAATCTGCCTCACAGGCTTCCATGGAGGACGGACGCTGGTGTGTCATTTATTTATTTAGTTATTATTTTCAGTTCAATTTAATTTCTTCCTCATTTTTATTTTTTTTTGTGATGTTTGAGAGAGAAAAGAAAAAAACAAGAACAGAATACATTGCTGCAATCAAACTTTTTTAAGTTATGAAAACACAAATAAATGATGTTGATTTATGTTTGCTGGACATTTTTGAGAGAAAAGGAAGGGAAGAAAAGGGGGGGAATATCAGGAATATCACTAATGATTGTGCTAAAAACGGCATAAATTATGCATATTACCTCCTCTCTCTCTGTCTCTCTCTCTCTAGTAATAAATGTTTTATAATTTCCTCTGCATTTAATGCTCTGTACCTTTACTAGGGCAGAGAGTAATGTAAGCAGACACTCCACACAATAAATAAATAAGCTTGACTAGGAAAATAATTATTTTGTAAAAAAAAAAGAAAAGAAAAAAGGACCAGCTTCTTTTTCATGCACAAGGGCAATAAGATAATAACACGTGCAACAAAAGAGGAACAGGTGACGATGATGACTCCCTGTGTCTGTATGTATTGTTTGGCCAGTTTTAATAGAAGTGTGTCCACGTCCTCGTCTTTGTGTGTGTGTGTTTGACGAGGGGCAGATACAGGACAGGCCTTTAAGGATGTCTACAGCCAGGATAAACAGGATCCAGCCAGCGAGAACAAACAGGGCTGAGCAGTTACACAGAGCAGGGCGACAGCTGCCCAGGACACAAGTAAATAGGGAAGAGGCCAGGACAAGGCATGCTTGTGAACAAACAGGCCCCTGTTTAACACCGCGCCGCTCACTACTGATGGAAAGCGACACAGAGGAAAGACAGAAGGCGAAGGAGGGAGAGAGAGAGAGAGAGAGAGAGTGAGGAGTGGAGAAGGTGGGGAGAGACAGAGGGAAAGAGAGAGTAGAGGAGTGTGTGTGGGAGGGAGGAAGGTAGTGTGTGTGTGTGTGTGTGTGTGTGTGTGTGTGTTGGGGGGGGGCACACAATGTGACATCCAATCCGGTGATGAATCTCAGCAAAAGCAACTCAAGGCTGCAGCAGAGATCAGCCGGCTAATAAGTATTCAAATTAGGCATAAATTTTACATGCCCGATGTTTAAAATATTCAGAGAAAGACTGTCTGATTGCCTTTACTACGATTTTATGAACATTCTAATGGAAACAGGATAGGTTTTTTGTTGTCGTATTTTTTATTTTTATTTCCTGTGCTGGCAATGGATGTTCAGAAAACTTAAATAGATATATTTATATACGATGAGGAAATAAGGATTTTCAATAACATCTGAACAAAGTCAGAGAGAAATTGCTACTGAATGAAATTTGCTTTAAATATACTGTATATATATGTATATATATATATATATATACATATATATATATATATATATACACATATATATATATATAAATATATAATTAATACTATGAATAGAAAAGGCAAAAGAAAGAGTCTAATTATTTGTATTTCATTCACAAAACGCCACAAGTCCAAATGTCCAACTGTTTCCGAGTGCTACAATCTTTTCCCACCTCCGCCAATAAGAAAAATAACATCTGTGCAATGTGTGCCGCCGCGACGAAATGATAATGCAGATGTATGCAAAGTGTATTCGCAGAGATCAGATGGTGCTTTAACCTTAATGACAGCGGTGAGATAAATTAATTAGCCATCTAAAGGCGGCATTCAAATCTGCCAATTAGAATGTCAATTAAGAACACAGCCGGGCTGCAATGATGAGCGAGCTACTGAACTGCGGGTCTGACTGTGGGGGTGATGGAACTGTCACACACACACACACACACACACACACACAATACTCAAGAGAGACAGATAGTGACAATATTCAGCACCTGAGGGTGTGACTGTATGCGGGGTGTGTATCTACATTTGTGTATGTGTGTGTGTGTGTGTGTGCCTACCACAGGTTCTCCGTAGCCTGTACCCCTCCTCCCTGAGGGATATCAGCCCTGACCGCGACTCAGCCAGTCCTAAAGCATCTGGGTCATAAGGAGCCAGGCCACCCCGAGCTACAATATCGACTGAGGCCCCCGGCTCTGATGTGTGCCGGTGGTGTCAGCGGTAAACGCCTTGTGTGCGAGGCTGCTGTTGCCGCCGTCTTGCCCACACGTGCGTTTTGACGTCCTATAAAATTGCCGGTGTCCTGCATTTCAGCACAACCCACTATTTGATGCCGTTTCCCTGAAGCCATAATCTTCCAATGAGGGGAGAACCTGAGACTACTCATTATCACGATCGGAAGCAGAGAGGAAGGCTGTCATTGGCCTTGTAATGCGCTGGTAATTCTGTCGATGTATAGCTCTGGGAAGGAAGATGATACCTGATACTACGCGTTTAGGTTGTGACGTGGTGGGAAGATAGCGAGACGCGGAGATAACTAAATCTACTGCCGTCAGTGGCCCGCTGATGGCGCCAACATTTCCCAGTGAGGCGGAGGCGGGGGGAGCATGAAAAGTATGTCCTGATAAAGCAAAGAGACAAAGACTGACATTTTATTTACAAAGCTTCAGACCAACTCCAGCTTTTGTCTCGTTCCTTGCGCAACCGTGGCCTTGCTCGCTGTTCCTCTTCAGCTTGAGCAAATGTTTACACTCGAATCTTACACTATGCAAATCTGTCTCTTCCATCAGGTGCAAAATCGGAGGGTCCTGGGCAACACACTTGGCCCAGACACTGGGAGAAACTGTGCTCTTTTCTCTTCCAAGAAGTGACACAACAAAGGTGCAAGGAGAACTGAGCATTTCTCTCTTTCTCCCTCACTCTCTCTCTCTTTCGCTCATGCACACATACACACCAAACCTATCATTAAAGGGGGGAAAGAAGCAGCCCTCCATCTTTGTTTGCGAGCCCTAAAAGCCCTTAATGTAGCCTCATTACCTGGCCTGTCTCTCGCTCTATCATGTGCAGTAAACACACACTATGACACTGGCCATCCATCTAGTGGGAATACACAGCTGCCCGCTGTGTTCCAACACTGTCTAGGGAACACTAGGGAATTTAACACACACGCGATGCACTGTTAACGCACAACAGGCTTGACACTGGTTTGGTTCAGACTCTCTGGATGATCCATTTTAAGCATGACGATGTTCTCTGCTCCGTCTTAATCTGGAACAGTATTTTCATTACAAAAGCGCTAACTCTGGTGATCCCAGGCATACATTCATCAGCTGCACACATTTCAGGTGGCTCGCTGGAATTCATGTGGTTTGTGAGATCAAAATTAAAAAAAAAAATAGAAATTACATTTCACAGTCTGCTGACTCCTCACAGCTCTCTGATCAGGTCCAGATATGGTTACCATTTAAAACAATCACAGATTCTGTGCTTGAGTGAAATTAATCCATCATTGCCATAAGTTACTATGCATACAAAATAAAGAAGTAACTGGGCAAGGGCACGGGATCACATATTCAACACTTCAGATTGCTTAATAAATCAAAATGCCACTTATGTGCCGAGTGGAAAAAAGGGAAAGAAATGGTGTTTAAAACCACCGCAATTTAAAAGTGATACATTTAAATCCAAGACCAAATAGCGAAGGACAAAAAACAACAACTTTAACAAAAGTCTTGCATAAATTTATGCAAGGACTGCTATGAATTTATGCCTTTGACAAATCTTTGATTACGATCACATGTTTGTTTGTAGTTGGGTGTGCCGTAAATCTCTCTTTTGGCAGAAAGTTGTTACAGTACAGACGCCACAAGCAGTTTATTAAAGCCTTCAGCCTGAAGCAGTGATTTTTTTTTTTGTGGCGTCGCAGATGGAAAAACGACCACTTGGAAAACTGTGTTCGACAAAACCCAGTCCCCCGGATTAAATACGGAAAGCTAGGCTGTCGCACCTTAGAATTAAAAGCTTCCTTTTTGGCACTAAGGAGCCACCATAAAGGAGCATTAATGACTACTTCTTATAAACCTGTGTATGGTAATGGTCTCTGCTCTCAGATATAGCAATTTCAAAAGTGCTTCACCAGTGAATAAAGATTGCTTTGGAAAGAAGAGGACTGAAGAAATCATATTTACAAAATCAGGAGTGGGGCCAAATGAAAAGAGATGAATATGAATAATGGACTTTGCCTCTTTTTTTTCCCCGGGATTAATATTATTCAAAGCAACAGAATCAAACGTGGTTATCTCCTGTCCAATGAGCCCCTACGCTGACAAAACCTCAGTCATATTTCAATTCTTCATTTGAGCCGACAATAAATTGTAGTTCTGTGATAGGAGACATTCAGCCAAGAATGTTCGGAACTTAATTCTCTTCTATTTACCATACGGAGATGAGACGGAAGAAGATAAAAGACTAGACTATTTGCCACAGTGTGTAAATGTCCCTGAATGGTGTGTGCGAGTGTGTTTGTGGAGAACAGAAAGGGGAAGAAATGACAAAGAAAAGCAGGGGAAAGAGTGTAAAGTGCATGTTCAATTGTGCGGTCCACACAATGTCTCCTTAGAATCAAATGCAAGAGGCACTTGTGAATACCGCAGATGATACTATACTAATACAATCCATTTTTTATGTGAATATAACCAGCTCCGAAATATGACAATGGCAAAATATAGTTATTGTCCATAAACTATTCAGTTAATAATAATAAAAAAGGGGATTAAAATGAAATGAAATTAAAAAAAAACTAAAATAATAGTGCAGCAATAAATGCACATTTCTTGAATGTACTTCAGTGGCACAGCACACACCTCACAGAAAGAGTCAAAGAGGAGGAAAGAAACTCCAGCACTGAGGCTCATCCCATATCATTTACATTTTACCCATCAGGCTCCGTTTTCAGTGTGCTGATGCAGGAGACAGCCCCGCCGCGCGTGCGAGTGAGACACGCGGTGACGAAAGCTGATCAGCCCGCTCTCATTTGCATATTTGCCAATTCCATTAATTAACTCGGCCCACCTAATCAGGGCTAATTGACCTATAAAGAAGGGAGGCCTCATTGTCTCATCCAATCATCTTCACCAAGCGCAGAGGAGGTGCGTCGGTGAAAGCAGGGGTACTTCCGACCTGACGGTATTTATAGACCTCTTGTGAGGAAGTTTTTCACTTAAGCAACCAGCGACTGAGCTGCTGTGACACGGAGGAAAAAAAAAAAAACACACACACACACACACACACAAAAAGGAAGGAGAAGAGGACAAATTCTTTACATGTGTGGCGTTCTTGTCGGAGAAAATTCGGGGAGGATCTAATGACAGTCGCTGGCCTGACTCTCCGGTCGTCGCCACGGCGTGGCAGATCCAGAGGACAGGCACAGGGAGCCGGCCGCGGCCGCCACAGCGACAGAGACATAGCTCATTGTGACATTTCCAGTTATTTCTGGTTGATTAGGGCCATTATGTCTCCAGCTCTGATTTATGTTGTCATTCCCCCTCAGCAGTCCTGCATCAATAGATCTTAATGAATTGGTAAATAAGGGTGAAGATTACAGTTGACAACACCGCAACATTCCTCATTCATACCAGACAAGATTTATGTAACCAATTAGGAGCATAACAGGGGGGGACTGGTCAGAAGAAGAAATAATCTTTCAACAGGAAAATTAAAAAAAGACGAACCCACGACAAAATAGATAATGGACAGTCTTTACCGCCGGCTTAGTCACACTGTGTCCATGCCCGGCTGGGGACTTTAAAACTCAGGAGAATGGATCCTTCTCTTTCCTCGTATGATTAAAAAAAAATAAAAAAAAAATTGATTTGACAAAAAAAAAATAATACACAGAATGGATGACAGCGTGTAGTGCCTGACTGCTGAAGTGTACAAAAAAAAACACAC
Organism: Solea senegalensis; assembly: GCF_019176455.1. Classification (NCBI taxonomy): domain Eukaryota; kingdom Metazoa; phylum Chordata; class Actinopteri; order Pleuronectiformes; family Soleidae; genus Solea; species Solea senegalensis. Next base: position 27,212,890 of record NC_058023.1, on the reverse strand, counting down.
CCACATATGAATATAATGTCCCAACCAAAGATGATGATGATGGAATCAACAGATTAAAAATTAAGCCCTTGCCAACAAAGCACCACTTTGATATGGAAATGTACAATTTCAAGAAGCCACTCTTCCCCCACAACCATCAAAAACAGAGTCAATGAAAATGAGAAGGGGCGTATATCTGAGTCGAGCTGTGTGTGTGTGTGTGTGTGTGTGTGTGGTGGGGGCCCACAAATCAATTGTTCACCTAACGTCTGATACATCAACTGACAAAAAAAAGAAGAAAAATTATTCATTTGCATTTTTTAATAGTCTCCTATTTCTATTTCTTAATTCACCTACACTGCAGATACACACATTTGTTATCAGACAAAGAGAGGCTTCTTTGTTATTAAAAAAAGAAATAAATAATAATAATTCAGATAAAAGTGCTGATCATCAATAGCCAGCGACAGGCCAGGAAGAGCCATAGGGCAGGAGTGAACAGAGGTGGAAAATTAAAGCAGAGTGATACGGGAGCCGGCTCCTTTCAGCCTCTCTCCCCTTCAAGCACATGCAAATGAGACCGTGCTGCTTAACTGCATCATTTATGTGGATAATAGCGGCATCATCATTACGGGAACTCAAATTAAATTACATCACAATTAGCATAACAAAGTGATTGGTTAAACTTTCAAAACAAATAACGCGGCTCGCCTAATGAACAGTGTTAATTGGCCGGCGTGCATTCTAAATAAAACATGTAGGTAAACATGTGTTTTAGGGGGAAACTATTTCAAAATTCATTGTCGTCTGTTTTATTTCGACAAAATGAAACAGATGTGGACAGAAGAAATGGAAAAATAATCATAAAAAAAATAATAATAATCCTCAAAACCGAATACTGCCTGGGGGATTTGTAAGCTGAAATATAAAATGTGTAGCATTTAATTTTATTGCGCTAAAGAACCTATTATATGCCAGACTCTGGAGAACAATGTAAATTATCTGCCTTCAAAATGGAGTTTGGCCAATTCTCCATGTGAACTAATCACGTAGCTCATTATGCATTAGGGTATTAAATTATGAAGAGGAGTCCCTTTCGCATTCCTGCACAAAGCCCTATGAAATGTTAATAATATGCCCACAATAGCCCAATACCATGCCTTGCTCACCCTCATCAATATTTAAGTAAACAAATTATCCAACTTGCCTTTGATAAAGATAATTAGTGCTTCACCGATTATCAGTCTTGTGACCTCTCTCCTCTTCAAACTAAACATCTGCTCCAAAGAGGGTTTTTTTTTATTATTCTTTCCACAAGAGAAAAACAAATAAGACAAAGTCCAAGGAAGAGCTTTGCTCTCTCAAAAACACATACAGCAACTGCAGCTGTTTAATATTTGATTGTTATCAGCTTTAAAGAAAAAAGAAAAGAAAAAAGAAAAGGTTAGACAGTGGCTGTGCCCTCTTGTTATTCTGTGGTTAACAGTTGTCTTCTAATGATCAATGATTAGCTTTTCAAACAAGCAGCAACAACAACAACAACAACAACAACAAAAAACCAACAACACTCTAACCAACTACTACGAGAGCAAACTCTCACACTCACTCTCTCTCTCTCTCGCTCTCTCCCCCTCTCTCTCACACACACACACACACACGCTCTCAACTCATGCAGACACACACACAAAGCCACATCAGTGAACAGGCGCGCGTGCACGCACGCACGCACACACACAAACACACACTAAGCCATTAATCAGCACTAATTAAGCAGCAGATTAACAGAGCCTGCAGACCAAGACTGCACAGTTACACAGTGGGACGACCAACAGGGAAGTCAGGAGACACAAGCCGCCAATAAAACACAACCATTAAACACAGCCAGATCTAGATTTGACTATGAATGACAGACGATTGAGGGGTGGATGGATGGATGGATGGATGGATGAATGGATGGATGGGTGACTGGAGGGATGGACGGAGTCTGCCTAACTTTTTTTTTTTTTTTTTACCTGAAAGTGAGAAGTGCCAGAAGCTTGACCAGAGAGCAGAGTGCGTGCCCCTGCCACTGCCGAGGGTGTCTAGCAGCAACGGCCGCAAGTCGACTGGTGTCACTGCGTGGAGAGGCAACACTATCTGTGTCATCACTTCAGCCGTGTTTATGGGGGATGGCATCATAAACAAGCCAGCTCCCCCCCTGCCACCCACCAACCCAGCCCCCGCCCCAGCTCCCCCCACTCCTTCTCTCCTCTCCTCTGCTCTGCTCTGCTCTCCCTCTCTCGCTGCTGCTGCTGCTGCTTCTGCTTCACCACCACCACCACCGCCGCCGCCGCCGCCGCCGCCACTGCCGTGCCATTCATGCATACTTAAATCACCCTCGCTCCATTAAAAAAAAAGAAAGAAAGACGGGAAAAGAAAGAAGGAAAGAAAGAAAGAGAGCCTAGATGTCTCTCCTGACAATTATTCTATCATTTCCAGTTGTCACCGGGGCAATTACCGACCGGGGCCCCCCTGTGCGGGTCAGACATGCAGGCCCGATAGGAGAGGCTGGAGTTGGGGGTGAGAAGGAAAAAAGTGGGAAAGGGGACGGCGGAGTGAGTGTGTGTGTGCGTGAGTGTGAACGGAGGGGTGGGGTGTGTAGTGTACAAAATGGAAATTTATGACAGAGACACGGTAGCTTCTTTCTCTCTCCACGCTGGAAATAATTACACCATCATTTCTTATGCCTGCCAATGATGAAATATATCACAATTACTGAAAACACCTACTTATCATTTCATTCCCCCCACTTGATTTATTTACAAAGAAGAATTATGACTGAAATTTCTATTTCACTCAATTTTTTTTTTTTTTCAAAACACAACCTTGAATCTGATTCTATTTTTTTCTCATAGTTAAAATAACTCTACATTTTAATTTTTTGGTGTAAGAGGGAGAGTGTGTGAAGCATGTACTCAGTGAGTATATGTGTGTGGGGGTGGGTCCTGTGTGTGTGTGTGTGTAGAGTATGTGAGAGAGTGTGAGGGGATCTTCACACGGGGAGCACCGTGACTCCTCGCAGGATGCTCGCCCGCCTCTCCCCTTCGCTGCTCGCCTGCATGCTTACCAGGCGCCCGCTCGCGCTCTAATCGCACATCTGCTTCTCTCAACACTCTCTCCGTCTCTCTCCCCCTTTTAAGTGCACACCAAATACACACACACACACACAACCTGCTGGACTGGCTCTCTGCTTGAGAGGGAACCGGAGACAGAGCCGGAGGATGCCGCGACAAGAGGTGCATTCACCACGGAGGTATGTTCGCCTGGCTTTATTTCAGTGCAATCCACTGCCGTTCTTTTCAGTGCAGACGGTGTGCATGCAAATGTGTGTGTGTGTGTGTGTGGATGAAAAGATTCTCAATGGGATTAGTAAAGGGCTAAGCAGTAGTCAGTATAGTCTCCACACTGTGCTCCGGCTGAGAGTGGATAAGACTATCAAAAACAATTAGCCACATCACATCCTCGCACCACCGACGATACACAAGCACACGTGCAAACAAAGCCATAATTAGACCACAGCCGCAACAACAGAGGAGAGACAGGGCAGACAAAAATGACCTACCTCTTAAACAATGAACGCAAAAAAAAAATCCACCACAAAAAGAAGCATCTGAAGAAATAGTCTCAGGGAAGTGGCATTGTGAGTGTGTATCAAAAAACACAGGGAGCAGAGGGCTAAACACCACGAGTGGAAAAGTGTGTGGGGGGGGCGAAAGTGAAGAAAAACAAAAATAGAGAGAAAGTAGCTCACGCTGACTGTCAAAGATATCACCAGAGGAAATATTTACAGCGATATTTACAGTAGTGAGAGGGGAGAGCACCTCTGCCTGGTCACGTCTGGGAGACAGTTGCCGTTTCAGCGCTGCCTAATTAAAACAAGTCAGGCAGCCCCGCTGGATTGTTTTGACGCCCGAGGACCAATAGTACACAAAAACCAGCCACTTGATCGGTGGGGTAGGGGCTGGTCGGGGAGCAGAGAGGAGGGGGCGGAGGGTGGTGAGGAATATTGGCAGAGGAATATTGTGTGTGTGTGTGTGTGTGTGTGTGTGTGTGTGTGTGTGTGGTGGGGGGTGGTGTTCTGAAACATTTTGTAGAGGAATCTGACAGGGGAGGGAGACCGCTGAGGTTCACAAGTGGGGAGACCTCCACAAAGCTCACGTTTTCTTCAATAAAAGGCCCAGATGATGCTTTTTGGACAATCTCAACACTCTTTAACGCAACCAAACAAAGTAAAAAGAGTCCAGGGTAAAGGAAGATATTAAATAAACAATATATAAAAAGCTTATATATATATATATATATATAAAACTGTATGTATATATATATCTATATATATATATATATATATATATATATAGATATATATATATATATATCTATATATATATTTTTTATTTTTATGAAATAATTATGATTTCAATGTCTCAAACAGGAACCCTAAACACAGCAAGTCCACCCCTCCCCTCCCCTCCCCTCCCGCCAGCTAAGGAAAGCTGAAGCGAGATGAATTAAGCCGGACGAGACTCACAAGTGCTGAATGGGACACACTGACATGTTTCCCCAAAGTAAACAATGCACAACAACAGGCAATGAGATGAAACAGTTAGGGCTACTGGTGTTTGCAAATCTTGAGGTAATTTTTTTTTTTCACCCCTTCCTTTTTCTTTCTCCTTTCTTTTCTCTCCCTCTCTCTCTCTCTCTCCCTCGCATGCCACAGATGTTTTTCTTAGTCGCTCCAACAGACAGGAATCTACTGGCAAGAAGAAAGGCTCAGTCTTCCCCAGGAGAGAGGAGTACAAAGCCCCCAGTCTGCACACAGCAGATGCAGAAAGCCAGTCCATCTGCCACCAACTCCGTGTACCACATGGGCCTGAGAGAGATTTTGTTGTTGTTTTTTTTTCTTAAGTTTACATCTGCCTACCTAAGTGTGTGCAACACAAACACAATGAAATGCAAAGCAAGTAAATCTGGCAGGACTGCGACTGTACACAAACAAACACACACGTGCACGCACACAAGCATCCACAGCATGAGGTTACACGGAGTGCAAGAACTATTATGTTTTTAGGAGAGGCACCCCGGGCAACTATGACAGATTTATTTAGGAAAAGATGTAGCCCCCAGCGCAGGGTAAAGACCACTTGAACTCGCAGCTCTGACTAGTGCACTGGCATGATTTAACAGGCTCTGAATAGTACATTATCTCCCCGGCTCCACTGGAGCATATTCCAATCCTATGATATCATTATTAAGAGACCAACACAGTCCAAAAGATGCCACGTTTTTTTTTTTTTTTTATTACTGTCATCCGTCTGAGCTCGGAGGCACAGAGGGTAAACACTAAACAATCGTGGCAGAGCAAAAGAGACAGTGGGAGCTGGAGTGAGCGGAAGAAAGAGATGACAAGAGCACAAAAGCAAGCAAGAGAAAGGGGAGAAACTGTGGCAGAGAGGAAAAGAGGGCTAACATAATACAACTGCTGTTAATTGCTCTAAGCATCCACATTATGTCTCCCATTTCTCTTCAGTGCACCGGGCTGCGGGCTCAAAAGCCTCTTCAGTCCCTTTAATAAAAATACTCAAAAGAGTGAATCACCGGAAAAGACAAACAAGGGGCCTCTGGCATGTACTGGCGTGGATGCTCTGCCCATTTCTACACATCTGTGACAGTTGTGCGCCTCCTCCCTGCAGGTATTTATTCCCAGCGCCTCCTCTCGCGGTGCTTTCTGCTGCCAAGGTCAACCGAGACAAACAGGCCCACCAGCGACTTGATGTAGTGGCAGCAGAACAGTGAGAGGAGGACGAGAGACAAGGGGCAGGGGCGGCGGGTGGTTGCAGGGGCGGGGTGGTGGCGGAGAATAGACATGTGCATAGTGGGTACAGTGGGGAGGGGGCGATGTGGTGGCAGCAGCTGGTTACCAACCCTGGCAGGAGCAGCAGCGGTGGGAGGGAGGGGGGGGGAGCAGTGAACTGAGATGCGGTGCAATGCCATGAGAATGATGTCGTCCAACCCCCCCCCACCTATTCTCCTGGCACACGCACACATGCACGCACGCACACACACACACATTACCGCTATTAATTTTCAATTAAAACCACCATTAGGTGCGGCGCCTCTGGGGCATTAGACAAAGTCAAGCGACCATCACAGAGGTTTTTTCCTCGTCAGTTCTGCCACCGTCACTTCAGCACTAACAGGTCACCACAACATACACGCACTGCCATTAGGTTTATCAGTCAGTGGGCAGGCCAGCCTTCAGCAATGTGGAGCAATTCTCCCCAAACATCAGCCAAAAATGTCACGCTCATGACATAATTGACTATCATTTAAATTAAAAAAAAGGTGTCAAAAAAAACATGCATGACCAATTACACACACTCAAATGTGAGGGTTTCATTTACAGGATATGAATGAGGCCATCCATTCACTCCTCCTTCCTCCGTTCTCATTTGTAAGTAGCAGAGTAGTCGGAGAGAGAAAAAAATAAATTAAGTGATTTTACCATCTGTTAAAATGTGCTCAACTGCCCCTTACAACTCCCACGCGGTGATTACTCGTGTTTCCACCGAGCAAAACAACCACACGTATACAAAGCAGACGCAGCGCCGGTTGTGGTACTGAAACGTTTCACAAGCACAATTCATGAGCCACTTACTTCTGACGACAAATAAATAAAAAGAAACCGACACAGTCAAAGGGAGTTTAAAGAAGGTATAATGAGGGGTAGGGCTCTTTCTAGTCCTGGGCAACGCTGATCACATGATAAGTTGTTAATGGCCAAAGAGCAGAGACCAACACAGACCGGTGATTATATAAGTGGCTGGAAGGCAGCACCATTTTTAATTTACTGGACTTAAGCACCAGCGTATCCATGGCAACTTGGCCTTGCATTGTGCATTCTGAAAATCCCTAATGAAATGCCTATTAAGTGGCTGATAATGACAGTGTCCAAACATATTTGCATATTTACTCCACCGTCCGAAAAAAAAAAGAGAATAAAGGTGAAGGGGGCGGGAGGCGATAACTGCAATCACTATAATAAATATGGTGATGTTTGTTTTGTTTGTTGTTTGTTAGACTGTGGGCACCTTTGATAAATGAAAGGCTTGGTAATTAGGGCTACAAAATGACTATTATGTGTTTCATTTGAACGAATGAAAGGGAAAGCGTTATATATATAAAAAGGTGAGGAATATTAAGCGTTTGCAACAGCACAACAGAAACCATCTGAAGTGAAAGACAGAACAAAGAACTCTGTAGTCCTGTGTCTGAAAGGAGTATAGAAAACAACTGTGGACGTATAGAACTCTCGCCCCTTCTTTACACTAAGCCTGTAAACATAAAAGTGTTAGTTTTGTTTAAAATAAAAATTTACACAAGGAAAAAAAACAAATGTTGTGATGGGTGTGAATTAAGGCCCCCTTGCCTTCCTCTGGGAGTCTCCACATGTGACTTCCATTTGCGACTTTGGCCGAGTGCCCAACAGGACATCCCTGAGAGAGTGTTTGCTTGACTCAATATCAACAGCCCCAGCAAGCAGCGGGGGGACGGGGGGGGGACGGGGGCTCCACACAGCCCTCTCCGGGCCTCTGGTTCCTATTGAAAATAAACCAGGCTGTACGTTCACCGGGCCCAAAAATATCAACACGCACTGCGAGGAGCCACGTATAGCAGTGTTCCCGCAGATGCCTCTCCAAGGCATAATGATACCTGCGTCTCCCCTCCAGCTGCTTCTGCCGACAGGGCTGCTGCACGCAGACAGCAGGCAGGCGGGAATTAAAGTATACATTACAGCAGAAAAATAAAAAGAGATCGAAATGACAGAAGTCAGACAGTTCAAGCTGACCGGGCCTCTTGAAACGAAGGAGCTGGTAGACTTGCGAGAGACACTCCAGGTTAAATTGGCCCTCCTATGCCGCCTCTATCCCCACACACTACCACAGCTGCCTTCCAATGCCCAGCCCCCTTCCTAAAAAAAAAAAAAAAAAATAGCTTTTTCTTCAAAAGAGTATTTGAATTAAACGAGTTGCTGAAATCAAACGCTTGGCTGAGCCGGGTAAATTTAAACAAGCAAGTGCAGCTCACAGCAGTTTACCTGTTATACAGCAGATTGGAATTAGATGAAAGAACAGAGCATGGCAGACAACTTCCCTTTCTTCACAGCAGTAGATAATATCACAGAGTAAAAGGCGGTCGCACTTTAAATTAAATTCCTACTAATGCAGCTCAGTAGTTGTGTGTATGTGTGTGTGTGTGTTTTTAATGTTCCTGGCTACTGAGATGTCATCAAGATGAAGGATCAGTGAGAAGAATGTGAGAAACAATGGTCAGATTTCTCTGACAGCGCTCCGTGGTGTCTGAGGATCCCACATCTCCACCTCTGCCAAATAGATTATCATTCCCAGAACCGTGACCGCAGAGTTGAATGGCAGCAGGACGGGCTTCACTGACAGTCAAAAGAGCACAACACCTGTGTATGCAATGCAACAACCGACGACCTGAGGTCCAAGGAATCCTGTCAACGCGTTTGCAAGCACTGGTGAAATAAAAATAAAAAATAAAAAGAGGAATATTGGATAACAGGAAATGTCTCAAGCAAGCGAGATGTTCTCTTCATGAGCAGAGTGGACTTCAGGATTCTCTGATTACCTTGGACTTCTGACTTACTGCTGACACAGTGGCTATCCATTCATTCATGACTTAAAACACTATTCAGCTAGACACCAATTACACCTAAAAAAACCCCAGATCAAATTAATTCAGGAAAATGGCATTCCAGCAAAGAATAATAAACTCATTATATGGAAATTTCAAACTCTTCTATTCTCCACACCGCGGCTAATTCAAACCTAATTTTTACTAGCCACTAATTTGAGGGTGAAGGGCGGGGGTGGGGGTAGGAATTACATCTGGAGGTAATTCATAGTGTGGAACTGAGCCCAGTAGAGGCTATGAATCCCCTTCCATCCCCTGCACACAAAAAAAGGAGACAGACAAGACATAGAGACGTAACTACTTAGGTGAGTGGGACTTCCGGAGCACTGAAACAACACTTTTCACAAAAAAAAAAAAAGAAGAAATGTTTTCATTGTGCTGTCACCAGACACGGACTGGAGAGGATACCGGTGCTGCAAGCACAAACAGAAAGACAGCCAGAGATACTGATAAATAAGAGAGAGAGGGAGGCAGAGAGAGAGGGAGGCAGAAAGATTTCCAGGAAACGTGGGACTTCTTAAGAGGTTTGGGCTCAACCAGACAGCTGCACCAGTTCACGATTTACCAAAGAGCCAAAGCTGTGTTATAGTGACGGAAGTGTGTGTGTGTGGGTGTGCAATGTGGGGGCGCAGAGTAACTTTGGTCCTTGTTAGGTGCCGTGCCCACTCCGAGACTTAAGGGTTTATGAGGAACGTCTACCTCTCCAGTGACCAGCGACATCTGGGCCGCTTAAGTGGGAGCGGTGCCTAATAAATGGCAACGCTTTTCCCAATGATCTGCAGTTTCAAAAGCGCGGGGGTAAAGGGCGTCCAGCTGTATCAGTTTCGACCGTACGGGAGGGGAGTCTTTCCCGGGGAGGGTGGCAGAACCAGAAGTGGACATGTTTGAATGACTTATCTTGATGCTGCGGGTAAAACTGCGACATATAAAGTTTGCCTTGCGACAAGAAAGGGGGGGATCGGCGAAAACTCCGGCAGGAGGACATTAACATGTGACAGAGAAACTCGCCTCCGTCCCTTTCCGCTACTTCCATCCCGTGCCGATCCCCCCCCCACCCCCCGACACTTAATGTATTTTCCAAATGAAAATAAACGGAGTCCAACCAGTGGAAGGCAGTCATATTCTGGAATATGAGATCAAATAAAGGCTTCTGTGGAGGCTGAAAGGAGAAATGAAATGGCTTCTGAGGGGAGATGTACCGAGTAATAAAATTACTCCTTTATATCTTCCTAAACAGCAGATGTTCCCCTGGAGTGGATGAGGGCTTCACTTTGGTCAAAGACAAGTATGCAAGTGGCAATTTTTCTTCCCTCGGGGAAGATTCCACCGATACACTTCTTGAGGCTTGGCTCGCTGCAATTTTCTTGAAAACGAGACACTATTTCGGGCAACAAGTTAAGCGGAACTTTGGAAGTTTCACTTTGATGGTGTGCCGGCACACGCTGTCACTGAAAGGTATGTTCCATTAAAGTGGAACAGCAAGATGATTCATAAGCCTATTGCTTTTCAATGAGTTCAGACTGGGCCGAAATGTTCAGACGGACGCTTGTATTTTATACTAACACATACGGTCGACTTGGAAAATGACCATGATGTACCACAAACACAGTGAATCCTCTTCGGGATGAAAAATGTCATTACTTTGAGATTGGCTCGCCGTTGCGGTTATACAAGCACCATTCCATTTGGCATTGGGGCAAATTTACGACAAAAAAAAAAAAAAGTATGACTCTGACTACTTTAAATCAAGTAATTGATTTGTGTTCGAAAATCGCCGGTCACAATAATATTCAGATGTTTTTTTTTTTGTTTTTTTTTTTACTAAAGCAGGACAATATTAAAATGGGAATTTGGAATTGTAGAGAATACATTATAATTCATTATACAGTAGCTATTAAACCTTCAGTAAAAATGGTTTAGTACAAGGATTGAGCCACTTATCAGACGTACTCACTACCTTTTAAAAGCTGTCCGCGCTCAGTGCTCTGAGTGGGGAGAAAAAAGGAAAAAAAAGCAATCGCTGATGACTCTGAAAATAGGACGAGATGTACAATTTATCAAAACAGACACAGCTGAAAGGGATTTCACAGAATCAAGGGTCGTAACGGTTTGTTCAGAATCACACAAGGAGAGATGACAGCAATTTACAAAATACAAAAAATTAGAAAAAATCAGCTGCACCGTTTTAAAAAAAGTTTTCCATGAAGTGCTTTGGGTGATACTGATTAAAAAAAAAAACTGGACTAAAGTGATTTTAATAATCAAGTGTATTGTTCTTTAAAATCCAGTGCTTCGGTGATATTTTCACTGTTTGTTGCGCGGGTCAACATTTTAATCAAGAAGCTGTTGTACCTTTCCGCAGCAGTTTTAATGTGTTTCCTTAATGAGGTTAATCCAAGAAAATTACACCACAAATTAAACGAACTGTACACACAAGTATCGCCGTTCCGTTTTGTTGTGTGCAGCCTTGACATGTAATTATGTGGTTTACACCAGGTTGATGATGTTTGTGCCGCGACTATAAATGAGTTCCTGGCGTGAACGTTACTCTCTGTGACAACCCGCGAGACAGCTGTTTACAAACACACACAAGTGGAGCGGAGCGGAGTCATCGCGCCGGAGCCCGGAAATAGTATGCGGAGTCGCAGCAGTTGCGGCGCGGGACACGTGTCTCGAGCCGTCACCGTGAGTGACTCTTTGATTTACACGAAAGCACCTCATTATACTCGGAGGCAACATTTTCAACACGTCGCAAACTTGGAAAACATCATTAACTTCTTCTTCTTCTCTCTTTCTCTCTCTCTGCAGGAGCCTGTTGCCATCTATTCAAAAAGACAAATGGCAAAGGGGATGTTTCTGACAGCGTGATGCCTGTCAGACATCTCCCCGCACATCCAGCCCTGAACTGTTCCACCAAACAAACAGCAGGCTCCACTTCAAATACATAGCAGGACTATTAGGTCATCTTCTCCTTTGTTCACCCTCCCCGAAGAACTTTGGTGACTAACCTCAATCTTTCCCCCTGCTCCACCTATAAACCTCTAACTCTCTTTAGGGGAACGTCATAATGAGCGGCTGGAAATTATCTGTACATATACATGTTATCTTGTGTGTTCAGAAAAGTGGTATTTGTTGTCTCGAGTGGGGACGGGACAAATCAGAGGTTTCCTTTTAGGATATTCAATATCCTACAAGGTAACTAAACGTGAGTTTACGGTGTGAGCTGTGTTTTTCGCCGTTGAAAGGGAAGGCGCAGAGGCTCTTAGGCAATTGCCGTGTGGCTTGCGCGAGTCCCCTCCGACAAAACCTGGGAAATCAATCAATCCAGAGAAGAAAAACTTCTTATGCCAGATGTCGCACTTGAAATGAAATGGGGGTAAAGGTCGGGATCAAAACAGGGATGGAATTAAAAAGGTATCAAAAATGGTACCTCCACCACTTTGAATGTCTGCTTGTTATTTTAGGTGGCTTCTCTGGGGGGTGAGCCATGTCAAGAGTGTGTAAATGTCTCACTCTGCAACACATCTCCACTGTTTACTTTATGAGTTGCCAAGGAGAATGAAAGACAAATGTTTCATTAGCAGGTGACTCTTTTTTTTTTAGTTGTCGTTTCGTTTACATGTCTTTGGTAGTTCCTGCTCGCTGACACATATACGCGCACCCTTGCATACGCTGAATATAATTATAAATGCAAGGCTTGCTATAGGGAGCTGAACTTTTCACACCTTTCAAAGCCACAAAATTGGATGGTTTTGTGGTTGTGCAGCTGCCGCTCCACGCTAATGTGAGGCGGTGTCATATGAAAAATATTCCTCTCCCCAAACCACAGGGCTGGTCATTAATGAAACACAGGCTGCGCAGTGAGGTCATACAGAGTCTAGATTTCAGCAGCCACACTTAAAAACCGCTCAGAGAGAATAGAGAAACATGAACACAAATCAGATTCCAGCTCCAAGGACGGGGAAAATAAATAAATAGAGAAAGGCACTGGCCCCTCTCACATTTTCCCCCAGCGCTCTGCAAACAACCGTCAACTGCAGCTCAGAAACAGCTCACAATGAGAGCAGACTAAACAATCTGGTCCCGGCCAAGGAAAATGCTAAGCAACTCTGCACACAGGATGTTTCACCCTAATTGCCAACTATCAAATCTCACAATGGAATCCATCCATTTGGCAAATTCTTCACAGCAAACTTGGCAATCGGCTCTTTTTTTTTTGGTTTTAAATGTGTCAAATTTTGTGATGAGAAGAAACGGGTGAAAAGAGACGGAGAGACACACGATTGTCGAGGATTCCGCTTCTATCTTGGATTTACTGGGGGTTTATTAGGCTTACAGAAAAACTAGCAATAATGTGTGCCGAGAGTTTATTCGATAAAGGGTGCTGGGGGTCTTGTAAACTAGTGATTAAAATCTTCAGCATTAAGATAAACAGAGTGAATAGGTCCCCAAAGACATTGCATACGCAGGAAGAGCAAGGCCAGGCCCAACCCAGACTGAAAGACTGTGTACTGGAGGTGGGCATAGGAGCGTAACTGGAACCTTGGGACTGGTATACGGAGCAGGGTTACTAGGAGGGGCCGGGCTCTAAACAGGAAACTAATGGGACAGTCTCCACCATGCACCATGTGGCATTGTATTTTCCAGCCAGTCATAGCCTCGCTCGCCGAGACCCCATGACTTCAAACAGCCAAAATAGCAGCACATTCATGAAACAGAACAGAACTACTGGGAATTAAAGTAGGCAGGGAAGAAGGAAAACACACACACACACACACACACACACACACAAAAAGGTAGCACGCCTCGACAGCAGATGGTAAAATTAACATTTCAACAGTTCTTTCCTTTCATGTGGGTCTCGGCACAACTTTTTCTTTTTTGGAGGAAAAAAAAAAAGAATAAGTAAGAGGGGCTTGGGTTTTGGTAAGATAGAGTGGTGCAGCAGGCATCTGGAAAAGGGGAAGAAGAGTGTTGGCATATTGCTCCTGATAGTCCACCTCTATGAAAAATTAAATAGGTCTGTTTTGCAGGTTTTCCCTCTCTGGAGTGCCTTAAGCTGTGTTATGGAAACATCATCTTGGTAATTTATACACTAAAGAACACCTGGTGTTGAAAGAAAATAAACTGTACTTCCATTTCTTTCTGGGTTTTAAAAATCAACGATTTGACTTTGTGGTTTCTCCCTTTGATGCTTCCCCCTTTTTTGTTTTTTTATTTCAACTTTTTAAACGTCCATCCATTCGGCTCATTTTGCTCGAAGTTGGCATCTATTGTAGTGTTAAGTCGTTCACAAAACGCCTGTCGGATTCCATTTCGACGTCTTGATCTCCGCTTCAAAAAGTTGCTCGACGTGGAACATGGAAGCATCTCTAATAAAGACCCAAACAATGGACAGCCTCTCTTATTTCCAACGCTGTCCAATGGAGCGTCTTCGCGGTACCCATTAATTTGGACACCGCTCTGGCTAAATTACATGTGTTCCACCTCTGTGACATTTTAAATGCAATTAAAAGCTGGTTATAGAAGTGTGCGCGGACTTCCCTGTGATGAAGGGGGGGGAATCACTGACGTGATTAACATGCAAACGAGCTCACGCTGGCAGACTAGATTGGGGTTTGAAAACCTCAATTACTTTTGTGTGATTATCTATTTACCAGTACACAGATTTCCATTTCTCATCTTCAGCCGCGTTCCCCATGCACGAGCCTCAATTATACAGGGCACACCTTTATTTATGATGCCCATGGTGCCGAAACACAAGCCCTGGTTATTTTTCACCGTGATGTATCTTCGTCTTTACAGGCCGCTCATGAGGCAGGGCCACCGGTAACAACACGCTCAACCATTTTGCTTTGTGAGCACTTAATATGATCTTGACCCCCACCACCCTACACACCCCCAATCCATCCATCCAACCCCTATTTAAACTCACTTTATCCCCTCCCTCCCTCCCTGTTAGACAGCGGGGAGAGTAATGGACAAAGGGCAGTCATTTGTCCTTTTCAAATGACTGTTCAGCTTTAATATTTCTTATTTATTACTGAACTCAAAAGTGTAAAGACACAAAGATACGAGATGGTGTGTGTCTGTGTGTGCGTGTGCGTGTGCAAAAGGGGAAGGTGTTAACTTCATCAAGTAGTAGTTCACCACAGGAAGGTGTGTAAATCAACAGCATGAACACCCCAGGCTTTATAGTATGTATCATCCTGTTGATGCAATTATTGAAGCAACGCCTGGTAGCACAGGAGGAATGCAATTTAATCAATTTAAATTTAATTTGAATATATCTATATATATATGTGTGTGTCATTTTGCAGGCAGGTAAGATTTAGGGATTATTTTTAGAATCTATCTTTCAACAATTTGATGTTTTTATACACACACATCTACATATATATATGTGTGTGTATATATATATGTGTATATATATATATATATATATATATATATATATATATATATATATATATATATATATATATATATATAATATATATACATGAAACAAAGGTGCATGTTTGTATTATTTACCAGTGTTCCTGTCCATGTTTTTGGTGCACAGTGCACAGGGTTGGGGGTGATAAAGGAAGACACGCGCATCTGTGGCGGAGCCAGGCTCTTCACATTGTGCCCACCATACATAAAACATGCCCTGTTGCTTCAGCTGGAGCAAGAAGGAAAACAGTGCCATCAAGTGAAAATTCTGAGGATTCCTCAGCAGATAGATCCATCACCTTATCAAACTGACAAGGGGAGAAGAAGAAGAAGAAGAAGAAGAAGAAGAAGAAGGTGTAGTTTGATAAACTTCCATGAATAGCCTTAATTTATTAATAATTAAGAGACATATTTTTTTTTCTTATTGCTCTTATCGTATCGCATACTTTTCAAAGGTGCAACTGATATTTCTTCCACACATCTTTTTTTTCCCCCACCCTCAAAAATCTTCTACACTGAACACAAAAGACACAAAAGCTCCAACCACTGCAGGGACACATGCTAAATCAAGAAATACACACGATGTGATGCTTAATACTTAATCCTCACAATCCTGTTCACACTATTTCGGGAACAAAGAGGGAACATTACTATTATGTGAACTCAGTTGCCAGGACCTGGCTGCAGAAGCAGCAGCAGCATGAGGCAGCTCGAGTACAGAGTGACTGAAACTAGTGGTGACGGCTGGAATCATGAGTGAGAGAATAAAAGAGAGAGGGAGAGAGACAGAGAGAGAGAGAGAAACACACAGAGAGAGGGGGAAGCTTAGATAATGGGGGATAATGGACAATTAACTCAGGCTAGTAGTGCTGGCTGCAGTGAATAGCAGCTTGTGATGCAGCAAGTCCCTGATCACCACTCAGCCGTTTTCACATTGGGACTAGAGGCGATATCAAGCTGCAGGCTTCTGGGCCTCAGAGGTGTACACATTGCATTAGCAATCTCCACAATACCTTTAAACAATGCTCGATACCAACAAAGTGTCCCAGAGTGCAAACGCAAGCACTCAGTTGATGGGGAAGTCTGCAGTGCCATAACCTTGTCTATTGTTTCACGTCCTTTCACCATCAAAACAAACCCAGCAGCCGTAGATCCATTAAAAAAAAAGGGACATTCAGCCATTCCTGGTTGCAGACATGGAAATTAGCATAATTAAACCTATATAAAAGCTAATTGCATAAATAAACGCGTGAGCGTCTGAACGTCACCGCTGTGCATCACAGAAACAATGCTGTGTGTTCATATCAGGGGTCTCAGAAGTGTTTTAACTGCCCACCAGGCTCCCCACCCACCCCCCCGAACCCCCTTTCAAGCTCCATCTAAATCTATTGATCTGTGAAACACTGGGACCCAGGGGAGGCAATTCACTTAATATCATACATCTAATGATGAGAAGAATAACGATTATACCATTTGGTAATTAAACGTCTTACAAACCATTTAACTGACTGTGCGTCAGGAGGGGTCGCCGGAGGTCGTATGGATTGTTTTTCATTTCTCCGATGGCATGAAAGCGTGAGACACATGCAGGAGGTATAGATTTGGGGGGGTTAGACAACGACAAGAAAACAGTACAATAGTGAAAACACAATAAAGCCTGTTAGCAACTATGGCACTAATACCTACTGTTGTCAAAACATGACAGGAGAACTATTTGGAGAGGAGAGTAAAATAAAGCAAGGCAAAGATCATTTTCTGGTATTTGTTCATGCATAAAGAATATACACATACAGTGGAGCTCACCTAATATAAACCCTTGTACACAGAAAAGAAAAGTGGGCCATGGCAAAGTGAAAGGGGTGGGGTGGAGGTGGGGTGGGATTTACAGACATTTTCAGTCTTTGCAGGAATGTGCTTGATGGTCACAAAAGGTGTGTTTAACTCGCACTCCGAGAGCCACTTCACTGTCAACATCCACAACCTAATCCCTTACTTACAATAATTACCCAACACTGCCGCGTTTGATCGACAGGCCTGTGCGGGGCTTATTTTATTATCTGTAACTGAAGAGTGGCCGAGAGAAAGGAAGTCGAGGGGAAAAGTTCCAAAATGTACAGGGGTCACGTAGCAAAGCTAAACGATTAAATCGCTTTCAAATCGAAATCCCGATTTTTAAACATCTATTTTCTATGCCATTGTATTTAAATGCAATACAGAAAAGGGCTGTCGCTTTTCTCTGAAATTCAGATGTCTGTTTACACTTGAAATTTTTGATGTTCGAGTTTGATTCCCCATTTGAGCTCAAAATACACAGCTTGGAAGCGCATCAGATGACCTGAAGTAATTGCCATGTGATCCAGCAGAGGGTGCTGTACGGTCAGCTTCTGTAAACTCACCTGTAAGCCCTAATACAAAATCATATCTTTTTCCATAACAGAGTAAATACTGAAGTTTTACTTCAAAAGTTACACTAGAGAAATTCCAATTTGATCTTTTACCTAAATCGTTCAGCCCCAGTCGCCTGTAACGTCACTTTCTTTCCCCATCTTGTCCTCGGACGGCGAACAATACCTTTCCTTTGTCGCGGGGAGCTCGCACGTTCACACAGCGTTTACTGACAGAGGGATGTGTGTCATGCTCCTGGCTCCTTATTGAAAGATAGCTGGTAAACATTGTCATTCCAACAGAGAGAGAGAGACGGGATTAAAAGCCCGCTTTGCCCATTGAGGGGAACAGTATGCGAAAAGAGTGCAGGAACAATAGCCCATACGGAGGACGGTATCACAAGAGTCCAATGTCTGTCGTGATGAATATGTGGGAGATTATAACCCATTCCATCATTTCCATAATGTAAAACTCTCCTCTTCACCCCGCCGACTATTCACTAAATAAATGAGAAAACTATCACGCGCGCAGAAATGTTCAACAAAGGGGCAGAAGGGAGGGAAACGGGAGTTCTGAATGACCCTCGTGCCTTTGACAATGCAGACGCTGTCCGGACACATTCGGAGGCAGTGGAGTGAGTAAGACCTGAGAGAGTATTTATCACTGGGCACAATGCAAATGTATTACCATGTCATCTATACCACTTTACGGCACAAAATGGAGGCACAACGAATACGAGGGGGGGGGCGCTCTTGCTGCCTCGCTAGCACTTTCAACTGGAGGATCATTCAGGGGAGTCAGCCCTCGCATTTAACCAATATGCTAACCAGCCCGTCTAAGAAATCTTAACCAGCACGACTCAACGGTCATTCAAAAGAACTTTTATAATAAGAAAAGTACAATAACCACAGTCGCAGGATAAAAAGAATGTGAATAAAACAAGTTTAAACGGTTAGGACTACTTTTTGAATCAGCATATACGTTTTAATAACTTTGGATATCCGCAAAAAAACAGCCGCATCTGGTCGAGTATAACCTCTGGGAAGTAAAAATATGTGTAAATAATAAATTATATCAAGGCGCGCGTCACATTTTAAATGCTCTTCAATTTACTTTGCTCCTCATCAGAAAAAAAAACAACCCATACTACTACTATACTAATGAAGTAACTTATTCTGAGATCTGCTCACACCTCAGCATCACTGACACCTTTTCAGCCCCCCACCACTTCATGCATGTGTGTCTGTTATTGTGAAGTGAAAGTGAGAAAGCACCTGTGCAAGGCTGCGTACTTCTGTGTGTGTCTTCTGCCCGATCACTGCAGTCTATTCCACAGATTTCTCCCTTGGTAACCTAGTTTATTTACTTCATCTACAATATAATGCTTCAGTGAACATTAGCAACTTTGAGACACAAGTTTCAATCAGTTCTCACGGCTGCGGCGCGCGTGTGTGTGCACGCTTGCGAGCGTGCTCAGCCAGGTGCAGAGAAGAGATGAACACGGGCCACCAAAAGAGACGGGGGCCGGCTTTAAAGCGAAGGACTGACAAAGAGGTCCCAAAATAATACAAAATAAAAATGGACAGCGGTCGGAGAGGGAGAAGGGAAACAAAATGAGAGTTAAGGAAAAGAAAAAAGAAAAAAAAAGAGGCAGGGAAGAAAGCCAGAAAAAATAAACTGTTCTGGTCAGCAGGGAGAAGAACTGGGGGAAAGGTAGTGGTGAATCTAAAAAATAAAAGAAAAGCTAAATAAAAAGCAATATTGTGTTGAGAGATGGGGAGAAGAAGTGGGAAAGACAGACAAAGAGAATTATAGACATAGAGAAAGAGAAGGAGAGAAAGAAAAGAAAAGGAGAGTAGGGGAGGGGAAGACGAGGTGTTCTCCTGGGTAGTGCGGAGCAAGTCTTGTCCAATAAACACAGGTGAGTAGCTCGACAGGCCAGGACCACCAACCTGACTGACAGCTGAGAGCTTTCACTGACCTCCAGCTTTATGTTACATGACATGAGGAGTGCAACTCGACTGACAAAGAGAAACTGCCTGCACCTCTCAGAGTGTGTGTGTGTTTGAGAGAGAGAGAGAGAGAGAGAGAGAGAGAGAGAGAGAGAGGAAAAAAATACACACAAATATACACACTTGTGCACAGGTGGCTGTTTAAAGCAGCATCCATGCTCTGTGGCCACAAACACAAAAATATCCACTCTCACACAGACAGACACACACAGACATTTCCCTTCACAGGTGAGCAGAAGGAGGAAACACCCGGGTGCTTCAGTTACTTAGCGGGAGAAAGTGAGGAGTTGGGAGGGTGGCGGGCAGAATGTAGGCTGCGTGTGTGTCGACTGAATCTTTTCCACATGACGGGCCTCGGGCTGTTTTTGTCAACTGCACTCTTGAGCAGCAAGGAGTCAGGTAGTGTGACCACATGATTGCCCAGGAGGCACTGTGGTGAGCGAGGGAGAAACGGGGAGAGAGAGGGGGAACGAGAGTGGCAGAGGTGGGCGGGCGGGAGGCGGGAGAAGGATCGGTGGTTCGGGAGCAGGACTGATGCAGTACGCATGATGAGGTGTAATCACAAACCCCATTCAGAGTGCAGTGGAGTTTGTCAACATACACACATTCACATTCCACTGTCTGTCAGCTCCATGACCCAAATCGAGCATGCTATGCGAGTGTGTGTGTGTGTGTGTGTGTGTGTTTCCACACATACACGGATGCTTTCTGGCCATTTCGCCTCCAACCAGGTAGTAACAGTTTCACTGTGGAGGCTTGTGGTTTGCGATGAGGAAGTCAGATTCCAAGCGCTTGTCGGGTTTCGCTGCCGCCTGTATCTCTTTTCAAGCCGCGATCAAATGATCAATATGAACAAAGGACTTGGCGTGTTGCCTCTGGAGTAAAAGCTTTTTCAGCGGCCGTGACCGTGTGCTTTCATTTAAAACTTTTACTTGAAAGAGGGGAGGAAAAAAAAAAGGCAAGAAAAGACAGCGTGTGCTAAAGAAGGAGAGGGCACCGTTTCCAAGAAGTGAAATGCTTGTAATTAAAAGAAAATTAAAATTCCATTTTTATTTTAAAAGTCATTAATCTCACCATTAGGTTGACATTAGCGGTAACCCAGTATTTAAATCTTTGCTCCTTTTTTGAAAAATTGATCATGCTGTCACATTACAACCACTGACATGAAAATGTAAAATGTAATGTAATGTGTATTTCCATCCACTGTTTATATGTAGGTGGTCCAAAGGTTGGGGGGGGGCACCATTGAAAGATAACAAGGCACAATGTGATGATGTTATTAACATGTGCAAAGCAAGATTTGTGCCGTTTCAGTCACGTGATTTCCAAAGTTAGTCCTTACATAGCTGTACATTCACATTGCACTTATTCACATTTACATTTTAACGATACGCCAACCTTTCCACCTCTCTCAGTTGTAAAAGAGCATTTTGGTATAGTTTTTATGCACAAAAATGTTTAGAATGGGTTTATAGTAGCCCACCAGGTGACGGGCTTGTAAGTTTAAACTGCACAATGTAAAAAAAAAAGAGTCTAATATACTGAAGATGGTCCCAAAAATGTTGTGTTGTAGTTAAAAATGCATCTACAATGACCATTCTCCCCCATTAGGACTGATATGCTCTACAACAGTATACACAACACATGTTGTTGAAGCAAAACAACACATGTTTCCTACAGGTTCCCATTTTATAGAGAACAGATCAGATGTGACAATAATATAGACTTGGGAACCGTCTCCGACACTAAGACTTCAGCGTGGATTTGTCAGCAATGCACGACGGACTCAAACGGTAACGTGATACGCAGTCTCTGAGGATAAGCACAAATCACCAGCAGGCCAACGGTGGTGTTGATACTCTTCGTAATGACAATATCCTTATAAAACACTCGACTGTGAAGGGCTAACATAAACGCAGGGCCTTGCTATCCGGACTGAAAAATGAGGCTGCGTGACAGTCCTGCGATAACACACAAGTTCAATCTGTCAAGACAACCAGCATTTAGGCCTTCGAGAGAAGAATGCACGGCTGTGTGCGACTGATTCATTGGACACGATCACCTGCAAATGAAGCCACTCATAATTCTTCCCACCTGAAATGGGGAGTTCAAACTCATGTCAGGCAGCTCTGATGTCATGCCTGCCCGGGGTTGAGTTTCACAATAATCTCAGTGCTCTTGGAGAGATGCCACGGAGTCCGACTTCTGCACCCAAGATTTCTCCAATTAACTTGCGGGGGAAAGAATAACACGCGAAACACTAGATGCCTGGCTCGTTTATAGAAATTAAGCTGCTGCATGCAGTATTTGCAATCAGTCATTTCCACAGTATCAGTCATCTCTAATAATATATAGGAAAATAAATTGAAGGGGCCCCTAAGAATGCAGAGGCCACATTTGCTTTGGGCCAATTCACCCTTTTGTTTCTAAAAAAAAAATCACACGTCCTTCTGTGCATGAAGCTATGGAATTTGCAACTGGATGAAAAAATAAAGTGGAGCAAAAAAAGAAAAAGGGATCAGAGATTGACAGATCAATAGTCATTGAGTCTCTTTCGATTCTCCTTAAGGAATGATAGCAATACTCATTTGGAGCCTGCTTTCCTCCCCTGTTTCTACCTCCATTCTCATGGCAACTGTGTACTCTAGACAAACACTCTTCGTGCAATCTCCTTTCTTCCCTCCTCACCATCCACCCTGCATCTCCACATACGCTCTTGTTTTTTTCCTACTCTGTCCCTCAGTCGTTTCTCTTTCACATCAGACATGTGCAAGACAAACACCTGGCAGCTGCTAAGATAAATGAGAATTGGGCATTTTGAGTGGGAACTAAGGAGTGGATTCGGCTGATAGCTATGCTCTTATTTTGGAGGCGAGAGTGGGGTTTCATGCAGGGTGTTCTCATCAGCAAAGAATGACCAAATAAAGGCGATGAATATCAGGTGTGAAAACAATTTCCACAGCGGAAATAATGGAAGTGCAATTCTGGCGTCTATTATTTTAAAAAAAAGGCAACTGCTCCTAATCCGAGGGATCAGCAAAAGGGTAGGACGTCATTGGTTTTCCATTTTTTTGCTCACAGCAGGACACTATCAGACCCCAAACCTCATTAAACTCAAATATGGAAACTTGTGGGACTTCAAAACTACCAACTTCTCTCCCTCCCCTTTGCCTAAGTAGCAAGCCAAAACAGTGGACCATAGAAAGAGGGATGCATGAAGAACGGAAGCAGATCCTTGGGACTGAGAGCAAAAGGAAGGCAGAGAGGGAGAGAGGAGGAAAAATAAACCTTTGATGAGTAAGACTTTTTTGTTGAGCGAGAGGGCTTAACTTTAAAATATTCTGGGTGGCAGTGAATGGGGGATTGACCAATGGCCCTGATCTCAGCCACACACTGGGGCACAGGGGTTAATGGTGGATAAAGATTAGGGGGTAAAAGGGGTTGCGTTGCCTGATCTCCATCCACCCCCATCCTGGAGTTTGCACCTTCTCCACCAATCCCAAATCAGCTAGACAATGGAGGCTACCAATGGGGAATGATCCAAGTCCCTTTGATTTCTGCCTCTCTCTCTCTCTCTTTCTCCCCCCCCCACACCCCACAACCGCTCTGAGTGCCCAGGGTAAAGACCCATTGAGGTTCCCCCTGTTTGCCCACTCACTGGGACAGCACTTAGCAGGCTCAGGGAAACCATTTGAGGATTGAAAATGGAATGACAAGAGGTCTCTGATCTATGACAAGAAATCAATTTCAAACTGGAAATGTGAGCAGAGGGCTGTTCAGTGGGAACAGCTTCTTTAAAGCGGCCAAAGATACTCTTAATTGCAGTAGATTTTTATATATGTCTACAGTGGAAGTGCGGCTTGCAGTGTTGGGGCAATTACACTTTTTGTAATGATTAAGACTTTTTTTAGGCCAGCAGATATGCAGAGAGAGTTCATCTTTGAAGATTTAACTGAATACTAGGCAAATTAAGAGCTAATATTGAAATCTCTTTTAGGTGGAAGAGGAAATCTGAACTCTGCGTCTCTCTGGTTAGATGGGACTCAAAGAGAGAAGGACCTGGTTCAGCATCTTTTTCTCCCGCCAGTACATTTTAATCATATCTATACCTCAAAGGCACACAACTTCCTGGTGGGTAATAGAATTTGTGACCGTTTCAGGCACATTATCTTAGAACCCAAATGGACTCGATATACAGTATATCCAACACAGCAACCTTCAGCTTCAAACCTAAAATAACCTCCAAATCCACTTGATAAATTATGTAAATAAAATAGTTTCCCATTTCTTTTGAGACTTCAGGAAGAACGGTTTGAATAGCTGTCATTGTAACAACTAAATGCGGATCGAACACTTTATTCTTGTCACCTAAATTCCACTGAAAACATTTGCAATTCCTTTCACCGTCACTGGAAATGTGCACACACTCGTGCAGCTTGCATGGGTCTTAATGACAGATGTGATCGATAGAAAGGTCACACTGGTCATGTCGGGAGATATAATTGGTGACTCTCATTACATAACAACCCAACGTTCTTCGCACACGTCGGTTGGTGTCACACATTAGTTTTACTCCAAAGTTGCTCATTATTTAATGCACAGTGACAACACTGTGCTAAGAATTGATACTCAAAGTATCTATGTTATTACATACATTACATTTCACATGCTGTCTTCTTTTCCTGTCATAATCAGGTTAATACCTTCCAGACCAGATGACTATATTTTCATTTTTTAAGTACCTGCCTCTGCTGTTCTGTCATTTCAGCACCCAGGACTGTAACTCTTAAGCCTAAACCCTCGCTAACAGTTGTGACCGATGTGTCTCGTTATAGTTGATAAAATGTCCTGGAAGAAAGCACAAAACAACGCATGCAAGGAGAAAGAAAAAAAAGAAAAAAACCTCCACTTACCACTTTGGACTTTAAAGTGTGTCTCGTCTGCTTTCTTCTACGGGTGCAGAATGTGCATGTGCATATTTCATCCTAAAAGAAAACAATGGAAAAAAACAGACGTTTTGGACTATAAGTAAAAGCAAAAAGCTGGAATCTCTAGTTTCTTTATGAAACATAAAGGTCCATTAATATGAGTTTAAAGCTAATATGAACCATGTTTATTTTACCCGGTTCTGTTCCGCGACAAATCCCAATCGAGACATCAACAAATAAATAAAATAAAAAACAACCCGTTATCCAAGCTTGCCCACATTTGTCGGCCATAATGCATATCATAACTTCTAAGCTGGAGTAGATTGAAAATCCGTGGGGTGTGAAAACCAAACAGGCACAACTGAAAGGTTGCCCAGTGGAGAGGGGAATTCTATCAAAGTAGACAAGATGAAGATTTGTTACATTTGAGGGGGAACGGCGCCTCCTTGACCTCCACTGGCCGCTACAATCACCACAAACACAGCGGCGCTAACAACGCTGTAATAACACCACCACAGAAACAGTTGGTGTCTGGATAAAAAAAAAACAGATAGATCTTACAGGAGTTGGGTTTTTAAAATAGGAGTTGGATTTTTAAAGACACCGTCTTTCTTGTGGTTAAAGGTTCTTTGACAGACGGACATGAAGGAACCATGTTCAAGCACTTACCCTAAGGGAGAGAACTTGCCGTTGTGGTCCGTCACAGGAATGGATGGAGTCCAGCGATGTCGGTTTTTCTGCGATAAAGCAAAAAAAAAAAGGAACGGTGGAGGATACCATTAGTCCAAAGCTTTTTCATGACACGCTGATCCTTTTCATGTTTCCCCAAACACATTCGTTGATGGCGCGGACATGTGTGGGCTAGACTCTTGTCTTGCGAAACTATTTTCTGTATGGCTTGTAGGTGAAAGCAATAAACTTTAGAACAACAAAGTGCACCTGGATTTTGGTGTGAAGCATATGTGTGTGTGTGTGTGAGTGAGAGTGCATGCACAAACAGGTAATATACAGTACAGCTCAAGCTATAGGCCTCCTGCACAGCACCCTCACGTACTTCTCTTCTTCTTTTAAGTGAAGAAGGTGCAGTGCCTCGGAGGCTTGAGCTATCAACGCCAAGTAAATCACACTGTTAACCTGACAAAAGTGATTTTTTTCTCTCTTTTTTTTCATGTACTTCCACTGAGCTCCTGGCATCTAGGTACCTATACTATACTATGGCGTCCATTTAAATTTAAAGACCATTGATGATGATTTTTTGAGGTGTGATAATACAACTGCAACGTGAGCCTAAAACAAGTAGCTACAGTACATAACGAAAAAAAAAGAATTTGCCTCACACCCAGATATGGCAGAGGTACATTTCTGCTACTGGGGGGCATGAAGGGCACAAAATGGCCTGGATGTTCCTCTCTTGAGATCTCCCCCCCCCTCCCCCCGCTCCCTTTTATTCTTCCAGAATTCCAATGACCCCTACAGGCAACCGGCGACTGCTGAATCCTAAGGAATGTGCTCTCTGAACTGTACAAAAAGCCCTCAGCTCAAAGAGCCCAGCTGAAATCAAAACATGCCAACTGCTGTAATTTTTCACTGTTTTGAGTTTGTGAGAAATGCTGCACAGATTGCTGGGCAGCATTTAGTGGGGGTAGGTCGGTCGCCAACTAATGAACTGGGAAAACATTAGAAGAAAAGTACAGGCCCAGATCGGGCTCTGTGCAATTATATGATTTGTTTGCATTGAAAGAAATACATAGATAATATAGATAGGGCAGTTAAAACTTTTATTAAAAGCCTCTCTGCGTGGGGCGTCTAAAAAAGATTAATCCCCAAGTATAAAAACAGTCGTCTTAAATAGTTTAATCGTTTTAAATAAAACATGCACATATAAAACATTCTTTCAAGTTAATGACCCTAAAAATTAAAACTATTTGCTGGTGAGCATACTTCAATATCACAACACCTCTGGGCTGTGCACATGTCATGTTTTATTCACTGGGAAGGCATCAGGAATGCCATTAGTCCGTGTGACCTCCAATTCGGAGGGATTTTACAAATACCACATATACCTTTATTCCAAATATAAAAACCGTCGGTAAATTCTATCAACTCGCGAATATGGCATACGCATTCAAGTATTCATGAGGGCCTAATAATGCTATAGGCTGATATTTACATAAAGCACTCGCACACTAAGTCAAGATAAACTATTTAAGACCTGGGCCACAAATACCTCCACACGCAGCAGAAAAGGAGGGTCCTGCGATGAAAGAGGACATTATGCTAACAAGTCAGATTACTGTACACAATAACTTTATCTTAAAAGTAAATACCATCTTTGGTGTTTAAAGACGGGAGGGAGCAGGGGGGGAGCATTATAGCATTATGGAAAGTCACTGGCAATATTTCTGTAGGGACCAAATGCTCCTTATCAGTG
This sequence comes from Solea senegalensis, assembly GCF_019176455.1. Taxonomy (NCBI): domain Eukaryota; kingdom Metazoa; phylum Chordata; class Actinopteri; order Pleuronectiformes; family Soleidae; genus Solea; species Solea senegalensis. The sequence continues at coordinate 27,185,963 of NC_058023.1, read as the reverse complement.
TTAGTCGAGCAATTCAGGCCCGCCCGAAGAAAGATGAGTCTTCAAACTCATTCTATTCATGGTCAGACGTGTAATTACCCTCGGCTCACAGTCTAGACGTAACCGCTTTCACAGTATTTAAGACCCCCTATGCAACGCCGTGGACGCCATCTCCTACCACCAAGCCCTGCGCGTTAAATCTGTGTGCAGATAAATTAGTGAAGAATGCAATAAAATAGACACAATGAGAGGAACTTTATCCTCCCCGCTGCTAAATGAGATTTCTTTGAAATGCAGATCAGCGGTTCTAGATTAGTGAATTTTAGCTGCTGTCAACATCATAACAAAATACAAATTCGATTGTTCGCTGGTGCCTTATCTCCTTGCTTCCATCTGCTGGCTGGTTATTTACTCCCCCCCCACCCCCGATTTACTATGCAGATCTAAATAAGTCGCATCAAAAGGAGGGCTTACTACACAATGCCTTCTTAAGCTTCTACATCAAGGTATTTGAAAAACCGGTAGTCACATGAAAAGGCTGCCCATCAAAGGCACATCTCTAATGAACTCTCCTATATCAGAGGGGGCCTGTGGGGCCTGGCTTTAATGCCGCCTGTGTGCTGAGAGAGGAGCCCAACTACAAATCAGAGCCACCAAGCCAAGGAGGAAGGGACGAGGAGGACAAAAAGGGGGGAGAAAACACAGGAGAGACAGGAGAAGGGGGAGGACAGAGAGATGGAAAAGAGAGGCAAGAGGACGAGGAGGAAGGCCTGAGTTATCAGTTGGGGTTAGCTCAGCACAGGGACTCGTCCAAAGTCTTTCCATTTGTCCGTCCGTCTCTCACATCTGGAGAACCAGAAAACCAAACTGCATATGTAGAAGAAAGCCGTCCAAGTTATTACCAATGCAGTAACCTTGAGACGTTTTGTGGAGCTGCACTGCGCACAATTCAAAGAGTATTAATGTGTGTCCGTTAAAATGACAAATCAATTCAGTAATCGGAGATTAGTGGAGAAACCTTGGACATTCAAAATACTAGACAGAAAAACATGTTGTGCCATCGCCCTTCAATTTCCCAGGTCTGGAAACAGCTTTGGTAATCTCAAACAGAGCTTTTGAATTATGCTCCTGCAATAACCTTTAATTTCATGGTGTATTTGTTGCATGTGGCACACAGACCGGATTACAACAGACAATCTTTGGACTTGTGCGGGGAATAAACTACGCGGATAGATAATGATCTGTACCCGCACTCTCCCATCCGCGCCCACCGCCGTGATCATCACTGCCACCGTCCCCACTTTGTAGCCATGTGTGTCTGGATGAAGGGGAGACCCCCGCCCAACAAGCATGCAGTTTACCAGTGAACAATTAGCCCCGGAGCAAGAGCACGCTCGGCACTGGCACATGTGGTTAAGAGGCGTGCGCTGCAGGAGAGCGCCGGATGGTGGTGGGACGAGGATGGGAGGAGTCATGGGAGAAGGGGGTGAGTAGAGAGGACACTGAGGGAAGGAGGTGTCTGGCGTGTGCCAGACACGCGTGTGCCAATTCTTAGCTACTGGGCATGTTCTTTGTGATTCACTTACAGATACTCTTTCCAGAGAAGATAAAGACAGATAATTGATGGTTTTACCACACGCTCAAATTCATGACAACTTTCAGAATTCCGCGAGCCCGTCCAGATTGAGCCGTAGTGTGAAGGCATTTGATTGCCGAGTCCCTCTGCTGCAGACACTTCTTGTCCCTCCCATCACCCCGCCTGAAGCGTCTTTCTGCTTTGTAGCATGCCAACTGGGCCCAGTGCCAGTCGCATTTGCAACCACGAGGGACCCTTGTCTTTTTGCCTTGCCTAATGAAATGACAAAACAACAGATTTGCATATGCAGAAACAGGTGTTACAACAGGTTGGAATGTTTCTGACCCAAGCTGTGTTAAAGAGCGAAAACCCAGGGAGGGGGGGGGAAGGAAAAAAACATGCAGAAAAAGAAAAAGTTTATGACCAACAGCTGCCTGGAGGTATTTAAGCTCAGATGAGCTGCAAGGCTGCGCCATCTGCCCTACTGCCTGCCAGAAGTGACAATCTAAATTAAAAACCACTCATCAAATATCATAAAAATAAGCCATTGTTTTGCTCAGTCCATATGTTGTGGCCATTTTAGTTTGTTCTCGGAGAGCAGCGTCGGAGGCTGAGCTTTGAGGCCTGTAGCTGTGATCCAGGGAAAATCCAAAGAGCCGCACAGTAGCCTGTAATTACCCTCCCAGCAATCCGCTATCTTCAGACGCGAGCCCTGCGTCATCCTCAACATCATCCAAGTCCATCCTCTCCACATTACGGAGGAGAAAAACTATTGAGCCAAGTGTGGTGGAAACATGGCCATTGTTTAGAGTAGGATTAAGGGCTGACATCCAAGAGCACGAGCGAGAAGCTAAAATCACAACGCCCGCACTCGCTAACAACGATATAACTGCCACCACGATCGATGCAAATGAATATTTGGGGTTGAGCGCGACACGACCCAAACAGAGAGCAAAGCGTTGCAGCAAAATGCCAAATGCCTCCGCTTCCACATCTCTGACCAGAAAATGTCCTGACCCAAACGGTTCAACCGGAGACCAGTGCTTTTTGTCCTTTGACTGAAAGACAAAGCGACTGAACAACACTCCCGCCTGCCAAATCCACTTAACACTACTACTACCACCATCACATCCCAACCCCCCCCATTTCCATTTTGCCTCCTGTTTTTATTTAGGTGAGTAAGACAGAAGGAACAAACCTGAGACACTCGTGACCCTGCGTGAGTGTTGTAACTTGGTCTAGAGCTACGCCAGCAGAAGGCAGCACCATATGCCCTCAGCCCCAAGCTGGATGCTCTTTCTGCAGCTTAATGTGCTTGTCAAAAACTGTTACTGTCATGAACCCCCCCGATGTTTTTTTTTCTCCCACAACATGGTTCGGAATAAACATTGTTTCTCTCTCTTGCTTCAGAGGAACAGTCCTCGCAGAAAACCTAAATACAACTCATCAATGATTTCAAGATGAACATTTCCGATTGTTTAAGCTTCTTAAATGTGAGTATTTTCTTTGTATTTCTATTTCTTTGCTCTGGATAACAAAGAAATCATTGAAAGTCAATCATTTTGGTTTGTATACAAAACAAGACATTTGAGAACATCATCATTTCCAGGTTTGACGAACACCAATCAACATTTTTTAAGGGTTTCCGATATTTTATGGAAAATAATCGACAGATGAATCGATTATGAAAATAATCGTTAGTTGCGGCTCTAAAAATATACTGCTGTGACTATAAAAAGCTAAAATTGTCTCAATGTGGCCATTTAATGATTATTTGAGTTGGCCACCAGCGTTAGCGTCAACGCCGTCCCACATGACGGTTGACTGTTTATGAGTGACAGCCTGACGGCTGAATGCAGTGCTACAGTAATGACCTTGCCTTCTACCAAAAGTGACCCTGTATCTTTAATTCGGGGCGAGACCCAAAAAAACAACACTTTTTTTTTCAAACTGGGACAATATCCATCTGAGGGTGACATAAATAGAAGCCACCATGCCTTCACACCACACTTAAACACCAGCAAGTCAACATACAGTTGTTAACTCGGCGAGGAGACTGATGGCAATAAAAAAAAAAAGAGAGAGAGAGAAAAAAGATGCATCGTCTGTGGCTGCTGTTCAAATGACAGCATGCTGTAGTTTATGTGGATAAACACACTGATAGGTCAGATAGTGTTACAGGCCAAGCTTACAGCAGTTTGGAGTGTCAGCTCAATTGCAGACTATTAAGTACAAGGTCATAGTCGAGACGACGGTGCCAAGTGCTGAGTTGTAAACCTGATGAAAAGACGTGAATTATTTTACATCGCTTTAAAATAAATACTGCGTACACAGGCCTAATGTTTGTCTTACAGCCGTGCACTCATGTGCCTCTCTCCGTTTCAAAATGTGACAGCCAAAAACTACACTTTCTGGCTCCTCTGAGTCATTTGTTTGTGGTTTCCAAACCTTTAGAAAGAAAGGGAGGTATAATGATGTAAAATCTAATCTTTCGAGAGCAATCTTTGCAAGATATTTCGGGCCTTGATTGCTTTGGTCTATGTAAACAGATGACCACATCGCCTGTTTTTAGCTTTCGCAGGAAACATAAAACCCACAATGGTGAACTTAGAGAGAGAGTTCAACACAGTGACTTGGTGCCTTGATGAAACTAGTGTTAAAAGGTAGGTCACTAACTGATTCTGTCCTCAGGTCTTCATGACCTCACCCCCTAATAACTGGCCAGCCTTGCAATCTCTCCCTTTCCTACACCTCGTCGCCTTCACCCCACCCTGCACAACTTTCTCCAGCCAAACACGGACACAGCGTTTTCTTGCAGTGTCGAGTCGGACTTAAGAAGTGACCCGGAGCGTGACTAAAAAAGTCTGATCTGTCTCAAGACTCCAAGTAACTGGGACACACAAAGCATCATTACCATGATGTGGATAATTACAGTGCAAAAGGGTGGCCTCTTAAGCACCATAATACATTCTTTTATCTTGAGAAGTCAATCTTTGCAGGGCTGACAGTTTGCATCGCATGATGCCGGTAAACAAATACCTTTTTCCGCAGCACAAAAGTGCCATTAAAGGCCAAAACTGTCAACACAAATTCCAGTCTTACTTGAGGGGGTGTGGGGGGACTTTAGAGGGTGCACGGGGGTAGCAAGGGAGGGAAGGAAAGGACTTGATCACTCCTGGTTGCTTTAACTTGCATGGAGGTTGTCATGGAAACATTTCTATGAAGTTGACAGGGATAAGATCTGGACATTTGCCATCTAATTGCCTAAAGCTTAGTAACGGGGGCCAAGTTATATATGAAAACACACCGTTAAGGTTATGTGGACAGACTCGGTGAGATGCTGGTGAGCCACTGCCCTGATTTTCTCACCGGTTTTTATCCCCAGATGCAGAAACACTTGGGCAGCTTGGGCGAGAGGTGTGTTTCATTACAGAGGTGTTGGGGGATGGAAGCAACTCCAAAGCTAATTCAAAAGTGAGCAAATGTTTCATTGTCTTGCAGCGAAACAGACTGAAAACAGACAGGAGTGATGTGATCTGTGCATGTGCATCCACTCTCTGGACTTTCTGCACACGGTCGTTTTGGACTTAGCCTCCACTGTCTCTGCATTCAAGTTTCCCTGGGACAAAGCACTTTCCACTTAGTGAAAGCAACAATTTTAGATAAAAAAGAAAAAAAAGAAAATCATGCATCAACCAGTGTTCAGTGAGCTGAAAGCTGAATCTTAATTTAGATAAATGATTGAATTGAATGACAAGGTATACACATTAATCCTGTGGAGGACATTCATTTTCCTATTACCATAATGTAGAGCACGGCCGCCTGATGATAAATGCAGCAATAAAAAAATAGATGCAGAGTGGGGAGAGTCAGGGTAAAAAAGTGCACTGCTCCCAACCACCAGTCAGTCATGGAGGGAGACTAATAATGGCACGTCTCTCTCTCTCTCACTCTCCATCTCTTTCTCACAGCATCCCGTTTCCCTAAATCAAGTGACCCAACTGACCTGCCGCACACACACACACACACACACACCAGCCTGACAACAAGTAAACAAGTGAGCAAAGGCCATTTTACACATGCTTTAAAAAATAATTACTGCACCGCCTCGACAAAGGCGGTGATTGTGCATCGCCGCTGACATATTTCACTGGGGGCATTTATTGCCGTCTGGCCTTTGAAGAGTAAGAGCTACTGAGCGGTGGCCCACACCTGCATAACTGAGGAGGGAACACCTGTGAACCCTGCGGCTTGAACAAGGAGGGTCGATGCAGCTAATCCAGGGGTGAAAACTGATCAGAAGACAGGGCCTGGAGAGTTCAGCAGCTCCCACTGCCTTGTTAGCCTTTCTTTAAACGGGGAAAAGAAAGTTACATCTATTGATTTTTTTTTGGAGGGACCACAGTGATTGCAAGAGAACAGTGACAAGACACAGTCAGTGTGAGGGAGGAACTGAGAGGAAGCTTTCCATGTTGAGCTTTAATTAGGCCGAATTTTAGGCTAATCATCCTGAAAATCGATACTCTGCCTGCAAATCTGTTTGTTTTCTGGACATCGAATAAAGATGGGACATAACAAAATGGAGCAAGCAAGCATGGTAAGGTGTTGATTGCTTATAATCATAGATAGTGATGAGGAACCACTGCAGCCTTGACTTTGTATTTTATTTTATTTTTAGTGCATCAGATTGAGCTTTGTAGTTTTGTCTTTTAAATCACACAGGACAAATTATGTTCAACGTGTCGTAGGCGATAATATCCTATCACATATAAAACATTTCAAAATGTAAATGCCCTTACATTTAATGTGCCATTTTCTATACAGATAAATAATATCTGTAATGAGTCGTCGTAGTCATTAGTGTAATGTAACGTCAACCCATAAATTACAGCAAACTGTAAAATAGCTTTTAGTGGCATTAAATGAGACATAACATGCTCTTTAAAACGCATTAAGATCAAATATAAATCTAAAGCTATACATCAAGAAGGACATTATTGGAGCAAATTTCTGAGGTGGTTTTAAAAAGCTGTTTCAGACTGACTCACTTTGAGCACTTGAGGGCAAATAATCAATAACTGTTGATGGGAGAACATCTTTAAAATGAAAAGGTTGCACACTGTGCACAAGTCTGACTTTAGAGAGTCAGCGTTCAGAGTTTGGACCATGGCAAACGCCTGCACGCTTCTGACATGGACATTAAACATGAAAAAGACGAATTATCCGCAGTAAATGGGACATGTTACAACAGCTGCACGGCAATCAAAGTAAACACAGGAAGTGCACGCGAGCAAACAAACAAACGTCGCCAGTGAAGTTGCAAAAGCGCTCGTGAAGTAAGTTGTGGCCACGGCTGTCCACTTCCTAAATCTAGTGCACTGGACAGAGGAATACACACACACACACACACAGAGTCAAAGAGAGTGAGCAGAGAAATAAAAGCTTTTCTTTTTTAGGGGGCGAGAAAAACTTACCAGGAGCGAAGTGGGGAAAAATGGCAGGTATATATTTCCTCCTCGCGTCAAAAAAAAAAGTCAAAAAGGGACACGCCAGGTGAGAAGTCGCTGTCCTCTGTACTCGCAGAGATCTTCACACGTGACTGCCCAAGTTCACCATAACGCAGAGAAAAGGAACAACAAGCCTCGGAGTAAATAAAAAAAAAAACCGCTCAAATGTGCCACACACACACACACACACACACAAACTGCACACGCGCGCACACTCTCTCCCCTCTCTCTTTCTGTCTCTCTCTCCTGCTGCTGCCGCTGCTGCTGTCTCCCGTCAACGCCGCTGTTATTACTAATGCAACAGAGGGGAAAAAGCAGTACACCGAGCCCCGATTGAATGACGCGCAATGCGAGGAAGAAGCCGCTTGTTTTTTTCTCTCTTCTTCCTCTTCTTCTTCTTCTTCTTTTTTTTTTACCCCCGTTACGATTCAAACACACATCAAGATGTATCCCAGCAAGCAAGTATATTTGGGACTAGAAACCAACCCCCTAACACACACACACACACCACCACCACCCCCAGGGGAGGCACTTGCTTGGTGCGTGGAGGTGTGTTGTTATTTTTGGGCGTACTGCGACCCCGTGCGACGTCAGCGCCACCTCCAACGTAAATAACCACACACATAAAAAGTTTTGTTTTCCTTAGTTTGGACACTATTTGTTTTAAAAAAATACGCGGGTTTGTGTTACTCCATGTGTTTTCGGCGGCTGGTTCAAAGCGGCTGTTAAGCGTCGTTATTGTTGGGGGGGGGGGGCTTGAGCCGGTAAACCCACCGGTAACGGAAAGATGCTTCCGACCCAGAGATTAGTGCGCACTTTGCTGCACGTGAGAAACGGGGCTTCAAAAATCCTGGAGGCTAAACCGATCAGTCGATTAAATGACAAAATCAACAAAAACACACATAACATTTGAAGTGTGTGAGAAATAATTAAAAAAAACATTTTATTAAACAAAACATTCCTCCTCCTACGACATAACACGCCGACAGTGAATGTGTCCGCTTTTTTTAAAACGTTTTTCATCAAAAATTGTTTTAGAAAATTGTTTACATTTACATGATTTTGTTTGAAAACAAAACATATTCTAAGATAAATGGGGGGGAATATGGGCATTATTGGGCAAAATAGAGATCGATTTTGTTTACATACAAACAACACAAACAAGTCACATCTGTAAACGTTCAGTATAATTCGCATTTTTTTTGTGGTGGCAAATACAATTGTATAATAATCATATTTATTTATTAATTGATTAATTTGTAGATTTGTTTAGGGTATTCTAGTCGTATAGAAGTGTATGTATAGAGAAACTGGATTTCAGTATTGTACATTTTCACGCAAGCATCCTTAAGTTTAGATTACGTATTACTTTTTCTAAATGTCGTCGTACTGTTACACATTGGGTGAAAAGTATTTGCACTGCTTGAATGAAGGGATTTTCTTTTCTTATTAGCTTTTTATTCATAAAAAGAGTAGATTCGATATTTAAACAGTGAGCAGTATTACAATTGTTATATATATGTATATTCTGTATGTTTTCTTCACGTTCACGGTCAAGAAATGACTGACCAGCATATTATCAACCAGAGAAAAGAAAGGATGTAGCGACATCATTTTTTTCAAAACATGTAAAAAACGTGACAAGTGAATCATGTCTCATTTCCTCTGATGTCAAGATTTACAATCCTATATGTGTTATTTGTTTTATGAATGAATGACTGTGAGAGAATACATGGATTTGAGGTTGGGTGCATTCGACTCTTTAAATTAAAACACGGTTTATATTATATTTAAAACATGTGCATGTGAGTCAGTGCCAACACATTTTTTTTTGAGCAATTAAAAATATCATTTTTTTATTATTAGCTTCCTTTTTTTAATCCTTATACTGCTTGTAAAACCTTTTCCACCCCACATGGGTGGACATGGTATTATATACTGTTCAATTTATTGTGCTTTGCAGTTTTAATATGCAATTTCATATGTCGTGTGCTGGAAATTAATACATTTTGAAAATGTGCGAAAAAGGGGCCTTTACCATTTCCTCTTGCCAAGTGTAGGTAGTTCTTTTTATGTTTGTTATGAATCGTGATTGCCATTAAAATCCTATCAAATGAAAGCAGGAGAAAACAGCATTCGAGAAACGATTAGACTGAGAAGGGGGAAACAGGAGTGGAGGGACTTGTGATCGTCTGCTGCCATCTACCGACCACTACTGGTAATGCAGCCTGCCCAAGGTGACAGTGAAAACAAAGGGCTGTAAATAACTTGAGGGGGATTTTTTTTTACCCCTTCCATTTCCCACCTACATTTTTCTGACAGTGTCAACACTTGGAATTCATTATCACAGGAACTTGAAATGCTAATTAACTTAGTTAAATTGTGGTCAACGTTACATTTTACTCACATTCTCATCCCATAGTGCCATCTACTGATACTTAGTGGACATGCAAGTTGTCCTCCAGGTTCAAGATGTCTACAAAAGAGCTGTAAACATTTAAAAAAGAAGCTGTTCTGTATTGTTGATTTCATTTTCACAGCCTGTTATACAAGTTGTGTGTGATATATTCTTAAGACCCACCATATTTTCTTGAGAATGGTAGGTGTAAGTTTAAAAATTATTAATACTCATTAAAGAGATTGTATATATCTGATAACTTCTGATACAATTTTGCAATTACAAGTAAAAGACAAAACAGAGGGATCTAACAAATACTAAAGTATGTGTAGAAGATATATTGGATTAGGGGTTAAGGATTGGTTCAATTAGACGAGTCCAGTCCTCTGATCCAAGATGCAGTGAACCTAAAAAACGAATGGTTGACTCCAATGTCGGCGATAGCAACTGATCTGTAGAAAGATTCCTTCGTTTCTTCCAATCCACGAGGCACTTCAGCAGAGCCGGCACTTTCCAACACAAGTGCTTGAACTGCACGGCTTCGTGTAAATGTTTTTAAACGGACCAGAAAAACAAAACAAACAAAGTGTTATCTTTTCCTGCAAAACAACTGAAGAGCTTCGTAAACAATTTACATCGAATCATTTAGATCAAATGACATCAGGGGATGACAAATTGAGTTAAAGAGAATGTTTTGATTGCATTTGTTTAATCAAAATATAAATGAACACACAGTTCGAGGTTCTCGAGAGAAGAACTGATGACTCGCACTTCTACTCATCATGAAAGAAACTTAAAGCTTCCCAGCTTTAAATGATATAAATTATTTCTTTTTCCTTTCAGCTACAAAAACATTTATGTTCAATCCATGTGTGACAGCAGATGCGCTGCACATACGAAAGTGTGAGTGAACGGGTGTGAATGGGTGAATGGCAAAATTGTTGTGTAAAGCAGCTTTGAGTGGTCATCGTGACTAGAAATGCGTTATATAAATACAGACCATTCACTTATGCACTCTAAGTGGATGGATATATAAGGCAATTTGGGTTTCAGTGTCTTGCCAAGGAAGGGATACATTGGTATGCACACTCAAGGAGCTGGGTGTCAAACCTCCAAGCTTCATTCAACCACTGCAATTCCATCTTATTCATGTATGTCTATGTTATTTTGTTTTTGTTTGTTTGGTTTTTACATTTTTGTCCTGGTGTTTTTATGTGGGAACTGTGCACTAGTGAATGTTGACAAGTGAAATTATATAAAACACATTTACAGAGCAAAAGATAAAGCAGGTTTATAGCACAATGTGTACATTGTCAATGCTCTCAGATATAAGGTATAAATAGCCAGTGCTGATTTTGGACAAAGGTATGCTCACACAGTCTCTATTGTTGCTGTGCTGCAAATGTCCAGCCACAAGGATAGACAGTTTTTTGGGACTGCATTGACCCCCCATACCCCATCCCAGAACCTAATACAGTACACATATGTCCTTGGCATCCATCCCAGACATCAGCCTGAGAACGTACACGCACCTTGCACCCTCTCACCCCAAAGCTCCACATTGCTCAAACCCCAAATATTTTAAGATAACTCATTAAAAGCCCCCTGTTCACAGAGACTTTTTTGACCCAGAAATGTATGTTTTTTTGTTTTTTTCCCCATCATTTTGTTGTTCCATTGTTGTCTTTAAGTTTTATTTTACGAAAGATACAATTGAGTTTGTTCGCTTGCAGGAACAACATTTAGATAAGTAGGCCATGCACTTCAAATAAGGATCTTCGAACAACAGCTTTACTTTAACTCACCTCTGATGTAATAGCTATGTTTTCATGCATTTATTTTGTTACTTGCATAGATATTGTGAGTGGATAACTGAGAGAATAACCAGTCTGCCATGGTCTAGTTATACGTGTCCTATTAATAGGCCTTGGCTCAGGCTCACAATGTTCAGCTGTAACCGAACTCCATCTGTCAAGTCACGTCCTCTCTCCTCTACAGTGTCACTGCAGCCAGGCTCGAGGCAGTCTGGTCTGTGCCACCCTTAAAGCCATACAGACGGCCGGACTGGCAGACAGCTGCCTCGCAGTCCATTGCACAGTATGGAGGCTCTGTATATCCAACCCAGAAAAGAGGATGGGCTGATTACAGAAGAAAAAGAGCGCGGGGAAAGTGCAGAACAGGAAGCAGAAGAAACAGAGGCCCTGTCTCCGTTGGGCTCCACCACAGACGAAGACACAGACGAAGACTCAGAACCGGAGCCCCCACCTGTTGCTCGCAGGAAGGTGTCATTTGCTGATGCATTCGGCCTCAACTTGGTATCAGTTAAGGAATTTGACAATGTTGACGTCACAGAGCAACAAGGCGACTCGCCTCCCGAGAGGGAAGCAACCTGTGTTTTGGAGGAATTCCACATGATATGTCTGTTTACGGTCCCTTCATCCCAGGAGGAGCTGGACCAGAGACTGCAGGAGCAGAAGGTTGAGCTCGAGAGCATAGAGCTTCTCCCAGGAACCACCACTCTCCGCGGTATTATCAGGGTGCTCAACCTCTGCTACAGTAAGTATGTTTATGTACGGATCAGCCTGGACTGCTGGAACAGCTACTTTGACATGATGGCAGAGTATGTTCCCGGATCTAGTGACAGGAAAACAGACAGGTTTTCTTTCAAATATACTCTGATTCCTCCCTCTGGGAAAGAGAGGACCCGAGTGGATTTCTGCCTGCGGTACGAGACATCAGTGGGCATGTTCTGGGCTAACAACAAGGAGATGAACTATGTGCTGTTCTGCCACAAGAAAGGACCAGGGAAAGAGCATGGGCGTCCAGAGGTAGAGGAGAGTAACAGCTACAAGGGCAAGCGGAGCTGTCTCAAACTCAACAGGTGACAGAATTTGATGTGTCTGATGAGTCTTTTTTTTTTTTTTACAGATGCCACTGAATGACAAAGATGAGTGGAGACAATCATGTAACCTCTTGTGTGTCAACAACACAGCAATCAATATTTAAAAATAACATTTCTTTCAATAACTTTTTTAAGAGAACAATGAGACATTTACTACAGTGTTTATTGAGAGCAAAACTTCCCACTGCTTGCTGGCTGGCTTGTGTGTTTATAGTAAGCGGTTATGTAATGATTTGGTGCTGGGTGTCTGAACTGTAGAACACACATTGCCCATTTAAGGTCAAGTATCTCTCCACGTTTCTATGACATCCCATGAGGAAAACAGCAACAAATGCACCCTTGTTTTGTTTTGTTTTTAAATCCTCTGTCACAAAAAGCTGCATACAAAATCTCTTCTTTCTGTGTTGGGAATTAAAGATCCTCACTGTGCATTTATGCATGTTCTGAAAGACATGACAATGTGATGATGCATTATGCAGATACATGCTTACAATGTTCAGCAATAAGAGTGTGAGGTAAGTGCTGATGCTGAGAAAAAACAGCAGTGTAAGTGTTGAGGATGTGACGTCTGCAAACCATACAGTATTGATGAGTGTATGTGATGCTGTTACAATCATTTTTGAATCACAGGAGGGGAAGTGCAGTGGAAAAGGCTGAGGAGTCGATTAACACAACAACAGTTTCTGCAGGTGTGTTTTGGTGCATGTGCGAGTGTGTTTGTGCGTGTATCTGTACGAGTGTGTGTATTTGCATAAGTTTGCAGGCAAACTCTGACTCTTTTGCATTGTCAATCACTTTGCAGAAGCACTGGCCACTCATTATGCAGAGGAGGCTGTCAGAAAGACAATGGACAACACAGAGATACAGTCATTATTGTACCATGAAGAACACAAACCTCTGGTAAGGTTCTCGTTCTCGTGAAACTGTCCGGGAACTGACTGAAGTAAACACCATGCATGTGCACGTGCAAATGTAAACCGTAAAAATAAGGTGACAAAATAAGTGTGTTCTTACAAAAGGAATGAGAGGCAACCGAGCAGGAGATGCACGTCATGCTGCACAGTGTTGAGCAAGTCCCAGAACCTCAACTAACCTGATACTTGAGAACACGTCCGAAATCACATGTGCAAAATGTTAAAAATAAATACAGTACCGCAAAAGTCTCAGGCCACAATTAGTTGTGTTGTTATAGCAATGCGACAGTGAGTGCATATAATTATTTCTCACTCTCTTTATGAGAACAAATCAATAAAATGCAGGAAATGTGCAAATGTGACCTTACAGCTGAACAAGAGTGAGACCATGGACCTTTTACACGTAAATAGAGTGGTCAGTGGTACCACCTGTATTTGTCCTGCTAAGTCAAACATGGCTTACATGAGGTTGACTCAAGACTTAACTGAGCATTACATACACATTTTGTACAAGTACATACATATATATATATACACATATACATATACATATTTACATATACTGTACATATTCATATATATACATATACCATTATTTATAGCACGGTTTTAAGATACCATTCCATTTAAAATGCCAAAGATCACAGATGCAAGTCCATTTCCCCCCAAAAAAATCAGCAAACTAACTTAAGATTTGGCATTCAAGCTGTTGTAAAGACGTCTGCCATTCCTCACGGAAAGCACCTCCCACAGTGGGAAATTCCATCATTAAAGCAGCTCACAAAAACAGTATAAAATGCAATATTAGTTTAGCAATACAATACAGGCTATGTACATAATAACATTGGAATTGGCAATGGTTTTATTTACCAGTATGACAACAATCCCAAGCAGTCTGCGAATACAGTGAAAACAGCTGATAAAACACAGATATTAATGACATAGACAATATGAGATCATCTGGACAGAAGAAGAAATAAAAGAGCAGCCTAAAGCTAAAGAAGAATTCTGGCAAGTGCTGAAGAAATCCTGGTATAATATACCAAAAGGTGGACAGTTTCCCCAAAAGTGTTCAAGATGAGCTAAATACCAAGAGAGTTTGTATTATTTTTATGGTTATTATAGTGTACGAATTTCGTGAATTGTGTACGTATTTGACTGAAAAAGAAATATGGATGACGACAAAACGAGTGGTAGTTTAAGACTTTTGGACAATACTGTAAACTTGATCGTGTAAACAAAATAGTGACTGTGTGCCCAGGTTGTGGCAGCGTTGCAGTTCATTGCATCAGCACGTTACTCATTTAACTTCCTCGTGAAATGGGCCCTAACACCCACAAATTATTTTGGCTTCGAGCTCGTGTTGTGGTTTAAGTAACAGATGACCTTAAAGACAAACAAACTGTATGCTTGTAGCTTTGACACTTCTACAACTAGTTCAAGCATAAACACTTGGTTTGACCTTTGTCCTTTCTGACAGGTGGATAGCATAAAAACCTGGCACAGAACACCCCGTTTGGCACGTCTACAGGATTCCCCATCCCAGAAGAGACAAGTACCAAAGACTTATTCACATGACTTCACCACTGGCCAAAAGGTCTCTCAGCCCACGACAGCTGCATGGAGTGAATCTGCGAGCGCTCTCTACAACCAGCGAAAGAAACCCACCGACAGTCCACAGGTTCTCACGTACCATCAGATCCCTCTGCTTACGCTGGACTGGAAAAGTGACAAACGGCAGCCGTGGGGAGCTGCTGACGTGGACGACATTTGGAATGAAAGTGCTAAACCGACCAAGTCAAAAGCATTCAAAGAGGATACGCCTTCTATTAGTGACTTGTGGGAGACCTTTCTTAGTGGCACAGATGATACCAGTGATAAAGAAACATCAGTGTGTGATATATGGCAGACGTTTCTAAATGAGCCAAGCTGCAAGGACCATTCCGGTGTTCCCGAGTCAGAGTGGCTGCAAAGCGCCACATCGGTGTCCCCCTCAAATCATAAGGAGCCCCAGATGCAATATTTAGCAAGCAGTCAAGCGTTCCAAGAATTTCAGTTGGGGTTGGATACAGCCACCTCTTTGCAAGCAGAGACCTCAGCGGCATGTCACCCACCGTCCGACAAATGCGAAGCATCGCTGTCTGATGTCGCCTTGAACACTGAAGCCCACCTGCCAGCAGAGGCATGTGTCAGCGGGCCAAGGGATGACAACAGAGAGACACAAGATGCGTCCCGAAGGTCACCGACAACCTCTGCAACAGACACTTCAACAGACACTAGCCTCCAGGGGGCAATGCCCGTGTCCGGGGGCACTGTTGACAGTTCAGCTGAGTGTCACGAGCATGCAATCTGGGAGCGAGCGGGAGAAGGAATAATAGGAGTAGCAGAAGGTATAGGTGGAGATGAGCCTGTCACACTGTACACAGCTAACTTAGTAACAAGCTCAGGGGAGTTGAAGACAACAGACATGACAGCAATGGCAGAATCTCAGAATGCCAGCAGCGTTGATATGATCTCCCAGGGAGCAAGGCTGGATGAGGGTCTTTCTTCTAGTGGGGAAGAGGAGGTTACAGGTACTGCACACAATACAACGGATGACACACTGGCATTTAGGAAGACAATCAGACAGGGGACAACGGATGGGGAGACGGTTGTCTTTTCCACATCCAGACAAAGAGCAGTGGAAAAGATCATGACAAACTGTATGGAAAATAAAGTATCTACAGCAGAGGAGATATTTAGGCCACATAAAACAGGGGGGTGTGAAATATCCCAGAGTTATGCAGATGAAAAACACGGCGAGGAATTCAGGCTGAACCGCAAGAATGAAAATCCATTACAGGAGAATGAGAGAGATGAAAATGAAATAAGACCTGCACAGTCACAGGCACACGAATTCAATCCAAGCCAAACATATGAGGAAAATATCAGACCGAGCCTCATAATGGGAAATGAATTCAAATTGAATGAATCAGAAAACAAAGGCACGGCATCAGGTAACAAAGACCTGGTGGGATTCAGACAGGCACAGGTTGAAAATTCCTTTTGTGCTCAAACCACAGATACAAAGGGACCAATTAGTGCAGAATCTGAAGTATTTTTAGTTGAGGAGGCACGGCAACATAATGAAAAAGCTTTGCAAATAAATTCATCAGTCTGGCAGGAGGGAGACGCACCAATCATTGCGGAAGTACATAATAAACATTCAAGGCCAAATAAAGCAGAGGAAGACCTGTATGCTCAGAAAGAGGACGCGGAGGAGAACTTGGTGACAGTGATACAAAAAGAGGAAAATGCACTTAAACCAAGACCAGGTGAATATGAATCCGTCTCAAATCAGGCGGAAGGAGCAGAGAGTTTGAGTTGCAGTGGAATAATTGTAGAGCGACAAGAAACAAACCCATCACTGCAAAGCACACACAGTGTGGAGATTAGAGAAGGGGTCGAGGTCCTCGAGAGTGACCGCAATACAGTCGGCCCTTTTCCCGCAGATGAATGCGACCAGAATGTGATGGAGGCAGCAGAGCTGAGAGTGGTATCATCACAGAACGTTACGGAGGGTCGGAGAGAGATTGTAGGCAGTGAAATGAGCCCAGGAGGAGTCACGGCGAATGAGAATCTCGCAAGTCGAGACACTCAACACCAGCCTGAGACAATAGAAAGAATAGAGGACGATGTGAGTCAGACAGTCAGCGATGAAAGAATGAGTATTGGAAAGCTGGAAATAGAAGCAAGAGTTGAGTCGATGGGTCACGTGGAGGACCCTCAGCGGGGGAGCAATAACGTGTCAGCCGAATTAAACCCAACACGTGTTGAATACAGAAAACTGTCTGAGGGAACAAAAGACCCCATTACAGCAGAAAGTACTGTAGCACGTGAGGTGGAGGAGTTGAGAGTGGAGGAGATATTCATAGAAAGATTTGGTGAAGATTTGGTCAGGAGGATTTGGGAAGAGGTGTTCAGTCGCAAAGTGCAGGACACAAATATTATTATACCTGATAGCACACATAACTGCAATCTTCTTTGCCCGGAAGGTAATAACTCGGGTGTATTCTCTTCAAAGGATCAGAGTCTAAGATTGTGTCGAGGCCCAGAGCAAACCACAGCGAGTGGTAGCAAAGAACTCTCCCCGACACAAAGTAGTCACTCGCTCATCGCAACAAATAAACCCCACTTTGGCAATGAATTACAGACAGATTTCAACTTGAGTGCTCATCTCAGTCGAGATCTCACTGCCACTTTAACTGCTCTGAGTAGGCAGTCGCTGGCTGAATCAGCTCAGAGCACCGGCTCTCCAAAGAATCAGGAAAACTGCTCTCAAATACGAAAAGGATCAGTCATCCAGCAGGAGACAGGTAGACAAAGAGAAGACTGTTCTGGGCAATTAAAAGAGCCTAATGGTCTCGTATGGTGGAGTATATACGTGCTCACTCACATCACCAGACTTCTAATGTGCACCCTTTTAGTTGTCGGATTTTTTGTCACCCTTTTCCTCTTTGATTTCCCAGCGTTCTGTGCGGCCTACATGTTTTCCCTGTGCTGGTGGTTTTATAAGTGGAAGACACACCGGGCGGAGGTAGTCAAAGGCACGAGCAGAGAGTTCGCAGAGAGACGAGAAGGCGCTCAAGAGCGTTTAATCAACAATACATAAAATGTAAAATGAACAGAATCGTCTTCCATATTTTCATACTGCATTTTCAGACTGGCGTGGCTATTGTTGCACCTTAAAACTCTTGCTACCTTTTGTATGTGTCTCCCAGTAAGAAGTAGTTCAGGCGCAGAGTGATTATTATTATTTTTTTTTTCCTTTCTCTTTGTTGTTTTCACTGGTGAAGTGACATCACACACAGATACAGTATATATACAAACAGACAACCATTACACTGAACAGAGACTAGGGCATTAGGATAAAGCCGGTATAGGAAAGAAAGAAAGAAAGAAAGAACAGAATACTGTAGAAAACCAGGGAACTCAGGGGTTGGGAGAAGTCATTTTTACATTTTGTAGCTGGCAGTGTTACTTAAGTATCCGAAATGGTTATGAGATAATAAAACTTTGAGATTGTGATTTTAATTAAACTCCTCATTTTAAAGTAGAAGGATGTTGTTTCTCTGTTGTTGGTTATATTAATTGTGGACTTAACTATGGACTTAAATTGATGTAGTGGAGAAACCCGCAACTTCTGCATTAATTATCAGTGAAGTGACGGTATGGATTGGTTGTTTGGGAATTGGTGATAAAGATTATTGTTGTCAGACATGGTGCAGGTGAAGATGTTGTTGTTGATTTGATCGGTTTTCCAGCAGGCTGTAAGAGAGTTTTTACGTGGATGTCGTTCTACGTCTAGCATCATGTTGTTGTACTTGTGTTTTTGGGTCTCATTTGAATATTTCAGCTGGTTTGTCAAGAAGTTGTGAGGAAAGATAACGCGGCGACCTTTTGGATTTTTCATTTCCCCCGAGATTCTATTTTTTTCCCAGTATAATTGAGTTGTCAGCGGCTCATGTAACAAAAACTATAATGAGTGTGAGTGTAAGCTTGGTGCGACATTTGAAGTCATCCTGTTTTCTTAAATTCTGTCAGTGAAGAGGTGTAATTGACGAGTAGAGCCAGGGAAACATATTAAGTCAGCATCTTCATACATTGGCTAAGTTGTTGCATTTGCTGATGTCAAAGTTCGGCAGATAAATTATAAAATTGACACAATTTGGCCTTTTAAATCTGTCTGGTTCTTGTTAATCAGTGATAACCAAAAACTCTTAACAAAAAAAAACTCACAATAACTCACTTGTTGTCTTAGTCCATTCAGATTTATGTGTATGTTGTGTGTGTGTGTGTGTGTACATTTGCTGTGTTTTATGGGCCCAATATTACTTGACAGTGTACCTAATGGAACAAAGTGACTTACCTAGCTTTTCTTCAATAAAGGAAATTCATGTGACTAAAGAAACCGGTGGTGAATTTGTGACACTGCATGCTCGCCGCTTCACAACGAGATAACGGTGGAGACAGCCGATGTAATGGTGTTTTAAGACTTCATACCTGCCACTGACCCGGAGATGATGTCCTTCACAGACCAGAGGAACAGTCAGCAGTTCTTTGTTCTCGGATTTGCTGTAAAGATAATTCAGACATTTAGAGGAACTTCTCACACCAAGAATAAAGTCCAGAATTATGACCACGTTTGAAGCAAATCATCTTAGGAAGTTTCAACAATTTCATATATCTCTGCTCTTTGTGGTGCTATATATATATATATATATACTGTATATATATATATATATATATATATACATATACATACATATATATATATATATATATATTTTTTTTTTTTATCAAAAGAATCACATGTTGATAACCAAATTACTTACTTTGAGCAGCACTTGCTTGCCCTGAAAGGAGCCATTCGTCATTTCAGGTTTTAGTGCCTGCTGACAGGAGTTGGAACAGAGTCAAATTCATACAGCAAATAGCCCATTTCATCCCCACTGCTCGCGTGACTTGCATTACCACAAGGTTAATAACGCAGTAGGTTAAAAATCCCACATTTTGACTTTGTAATGTCCAATTTACTGCCCTTAACAGATGCCCTTTCCACAACATTTGGGAAACATTTTTATAATGTGTGCTCATTCCAAGGAATATTTTTTGCAATGTAATGAGATGTAGCCATGATGTAGCCATGGCTAAACACACACACACAATACTTAATAACACTTAGGACAGGTAAATAAAAATGACAACACATGTCTTCTCATTTTCTGTGTACACTGATGCTTCAGTGTTGTCATCTCAGGTATTATCTGCGAGATGACCACGAGCAGAGCGATCCGACTGTCTGACCCTGCAGTTCAGTAAAAGTCACTTGATCCCGTCTGGGGTATGCTGACCTTTTGTAAGCTGTTTCCAAACCCATGCTGACTCCTTTAGAAAACTGGCCATAAGCCAGTGTTGTCGCAGCAGAAGGCTACTGCTCTCTGGACGTCGCTCTGAGGACAACACAGTGCAAACCTGGCACAGCTACTGGAGTGCACAGACAAAAAGTAGCAGTGACGGAAGGAGGGTAAGACACCGGGACAGAATATTGATGAGCTGACGTTATCCTGCAGTGGAAGACGACTTGTTTTACGACTGATGAACATGGTACCATGTCATGTGAGGAACGTAAATTCATGACAGAACGACTTGGAAGAGGGAAGAGGAACAGGTCACATGTCATAAGGGTTTTCCTTACACAACGCTGCTGGCAACGAGACATACAGAAGCTGTTGGGAAACTTTATCACCAACAATCATGTGATCGTGACAATATCAACCATCTAATGTCGCAGCCTGTGCCCCTGATTAATATCCTGTATAGTGAAAATATTCATATAAAATCAGTATATAAAGGGTCAGAATGAATGAACTAATATGAACTCTGTGATACATCAGTTACGTCATGTTGGTGACAGATCATGCCACAATTTAAGACTGAAAACTAATAACCATGAAACTTATTTAAATAAATACTCAAATAGGATATTTAGCGGTCGATACATCATCAAAGCAAATAGCATAAAGTGTATAAATAATAATATATTATACACACATACAGAATAAATGTGTACACAATAATAATACTATATAAGATAATGTGAAAAAAAAGTTCAAAATTACATGGCAGTGATCAATTACTACTGGTGTTACATAGTGTTTATCACACATGATGTGTGTACTATAAAACATCATTATTATTATTATCAGTAGTAGTATTAATAAGAATGCCACTGCAAACGTTTAAAAAATGCCATTTTTCCATACTGACCTCGATGCAATTCCACATTTTATCCAGCAGATGGCAATGCTGCCCTACTTTGCAAACCATCATGGCCTCAAATCAAAAACAGGGCTCAGTTCATTCTAAATAACATACAAATCGAATGATTACATCAAGCAAACATTTTACATCAGTGGCACAATCCTAAATTTGAGATGCAATTTAGCATGAGACGTTGTTTTGACCCAGACAGTGACAAATATAACCTATTTTTTTTGTTTTGTTTTGTTTTGTTTGATCCCAATGGTAAAATCACTGCAGTGAAGTGCAATGCTTGGGACAAGAGGGTGCATGAGGACATGGTGTGTGAGTGGATGAGAGCGAAGAAAAAAACTAAGGGAAGGGCCATGTTATGTGGCAAAGGGGACCAGAGGCACTCCGCTGACAGATTGGAGAACTGACAGAATGCATCGTCCACACTCTCCTCAGTCAAGGGAACCATCCCTCTCTCTCGTCCACCTTTTCAGCCTCTCTGTCGGCACCTTGTACTCCTCTTCCTGAAACCTTCAACCTTGACAGCCTCATCTCACCCTTTCTCCTCCACAACAACGGCTGCCCTTCCCCTTCGCCTCAGCCTCGCCCACTTCTGTGACTACCTTAAGTGACTCCACATTCCCAGATGTCCACTGGCACTCTTGCATCACTGAGACGTCCACGCTCTCTGCCGTTGCCATTTGGCATTTTAAAGCTGTGCGCGCGTGGGACACAGTCATCGCTCGTTGCACACTAATTGCAGTATAGTGACTGCAAGAGGATTCACGTGGGATTAAAGCAGTGGAGTGGAACCACAGGCCTGCAGGTTTTTCCTCACATTATGTGTGTTTGTTTTCAGGTTAAAGATGGGCGGGAAACCAACACCATATGTTTCACCTTATTTCCTACACTACATATAATAAAGTTGTGCGATAACATGCAGAATATCTTTATCTATCTCTCTTAATCGATCTCCCTTTTGTCTAACTTTAGTGTTTTGCACTGTAAACACACATACTCCACTTGTACGGGGATGCACTGCGAAATATATCTTGTGTTTTTATAGCGCTCATTACAACGCTCCTATTTCCTGTGCTTTCATTTGGACCATTACAGATGACAGAGTTGTTTGTCATCTTTAGTGCTGTCAGCTGGGTTTCTTTCATCACGACGAGGAGGTGTGAGAAAAGAAAGAGGAGAAGGATGAGCAGAAGAGGTGGAGGAGGGGCAGACATAACACTGGATTCACAAGAGCCTCAGATTTAGCCACTGCCTTTGCACCAGACCTGTGCAAATGTTGAGATGAGAACGTCAAGAGGACGAAAACGAGAATTGCCCTGGTCATATTGATTGTTTTGGGGGTGAAGATGAAAGAGAATAATCTAATATTAAAACCTATTTTTCAAAATGAAAAGGTACAAAGTGCAGTCTAGACAAAGGAATTTATGATAAGTTATTTGATAAGTTATGAAAAGTGTGTGCCCCACAAGGTGCTGGATGGCAGCACCGGATGATAAATACTCTCAATTGTTTCATAGTTGTTTGGCCTAAATCATCTCAACCCATATTTCTTGAAAAGCAGTACGAGTGTGAGGTGAGGCGGCTTGTTAGATAGACGTTGTTTGCAATGTGAATCACGATGAGCTATTTTTTGTGCTGCATTTCCCTGAGAACATTTTCCTTTGGCTGCCCTTTCTGAACTTTGGAGAAAAAACATGTTCTTTGTTCTATATAAGCAAGAAAGCGTACCCTTACTAGTAATTGTTGAGCAATATTTTCAAGGCTCAGAAATGTTCTAAATAGCAACCATTAAGGAGAAATTCAAACCTTGGATTGTCTGCTGTCAGTTATTCTGACACCAACAGTGCAATTTATAACATTAATGATTCCTGCCAGCCTGAATAAAAGCAGGAAAACAGCTTTGCTCACATCGTTTCTATTACTTAAATAACGGTAGTTTCTGGGCCTGACACAATATTAACATCATTAGGAACAGATATCATCACATAGCAGCTGAGAAGTGGCATTCATTATTTTGGGGGGGGGGATTTCTAAAGCCTATTTTGCTATTTTCTTGTAAGCAATGGAAGCGGTAAATATGTGTTCATGGTTTCTTTTGTTTTTAGAAGTGTGAAAATACCAACAATGAGGCAAAACACTTACCTTCAAACACTGATGTTGCGCTGTCAAGCTCCAGGAAGTACATGAGCTTTTAGCTTCACAGAGATATGTTTGCAAACAGCTTAAGAAACGACAGCCAGCTTTATGTAATGTTCAAAAACTGACTGAAAGTTCCCCAGTCATTCACAGTCTATAGCTCCTGCATTTAAATATAGTAGTAGGAGGCTAATTCTCAAGCTACTGAGAAGACTACAAACTTGATAGCTTAGCAGCAGGCTACAAACAACCCATAATGCAACAGGGTCAGGTGATTGGCAGCCATGGCCATTTCCACTAGGACCAAATGATGTATTTTGCAGAAACCTTAATAAAAAAACACAGAAAATTTTATTTTTACACCAGTGTTTGATTGTAAAGGATTACAATAATGTGATATACAACATCATTGGGACTGTAGGTGAATAGTTAGCGGTGAATTTAGTGACACTGTGAGAAGAAATTCAGCATCAAAAGTATCTAAGAATATAAACTAGATTAGAGCTATAGGTAAAGTAATTTAAAGGCGCAGTGTGTAAAATTGAGGTGAAATAATTTGGCAGTAATTTAAGATAAAATAATTATATTTAAGGGTCACACAGTTGGTGTAATGATTGTTCCTGTGTGTGTGGGGTTTCTCAGGGTTCTCCAGTTTCCTCCCACAGTCCAAAAACGTATATCTATCTATATACATATATGTATATATATATATTCAGGTACAACATGTAACTTCCCCAATTACACAATTTTTACGTTGAAAAAAATGATCTGTACTCAAGAAAAACAAAGTTAATAGCCACAACTCAGTACAGACAGAACTACTTGAGTTAATCTGCTTTTCCTTTTCTATGCGAGATGTTGTTTCATTGATTGATGTACCTGACATTATCATTTGTAAGTCAACATTGTTTAACTGTCCAAACAAACACACATAAAGCAGTTGCACTCCCACACACCACGGTTCCAAACCGAACCATTATAAATGAGAACATTTATTTTGCGGTTGCAGTGTTTTATAGATGGCAGCAGTAAATTAAAGCGGAGCTGTTTCCATAGCAATGCATTCCCAATAAAAGCTGCTGCAGTCATAACAGACAGATGATTCCACACGAGTGTCTGATGAAAAAGGAGCTTATCTGCTGAGACTCAAGGACACATTCCTCTTGTTTATATGATCAGTTAAACTAAAATAGTCAAAAGCATAAAACTGTTCTCCATTCTAATTGATGGACCAACATCAGCTAAATGTAAGCTAAAGTGAGTCCCTATACAGCCACACAGATAATAAAAGTTATTGGGCCCAAGTTAGTAACCACTCATTTAGTTGGACTTAGGTTTGCTGTTGTTTGCATTTATATTTTACAACTAAATCTTTAGATTGAGCAGCTGTTTACATTACTCACTTAACAATGTGTGCCTTAAAAGAACTCCAATGCAAATCCAGTACATCCCAAGAGGGGAAGAATTGGCCAAATGGATTTTATGGGCTGAACAACAAAAACACTTGATTAAAAACTCCTAAGTAAATGCAAAGAAAGCTAAAATAAAAGTTAAATGCAGAAACTATTCACACTACTCGTTAGGCCTCGCACCCGTGGTGCATTCAAATAAGTCGGGGACGCAAAAAGGTTAACCTTCATGGACTACGCAGGAGACATTTTAGCATAGGGGCTAAGAAAAGCTTTAGTGATGAGCACGCAGACCCTGTCTGAGTGTGTGATAGTCAGAAGACAAGCAGTTGGCCTCTCTCAAAGCCCTCCTCCGTAAATCTATCTGCATGCCATTTAGAGTGCTGGCCTGACCTAAATGTCAGAGCAACATTTGAGTGAACCATTTTACTCTCTCTCTCTCTCTCTCTCTCTCACACACACACACACACACACACTCTGTCCCTCTCTTTCTCAATCATTTTTCATTCCCTCTGTGATGTTGGTCTTACAATGGGGTTAAATCACTGAGACACAGCTCAGGGTGTCTGCTCATTCCAATGGCCCTAAAGGCTCCCATAAGACCAGTTAACTAGGAATTGAATGGGGAAAGTGCCTCCAAAGGTTATTTTGTGTGTTGCTGAACCGTGTGTTGAAGGGCATTGAAACACCACTAACAAAAACTCATTTTGGTTCAGTTTTCTCAGTAGAAATCTAATGGCTATAATGGCATGATTGAGCTGTCATTATTGGAGAAAGAAGAATCCCCTTTGTTGTGTTACCACAGACTCTATATAAAAGTGGATGTAGTCCAACTCTGAAGATCCACAATTTGACCGGCACCTACTGATGATACCAGATACCAGCTACCAATAACACTGGTGTCCACTCATTCCTCTAAAAGGGTAATTAAAGGTAGGGTGGGCGTGAGCATTTTTGACTGTATTGCTTAAAATTGTACCCAATTAATTAATGCATTGTCAGAAAAATGAAAAATGTCAGTCACCTGTGGAACGGACAGGCCTGTAAAAACACCATCCAATCATATCGAATGGCCGGAAGTAATTAAGTGGATCGTGATGCATCAATCAAACTGCCATCTGCCCCTTCCCCCCCCCCATGCGTGTACCCTTCTTCGTGCATGCTCAGAAAACAACGCCAGTGATGAGCGATCCAAGACCAGAGTGAACGTAACGATAACTGAACGTCCAGAAGGGGCTGCAAAGAGATGCCATGGTGGCCCTGTTTCTACCGAACAGGTGGGTTAATAATTGTACGTCTTTGTGATCCTTTGATCCTTGTTTTTCCATGGCATCACGTCATTTGAACAAGTATCCGAAAAAGTCCAGAAAGTGTGCTGTGCTCGTGAATCTGCGTGAAACCGACGCTCTTACATAGAGTCTGTGTATAACACTATTTTTCATTGCAGGACAAGTCATGGAGATTTCATTGTCTACTCTTCACAATGCAAGAGGACAGAAGGGACAGATTTCTGTATGATTCATTCAGTGAGTCTGCAGCCAAGGTAAACGTGGTCATGTGTCGTGCTTGGGAACCATGTGCTCGTGCTTGTTCGTGCATCGATGTGCGCTTATGTGTGAAATGTTGCTCTCACACGCGGCGCCCGTGCCCATAGCGGTATAGCATTGCATGTGTAGGTGTGTGTGTGTGAGGGCGTGGCGTGCGAACATGCTGCAAAATGTGGTATTCTAAGTGTGTGTGTGTGTGTGCCTTCCCAGGATGTGTGTCTGTGTGCTGTGTTATATGGCCGCGTGTGGGCAGTTAGGATTACACAAACAGCGCACCATATTGAGAGACAACATATTGTTGGCAGTCGCAAACTCGCACAAATGGGTTTCGTGGCGGAGCCTTCTCCCTCTCTCACTCCGTGCGTGTCTCTCTCTGAGAAAAGGTCACACACAGAGAAGGGTATTTCTGTCTGTTCTGATTAGGCTTTAACCTTTTTTTTTTGTTTGTTTCTTTTCCCTCGTTGTGTTTTCCCCCTTTTACCCAGCCGTACCCTTGCATTTCACCCCCGCAGAGCACTTCTTTACAGCTGCACCACATCAGGGCATTGCAATAATAAAACAGTCTACATACATTTCATTTAAGTTTCAGTGACTTGACACTGAAAGGTGATGCTTTATCACTCTCATTTATTTTCCCCCAACAACTGTGCTTTTCACCTTGCTCTTGTTGCCAACCACCTTCTCTCATTTTCATCCCGCCCGTGTCCCTATTTTACCTCCCCCTTTCCCCCTCCTCTCCTTTCCTCTCTTCACTCAAACGCACTTTCCTCCCTCCAACCTTCTTTCTTTTCTCAAGAACGACCCTCAGGAGTTGCCACACATGGCAGCTGCACCTATACAGTAATGACCCCTGCACACAGACGCACAATGCGATGTCAGTGACATACAACGCGGATGAAACCCACGACCGCAGGTTGAGGAGAATGATCAAGAGGTCGGGTGACGACTGTGACAGAGGGAGGCAAAAAGAAAAGAGGCATAATTGACGAGGAGCTGCAGGCCATGCGGAAAATTCAGTTAAATAGTGGGCAGGTATTGCAAAACACAGCATACAAAGACAACATTGAATCACACAAAAACATGCCAGACGTGCAGTGTCGAAGGTTTTCTTCTTTTTTTTTGTTGACATAGATTTTAAAACTATATAAGGAAAGTAGGATATGACAGATCAGAGGATGAGTTGTGTACACTGCTGCTGGGGATGAAGTGACCCTGAATCAAATCAATTTTTTCTGCTTCCATAAATCTGTCTGTGCGTCTGTCCTGCTGGTATGTGAGCGTGACAGCACGGTGTATGTGAGAGTGTGTGACTGAAATGTGAACAGCTCCGTTAATGGCGTACCACGATTATTTAAAAAAAAAACAAACCCAACCACATCTATTTAAGAATTGGTTCTCAGTTTCTACACATGCAGTTCCTGCCTGCCTGCTTGCCACGTGTCTCCCTTTTGCTTTCTGTCAAAGTCTTTTGAACACTGTCTCTCTCTCTCTCTCTCTCTCTCTCTCTCTCACACACACACACACACACACGCACATCTTGCAGAAGGCCCTGTGTGAACCAAGGAGTCCCCTGGGTCTGATTAATGCTCTCCCTGCAGGACTCCCAATGGGAAATCAGCCACACTACACACTCGCACAGTCATGTATGCGTTGCTGTGCTTTGCACACACACAGTGTTGCTCAGCCGAGCTACATGCACACAAGCTGCCGCATACTGAGGTAGAAGCATGGAAACGGCTAACAGTGTTTTGCCTCCAGTGCTAACAAGGCCAGAACGAGAGGACACGTTCTATAAACAGTGGCAATTTGTTACCTCGTCAGAGCGCGTGTGAGCGTGTAAGTCACAGGGAATGCGACGTCTCGCAGCGTTGACCTGACACTTTGCATAGTTCAACTTGTTGCCGTGACATTTTGTCTCCGTCATCGGTGACAGTCTGGTCAGCGCGTGATTTTAATCGAAGGAGGCGGAGGCGTCCATGAGCCCAGAGAAATGTAAACGCAGGTGTTCTTTGTGTAAGGCTGACCCACCCTATTTCCCATTCTGCGCTAAAAATGAAAAGCACATTTTTACACAGACACATGAGTTATGTTTGGATTGCACTGAGGGCAGATCTATCTGTGTGTAAGGAGGAGGACGGACTGTAAAGATGAAACTTGTGTTTACTTTCGGTATGAAGGGTTCAACATGGAGGGACACCACACTCCTCCACACGCCGGCGAGATGCTGACACTCAAGCGGAGTCTCTTGTCAACATGTCAATTCTGCCCGGCCGGATTTATTCCATTTTCCAGGTGTGGCATGTGAGCACCAGCATGAGGATGAGGGAGGGACGTTGAGCTCCATGCCCATCCCTCCTGAATCTGAATGAGATACGTTGACACACGGCGAACATCAGCGACAGCAAAGGTGTGCAAGGACCCCTTTGGAGCAGTGTGTATGTGTGTGTGTGTGTGTGTGGGGTTTCCTAGAGACGGCTACTATCTCCCGCTGCATGAACTCACTCTGACACATGAGCACAGCCTCTTCCTCTTCCATCTCACCCTCATCCTGTAAAGAAAAAAAGAAAGAAAAAGAATTACTCCTTTCCTCACACAACCCCTCTCACTGCTAACAAGAAGAGTGTAAGGAAAGACAGGCCTGCTACGGTTCACCGGCTACAAGGCTTGTGAAATGTGAGAGGATAGACTTGTGTGTGTGTGTGTGTTATATACTGTAAATGTGTGTGTGTGTGAGGGTACAGTTGAAGTCAAGCGGGAGAGGGAGAAAGCAGGCTCCCTAAGTCCAGTTTCCCTCATTGCGTTTTACACCAATTGATTACGGCTTGAGTGACAACCGAGAGGAAACAGCACCTCAGCCGGCTGCTGTCAGCTGATGTGAATAACTGTCTCTCTCTTGCACACACACACAGACAGACGCGCACGCCCTCCTTCGCTTTCCTGTCCCCCACTTCCCTTCCGTTTGCAACACCTTTTTTTCCCCCCGGCCCCACCGGACATCAGGTGAGGTAAGAGGACACTTTAATAACGAGACGGAACCTTTTCCTCTGGGCTGGCAGTGGAGCAGCAGCCAGTACATTAAGAAAGCAGACAGAGTTAGACGGATGAACGAGGCGCTGCCGAGCCCGTCTGTCAGAAACCCCATCAGGCATGTTACATACCATAATCGCTTGGCGTCGGCGGGTGCCTGTGTACCTTGTTGGTGAGCAGAGCAGGAGGGGGTGGAGAGTGAAAGCAGCTTACAATGGGACTGCTGTGTTGCCATGGCGACTGTCTTTGCATTGAATTGATAGAAGAAGAAAAAAAGAATGCTAGGATTCCACACAATTTGCTGGTTTTTATTTCTACCGGTCTACTTTTATGCCCTCAGGATTTTGTTGCCTTCTTTATGTCTTGCGTGTACATTCAGACTCAGAAACATTAAACACTTGCTGAGCACTATCGTCTTTTTTACCACCCATAACACATACTGCATCATGGAAAACAATATTGCTGGTTTAGTTTAATACAGCTGAAATAGGCAAAACGTCGACGCAGGAATGTCAAGGTGGCAGCAACTTTTGACACAGCTTGAGGTCGTCTTTGAAGATTGACATGCCGTGTCTCAAAGCCTTGCATCAGAACCTGCAGAGACCTCAGATCCCTTTCCTTCAACTGAGCTCCTCTGTCTTTCACCCCCATCCTTTCTTGATGGGCAGATAACGATAAAAGTGCAAGGTCTTGTATGATGTGTCTTCCCAATTATCCTTTGATCAAATGTCTCTTTGATACGAAATTAGACGGCAGTGCGTGAAAGATAAGCAGGTTTGTTTTTTTTCCGTGCGCACTAAGAGACTCATTTCATGGCACGACGTGATTAACATGACTACAACTGGAACGCTCGGCTAAATGATGCCTTCGCCATGGTAACAGATGGGCTTTTTTAGAGACTCCTGCACTGTACCTATGCTTATTTCCATGACAACGTTGTGTAACACTCCACAGTCACCGCTTAAAGAGTGCCGGCTAAGTGGCCAATTCAGTCCCTGCTCGATTATCAGCTTCAGTCTTTTAGTACAGTGAATGAAATACTGTCAGGGCTCTTTTTTTGCTTGGGGGAGGTGCAACAGTAGATTTAGAGTAGTTTTGTTTTGATTGACGCGCGCACGTGACGTGACAATGTCATATTTGTAAAGTCCTCTGGTGTCTCTTCTGCCGACATGAAGGATTCAGTTCAGTCCAAGCGTACACGTGACTGTATGCGCTGATGTAAACGCAGGTGTCAGGTGTGTCCATTGTGGTGCTGACACTACAGAACAGGAACATGAGTCCAGCTGCATGACTGACAAAAATCAATGTATTTGCAACGTCGTCTCTTCTCAAATCTCTCTTTGCTTCTCCTCTCTCGGATTTCTCCGTCCTCAAAAACCAGGGGGATTCCATTTGACAGAGTGAGACAAAAGCAGAGATAGACAGACAGATAGATTGAGAGAAAGAGAGAGAGAGAGAGAGAGAGAGGATGGAGGGTGATAACACGAGAGGTGCCCTCCATACGCCTGACGATTTGCCTTTAACGCTCACCCAGCAGGCATTGCGCCAATGGCAGCTCGCGCTTGATCCGATGCACAGAGGGTTTCCACGGCTACCCCCAGCCTTCCATCCCATTACTGCTTTCCATCACCCACTCTTTCTCTCCTCCTCTGGACCCGCCTCTCCTCTGCTTTGGAATAGAAGTCAAGCGGCTGTTTCAAACGACAGCCCACAGTTGGTCACTTTGTCCTGCATGGGTTCAACCACACGAGGGAAACACACGCAAATAGACAAATAAACAAAGACACGCATGTTTACATTGTGTAAACACATAACCTCGCTGTACGTTGCATTGTATCAAGTGATGTGGAGCCACAAATACATAGTAACTGTTCTTCGTATGAGACGATAATCAAAATGCAAATGTATATACAAAATGACTTTTAAGTATATTGGAAATATGCATTTTCAATTTACATAGTGGAGTGAATACAGCTAAAAGGTCCTTTAAATGTCATTCCATGCAGTTATGCTGCCTCATAGCACTCCGGTCCAGTGCACTGTTGGACTGCAGCCACCCACCCACTCACTCACTCTCCTGCAGCTGCATTATCTCTCTACGGCGCAAGTATCCCTGAATCAAAGAGAGTTAATGTTCTGTGAGATTTTATTAAATTGCATTTAGGCTACAGGCTCCTATACAATATGTCCGCATGCTGTTCCCCATGTAGCGTGTTTGATAGTATGCACGGCATACTACTACTTCAGGAGCACACCTTGACGAAAGGGAATGTGGTCCAGTTTTGTGATCCGGGGGAAATAATAATCTTCAGCCTGCACCCCCCGTCCTTTAAAGGTAAAATTAGCTGCAAGGTAGAACTACACACAATGGAATCTTTGAAAACAATATAAAATCATATTTCAGGCATATGGAGTCAAAAAAGGGGTCAGGAATAATTCTAGTTTCACACTAATAAACGGCACAAATCATTTTACAGCGGGCCCTTCTGGCAACCTTTCGCCATACGTCAGCTGGGATTGACACGAGTGACCCCGCGACCCTCGCATGGAGGATAAAGCGGTAGACAATGAATGAATTAATGAATGAATAATTTTTTTTCAGCATGGAGCTGTAAATCACCCTGTGACACACATGTGCGTGTACATTTCCTATAGCTGTAGACGTATATATGGGCAGAAATGACTGCAAGGATAACGCTGGTTACATGTGTGCCGCTGCTATTTCATAATACATTAGATAATGATAAAAAAGAACCTTTATTCTTGTAAGATCATTTTTTTTTCTCTTCAGCCTTAATACAGAATACCATTATACCATTATTTGAATCATCAGAGGCATATAGAAAGCACACACTATACAGCTGTGTGTATTTATCTATGATTATGCAAGAAAATGTGTCCATATATCATCGTATGTGACCATAGAATATGCATTTCATACAGTATGGGCCTTAGTGTCTGCATAGATCAGGCCAAGCTGTAGTTTTAGGTTTTTATTCAAGCCAATAAAATTCCAATCTTGGTCTGCATTTAGATGTTTGATGTGTGGCTGCTGTGAGAAGTGGCACACTCGGATCATTAATCAGACTCGACGGCACAGTGGGTAGCAGGCAAGCCACGGGAGAACACTAATGCATGCAAATGTATACTCGTTTTGGGGGCAGGTTGAGCCAAGGACAGAACCTGGCCAGGAACAGAGAGGGAGAAAAAGAGAGAGGAAGACAGAGACAGAGAAAACATGTCACACAGAACCAGCGTGGATGCTTCGTCATTCTTCTGTGATCCAGTACAACTAAAGCATTCAAAAGCATGCAAGGAATTCAAATTCAAACAGGAGCAAATTGGCACGAAGCTGCTCCATGACTTTAAAGTCTTAGCAAAGACGTATTATGCTGTGATACGGAATCACAGGAACTGTATCAGCTGCTATATTA
Organism: Solea senegalensis; assembly: GCF_019176455.1. NCBI lineage: Eukaryota > Metazoa > Chordata > Actinopteri > Pleuronectiformes > Soleidae > Solea > Solea senegalensis. The sequence goes on along the minus strand of NC_058023.1, from coordinate 27,153,319 downwards.
TCCCCCTCCAGAGTCTTAACGGGTGAGACGAGGATTGCCAAACAAGCCTCTAAATAAGACATCATTGGCAAAAAAAAGGAGTATGAGTTGATTTGAGGCCAACTGAGGGCACAGCTTAGTATTCTACCCCTTATTATTCTGCTCAGTGCTTGAGCCTCATTATGGCGGGGATTGTACCTTGGTGGAGATAACCTTGCATGACTTTTTGAGATGAACCTTTTAAAAAAAGCAGCTTGGGAAAGTGAATGGAGAGATGATATCAGTGCTGGTGGGCAGGATGCTGATGCCCACCAGCACTGATATCAGCATACATCAGAAGCATGATAAAAGGCTCACAGGCTCATTTTGACAGGGTTTTGTTTGTCGCTTACAAAAGCGTATAAAACAAACATTTTGGTGCCCGAGTATGAGTCAGTGTATTATACAGCCATGCTGCTGAATCTGTAAAAACAATTAATTCATTAATTTTAGGGGAAGTATTTGCCTTAAAATATTAAGTCCAGTGTCTTCCAAACTCTTACGCTGCAGAGTAAGCCGGTGCCAATGTCCGAACTGTTATTTTCAAACTCATAATATTAAAAAAATGTCGTAATATTGCGAGAATGAAGTCGTAACATTGTGAAAAAAAAGACGTAATATTAGGTGAAAATTTTTTAATATTATGAGAATTAAGTTGGAACATTATGAGAATAAAGTCGTAACATTATGAGAATAAAATCGTAACAGTATGAGATAAAGTCGTAATATTATGAGAATAGTCATATTACTATGAGAATAAAGTCGTAATATTATGAGAATAAAATCGTAACGGTATGAGAAAAAGTCCTAATATTATGAGAATAGAGTCGCAATATTATGAGAATATAGTCGTAACATTATGAGAATAAAATCGTAAGTATTACAGAGAATAAAGTACATCAGTATCGTAACATTATGAGAATAAAATCGTAACAGTATGAGAAAAAGTCCTAATATTATGAGAATAGAGTCGCAATATTATGAGAATATAGTCGTAACATTATGAGAATAGAGTCATATTACTATGAGAATAGAGTCATATTACTATGAGAATAAAGTCGTAATATTATGAGAATAGAGTCGCAATATTATGAGAATATAGTCGTAACATTATGAGTAAATTTGTAATATTACGAGAATAGTTTTATATACGAGAATAGTCATTATTAATCAACTACGGTCGATCAGCTACAACCTGCATCAAGATGAGAAACACGGAGCAATTAAATTTCAAAATGAAAGGAAATAATGTTACAAAATCTCCTAATATTACGACTTTATTCTCAAAAAAAATTTTTTTTCTTTGTTGTTTGACCCTAATACTCTGATTTTTATGATGAAAGTAAAAGTATTTGTTATGCATAAAAACACTAAACATGCTCATATATATTGTTTTTTTTATTACATTAAATACATTTAAAAGTGTGACTGATATCACTTCAGATGTTATTATTATTGTAAAAATCATCATTCTGTCTATAATTCAGCAACAGGTCGTGGGCCAGTTCTCATCATCACTTGATATTAAGGGGCGGGCCACATAAAGCTTGAACCCTCTGATGTAGAGAATGACTGAGCTAAGCCAACTGTAAGCTACACTGATAAATGATCAGGTGGCAGTGGAAGCCAGCGAGGGATCCTTTCCTTGTTGCTTCTTCTGGTTAGTCTGGACACATGAATGAAGTGAAGCGGAAAAATCGTCACGAAATCCCTCGTGTGCCTTAACCTCCCAGCGTACTGACTTCATGACGGGAAGCCGCATTTCAATCCGGGAATAAGTCATATTCATTTCAATATTCTGTGCGGAGGATTATTCTCAGCAGTCCAATTTGTTCCTCGATGGCTTCGTGATGTCTTTGTTTGTCAAATATTATGTGTCACCGTGTCCCAGTGTACCAGAGCAGTGTGACAGGAACACATCTGTCCCACAGCTCGTGGCTCATGTGTCATGGTTTCACTCTCAGGACGGAGGGCGGGATGAAGAGATGGAGAGAGTGGGCATTGTTCTGCTCTCGCAAACAGGCCATTCAGGGACGGACCCTAGGGAGTGGAGCCGTTTCAAGGTTGCATCCTTGCTCTACTCTCTACCTCTCTCTTTGTGTAGTGTCTTTTTGTGTGTGTGTGTGTGTGTCTATGCCTGAGTGCATGTTCTCAGTAATAAGAGAGAGAGAGAGAGTTTGTGTTAGGCCACGTGCCAGAGGTTGCCACAAGTCTCCCAGGTCAGACTGAGGGTCAACAGCTGTTAGCCAAGAACGTTCTTTGTGTTCATTTAGCCTGGCACGTGAGCAACATCGCTGTGTTGTGTGAGAGGAGCGGGGGAAAAACATGACAGTGGGCTCATTAAACAGGCTATAGGTGGAGACGCTGAGCGTTCATTACACCTCACTGCTCTGCACCGACATGGAATGAGAAACTGTCGTAGAGCAGAGCCGGCGTGGTACAACAATGACTGTGTTAAACATTAAAGCGTCAGTTAACTGGCACTGGGAGGCGGCGTTATGCCAGTTTTGGCTCAGCGTGAACAAGAAAAGTCTGCAAAAATGGGACTATCAATATTTAATTCACATTTCGGAATTATGAATTAGACACGTCTACAGGCACTCGTTTCAAACACATTTAACACGAGGCGACCAAGCGCATTTCCCATTACCGTAATTACGCGATGGTTAGTGCTATCGGGAAAAATTCCAACGGTTTCTGAAAGCTGAGAAGTTGCAAGTCCAAGTCAATGCGTGTGGTTATTACGGTAATTTCACTCGTGCCGTTGCAGGAAGCCAACAAACAAGCATCTTTGTCACCGGAGAGGAGAGAGTTGGAAAAACTTCTGAACGTAGTTTCCATTTATTGGCCTGTTTTTGGACATTGAGACAAAGACTCAAACAAAGGTTCTTTTAAATATGTAGTATATGTTTATATAACTACAATGTTTTTTTCGGAATAAAACTTTTGAATTGTTAATACACTATTTTAACATCTAGTAAATTGCAAACTGCTAGATATTGAAAGTTATTGTGGAGAAATGGGTAAAAGAATTTACTCACAGGACATTTTCTGGCCTTATATTGGTTAAAATAAGCAAAAAGTAGTCATTTTAAGGCTTAGGTGTTAAAGGGTGTAACATAATAATTTTTTAACTGCTTGTGGTTCTCATAGTGTCAACATTCCTTCGATTAAAAACACTGGGCAACATTTGGTCTTACCTAAGACCAGACAATTTTTGAGATATAAATTTTAATTTGGCATTTAGTTGGACTTCTAATCAACTGTTAAAGCTCACCAGCGGCTCGGTGTTGTTCGATAGAAAAGTTTCAAAGCAGCTTTGCAGTCGTAAAAGTTCAAAAATAATGGCGAAACTGCAGCTTCCTCATAAATTTTAATTAAGGAGTTTAACGCAATAGATTTAATTTCTTTTGCACAGATTGTTCGCTCCTGCTCAGCATTGTTTAAAAATATATTATTTATCTCCCACTCCCTGTTGTTTTTATTGTTTGTTATTCATGCAAGAAGTACTTACATGGAAATCGGCCTGAAGGATTTCACAGGTTGGCAGTTTGCATCTCCAATCAATGCCAGGACTCAGCTCCATCTACATAAGCCTTGTGTGCGAATTCATGTTTTTATAGACTGGAGCAAGAGCTTACAAAGAAACCAGACAAAGCAATAAGAGCCATTATTTCTCTGCATTGTAAATATTTCTTCCAGGCAGAGATGGCAACAACATACAAATAAATGCACGACAGAAAGAAAATTAATTAAGAGAAGAAAGTGGGAGACAGAACAGTGGGGGGTCTTCCATTTTATGCCGATTTTAAATTAAACTCTAAAGACATCTCTGTTGTTGTGAAGAGGCTGTAGGGATTATATTATTTAATCCTCGACGTTGCTCTTCCCTGTGTGTTCCCGGAGTCATCTCAGGAAACCTCGTGTAGCCTTGTGTGCAAGCAAGCACATCGAACCAACACACAGTGCAGACAGCCAGGCAACCCTGGCCTGTCCAATGTGAAACAGCGTATAGAGAAGGAATTACTTATGTAATATTTCTGCCCGTGGACAAAAAGGGTCGAGCTAAATTGAAGCAGTAACCCTGAGACGACTGGTCTTTCTGCACGAAAAGAAACTCGAAGAGTGTTGTGATATACAGACAGTAGCTCCACTGAAAATTCACAAGTGCGAGACCCAAAAGCAGACACATCCATGTTAAATAGAATAAATAGAATCAAACAGGAAATCACTGATGACACCTGAAAGTGACTTATGAAGCATATAGATCTTCCATCCATATTCCATCCATCCATCCGTCTCCTACCGCTTTATTCTCTACATGAGGGGCGCTGGTGCCACTGGTCCCGGCTGACTTTTTTTCTGAAACACACCCCCACCGCAGCCGTTCACATAACTTACTTTATGAGCTATGATTATAAGTAATGCTCTCTAAAGTGGCTCTTGTGAAAAGCGTATTTCTTTCTTCGTTATGTTGTCATTCTAAGCCTTGAACAGACAGCATCTCGCGGCTACTTCATTCAAGAGCTGTGACTAATGCACACACGACTGAGTCACGACAATTAAAAACGGCCAAAATGTAACACTCCACTCCTCCAACTCCTCTAATTACTTCTTACGACTCGTACTATGTCCTGTTAGTTTCAAGAATATACAGTACGTGACTTTGACTATCTGACATTGTTTGGCGTCGCATCTTTTCCCTGGGAAAAAAAGGGTTTGCTAACTTGTCATTTGGCCCGTTCAGATGAAAGTGTCACAACAAAGTCTGCGTTCTCTTTTCTGGTTGTGGTGATGTGTGGGTGGGATGACTGTGCTGCTCTGGCTGAATTTAAAAAAAATAAATAAATAAATAAAAATAAATGAAAGAGGAGGCTTTCTAAAAAGACACAATTTATGCACTGACTCGCGCATTGAATGGGATGATTCACTCCTCTGCAAATGTGAAGATATTGTTAAAGGACAAACTCAAGTACAGAGCCGCCTGAGGCGGCAGAGTAAGTGCTGCAATAAGTCTCTGCGCTTGTGTGTTTCTGTGGAGGAGAGTAGATGGTTGGTTTCTTTCCTACAATACATACTGTAGCACGCCCAACTCTGTTGAGTCAGGCTGACGGGTTTGGATTATTAGGTCAAAAACATGCCTGTTTCTTCGATTTATGTGGTATTGATGAGTATGGCTGTGTGCTGGATTGGGATGGAGACAGAATTTGGCACTGACCATGCCTGTGTTTTCATAATATTACCACTGAAAGATTGCACATTTGCATAGTCATGGAGTTCATAATAGTTACATTTGAATAAAAACTGGGAATACTGTCTTTTCATGATCTATGGAGGGTATTTAAAAATATGTAAACAGAAGCCATGTTGATTAATCTACACAACCTCCTTCATAATCAGATGAGCAAAGAGTACATTCAGGTATGAACAATTCATTTTAAGAAATACACCAATGGCGCTTCTCCACTATACAGTTCCAGCATGACTTGGCTCGGCACGACCCGACTCAGCGCAGTTTGGGTACCAGGAACGTTGTTTCGCTAAGTACACCAGACTTCTCTGTTAAATATTGAGATTTTAGGAATTTCCTTGCTAAATGTTGGAGATTAACGCATATTTTCAGCACTTTTTTTAAAGTCTTTTTAACTGATCCACAGTTCGGCATTGTTCGGCTTGACTCTTCCGGGGACGGCGCTCTCTGGCCAATCAGTGGCCGTTTTTAGTATTTTAGTATCGGCTCAGCTCGCTTGGACTCACACCAGAGCAGGAACTAAAACAAGTACCAGGTGCCAGGTACTGTCTGTAATGACAAAGCAAAAAGGATGGATTGACCTGTATCGTGGAAAAGTGCCTCAGGAGCCAAGAAGAGCCATGTGTGTTGCTTGAATACCGCGCTAAAACACACACATTTGATAATTAACCCCGCGCTTATGACATCTTTATGACACCGCGTCTTCTTCACTTAAGAGTACTTTGCTGTTCCTCTGCAGAGATTTATTTGACCAGGCTGTTTGGAGAAAAGGACAGACGTAAGCTTAAAATATCTCCCAGGCTTTGACACAGCAACTGCTCCAGCTGCACTCTGTAATTACCAGCAGTGCAATCAGCAGACTTGTTAATTTCCCCTGACTGACAGCCACTGACGTCTCACTTGCAGAAAATGCACTTGTACGGCCTCATAAGTAAATGGAACTGACATCCTGAAACATTCTTGAGCCTGCGGGAGCCTGCACTGAGAAAAATGCAAATCATTGTGAACACATGAAGACACGCAGGTGTAACGGTTACTATCTTACAAAAAAAACAAGGGAAAGGAAACTGATAAAAGTGGGATTCCTTTGGCCTGCCTTTCAAGAACAGCAGATACAGCTGCAGCGACACTTAAAAAGAAAAGACTTCATCTTCTGTAATACGTTTAAGGGGCTGTAGGTATTGCTCCAGCGAGGGTTAGCACACGGAAGCACTTTCTTGTTCTGCAACAGTATCGATTTAAACACAAGGCAATATGAAGCAGTCCAGAATAGACATTCCACCCGCAAAGTAATTGGGGTAAGTGAACCAGCAGAATTGGCCCGGATAAATAGGTCACTTAATAGGTTGTTTGTAACGGCAACTTGACGTGACGCATGAGAGGACAGAGGGTTATGGAGTTCAGCTCCAGCCTCGGCTGTGGTACAGGTGGAGAATAAATAGTCATTCTGAATTAGAAAATGAGGGGTGGGAAAGCCAAGTTAAATAATGACCTTGTAAATAAGCCACTTATTTTGGCAGAGCTGCACGTGGCTGACTCTTCATAGCCAATGTTTTGGAATCATACCGGCACAGTGGGGTTTGTTTCACTCCTTTTTAAGCACACCTATACACATGCAATATTTTCACTGTTAGTACTTTAGCACAGTAACAAAGCTAACATGCTAAAGTTATGCAGATATATTGAAAGCGTTTCAGTTGAGAGTTTGCCTTTTGATGAATGGGCACTAAACACAAAGCTCTTTTAGACCTATGGATTACAATATGTAATAATAATAATAATATACAACAATATTAAGTTGTAACGAGTCCTCTCTATATGTTTCTATTTTTAAATTAATAGATTAATTTTGCATCATAAATGTGTTTTTTTTTATTGTTGCATATTAAAACAACCCCTTATATTTTGAAATTATCCAATCCAATACAACTTTATTTGTAAAACAAACACAGTGGACCAAATTGCTGTACAGAAAAATGGATAAAAAACAGAAGAAGTAAAAGATGGAAAAGCTCACACGAGACAATAGAGTAGAGGAATTAATATGGCATATCGACATGTCATTTTGAGCTCATGGCGTCCCAAAAACGTTGGGCTTCTTTTTTTACTTGACTGGCCCCCGACTGACCATTACGAGACAGTCAGTGACCCACAGGTCATTTGAGATGAAGCTGCACAGACTTGGCGGTGACGGCGAGGTGAAGGGCGCACATGGCGGCAGAGGACATCATTGAAAAGACAACAGCGGCCATGTTTGCGTGTGCAAAAGTTGTGTTTTGTGAATTTATAATTCCATCGTTTACATGGATGCATCATTTAATGATCTGATCACCAAGCGTCCGGTCGGAATGGACGATCCTCTTCTGTTCATTATTCTTTTGTTGGAATGAAAATACAGTAGTGACACAATAGAAACCATTTCCACTTGAAGGTTATCAGCCAAGGGTGCTGTGCATAAGTTGGTTCGATGACGCACTGCCATGAAGATCACCGTTTTATTGATCCTACTGTCATTTCGCATACAGGCCGAGGAAAGCACTTAAAACAGCAGAACGTACAAAGTAGCCTGATGAGAGAAACACAGACACAGCGGCAAAATCCATCCGTTCAGCATGCCGTGATGTTTGGAACAGTAAACCCTGATCTGGCGAGCATTTCCCATTTTCACCAGGTGTGTTGGCTGGGCGACAATAGCTGCATCAGCAGTGTCAATGGCGTGACATCATATCAGCGCAACGCACTGTAGCACTGCCACTAAATCAACAGAGAAGTGTGACACCATAAACACAGCTGCACACTCACAAAAAAGGAAGGTATATTTTGTGTCCTATAAAGCGAGATATATTTAAAAATGATGCATTTTGTGATTTCTCCCTATTTGCTGTTGCCGTTGTGTTGAAGGTCGAAAAATCGAAGTGTGTCGAGCTCCGGCCTTTAGATCAGGGGTCTCAAACTCAAATGACCCGAGGGCCAAGTCAAACTTTTGGAGATAAAGCAACTGTTTAAAAGAACTTAAAATGATATCGCATCATTTTCCATCATGATATCGCAACAATAATAAAAAAAGTGATGACATTTCATAGAATTTCAAAATAAAAGTGTCCGCTTTAGATGCTGGACCACTTCACATCATAACTGGATTGCAAGATGGAGATGAAGCTACAGTCTAAACTGTTTATTTGTCATTATTGTGTCATATGAGATAAAAATAGAACAACACTTTAACGACTGAAGAATGAATTCCCGTTTACTTGCTCCTAAATTTTAGCTGAACGTGGCTCACAGTCACCATGAATGTCAATCATGGTCTCAACTCCCCTCCTAAATGTGTTTTTATTACAGATATGCTCTGCAGCCGCCAAATGACAACTACTGAAGAGCGGCATTACTAAATCGATGTTGTTTTATTGGTGGGAAGTGGCACAACTTTGATTTGTTTCCTCGAATCATGTTCACACCTTTTGCCTCCAAGATGCACTGACAGTCACAGTCACAGGGAATAAGTGTAAATGTGCTAATTAGAGCACAGAATCCATCAGACATATCAAGTGACGATGATGTACTGCACTGTGCAATTTGCAAGACTAATAATTTTGTTGTGTTTGTGCATTTCTCCAGCAGCAAATCTTGCTCTGCCAGCAGAGTAGTTGCTTAGTTTATCATAAAGCCTGGGAAACGATGTTTAATTCATGAAAAAAAAACCAAAAAAACGACTGTTTATGGTGTTTCAGAGTTTACAGATTTCCTATCGTGTCAGTTTACTACAACATTTGAAGAAAATACAAGCGCATTTAACAAAACACTACAACAGTACATGAATAACTACAGCACAAATGTGATTTTTTTAAAACGTTGTTTTTCCTGTAACCGTGTGCATGTGTGCTTGCATATGTGTGAGAGCCTTTTCTGGGTGAAGACGTGGTTTTAGGGTTATGGTTAGAAATGTTTTTCACGTTTTTTAGTGTGAATTATTTGCACGTTGGAAATATTTGAGTGTTGACTGTTACATTTTCGGATCGTGGCTGATTTTCCTGAAGGGTATTTTGTCCTTTAAAATAGCTTTTGGGGGTTTACCACTTGGTTTTTGATTTCAGATTAGAATTTGGTTTAGGTTAGATTTAAATGACTTAAATGGGCTTTATGTTAGGGTTAGGGTAAAAGTTAGGCATTCAGTTGTAATGGTTAAGTTAAGGGGTTAGGGAATGCATTATGTCTATGATTTGTCCTCACTAAGATATAAAAACAAGCTTGTGTGTGTGTGTTTGTATGGCAATTTTTGTGAACTCCAAAAAAACCTATAAACCTAATGATGAGGGCATTTTGGCTGGTTGATAAGGGCTTTTTGTGGGTTAAGGTTAGGTTTTAGAGTTATGGTTAGGTTTTAGAGTTATGGTTAGAATTGAGTTTAGGTATGCGTCCTCACTAGGATATAAAAACAAGTTTGTGTGCGTGTGTATGTTGGGCAGAAATCTCCATGGAAATGAACACCGCAGATGATGAACCAAGCACACGATTGCGTTCATCACCGCGAGCTCCAGAGGTGACATTTACACCATGACAGGAAATGTGATGAGCCATCAATCTCACGTGCGTTATATATACGTACATGTGCACACATATACGCACGCCATGAATAACCGCGGCGCCTGCCGCCGTCAGCCATATTTGACGCGCGCCCCACATTAGCGTGAAGCTGAAGAAAACTTGATCACTTGAAGTGAGCGTACATCTATTTTGTTTTTAGAGAAGCGCATCAATAAAACCCAAACCAATGAAATGAAAACACTTGAGTTATTCTCCATTACTGGAGAAAATGAAAAAACATACCGGGAGATTCATCACCGGATATGTGAATAGATGCAATGCACACAATATCACAGGTCCAGGCTGCTAAAGTGTTTGTAAACTACAACTCGGCTTCCCCCCTCCCCAGGTAATTTGTTTTTATGATTAGTTTTAAATACTGTGTCATAAATATTTTTCACCGGCTACTACTTGTTGTTTTGGGATGTTTCATTTTCAAAATATATTGTCATGTGTTACACTTTAAGCAGATACTCCAGTCCGCCGCTACAATTCATCTTCGGATACCAATATCTGCTTCTATTCATTTCTGAAAGAAGACGAGAAAGGAGGAGGAGGAGGAGGTTGTTGTTGTACTCCTGACGAACTATTAAGTAACTCACTTCAAGCTCTGGACTTTGCTTTGAGACACTTTTGATTGCATTCCACAGTAAATGAGCATCGCGGTCTTCTACGCTACGCGGAAGCGGGCTACCATAATGACTAGTATATGGGCGCAAAGCTCTATTTCTCTGCTTTCTGGTATCCATCCATCCATCTTCTACCCTTTTATCCTCCACATGAGGATCCAAGAGTTACAGTCATGATAAGTACGCATGCCAAAATGCAGAAGGGTTACATACGATGCTGAAGGCAGGTTTATTTCTAAAAGTAGGATCCACTCCTGGCACTTTCTGTTGGTTCTTCTTGGTGTTTTCAGCCACTACTCGCGCTGTGTGCGTCTTCTGCCTTGCCCATGTGTTTTTTTTCTTGTTTCCATGAGGAATAGTTCCTTTTTTCCGGTACCTTTCCCTTGGGGTAATGGTATGGTACAGTATGGGTGGAGCTATACTGACGATGGTCAGCTGATTAGGCAACAGAAACGCGTCACTCCCTTGCAACCAGTGTTTCTTTGCAGAATGACTGGGGAGGATACTTGGATTGGAAGCGAAATGTTCCCAACCATTTCCAACTAGACTTTAGACAGATGAGATCAGAAAGGGAAAGGGGAAACTCGGAATGCAATATGGTTGGATTGGATGCCAACTCCAATAAAAGAAGACCTAAAAAGAAGACTTTTTTAAAGTATTGCTCTTCTAACCTTTGGGGACGGCCTGTAGTGTCTGTTCATGAGCTGCTGAGAATTGACCTGAAAATAGTAATGGATATCTGATAGAGAGAGACTGTTGCTTTTGTGTACCAAGCGGTGACGTCTAGAGCAAGGATGAATTCATTGCCCTTGAAACGAGCATTATACAACTGCCAGAGAAAGACAGTAAAGGGTGATTTTCAAGCATCCACCCTCAGACTCCCTCTCAGCCACCAACATGAATAGAAGATCAGCCTGCGTCATTTGTCTTTTTGCAGATTTCTGATGTGTTTTTAGCTCATCCCACATCCCGATGAGCGTGAGTCAGTGCAGTCCAAAACTATGTGATGCATATGTGAATGGCCCTTTGCTTTTTTTTCCCCCCACCCCTCCCCTTGATTCAGGCCCTCTTAAGTATTTTAACATCTCGAACACTGCCACAAAAGACAGAGCGAAATCCATTTGTCATGTCCCTCACAGTACAATTCCTTATGGATGGATGGTGCACTGAGCCACTACAAAAGCAGCAATTGCTTTAAAGGTTCAGCATTTCAGTGTTTTCAGAAAAACCAATTTCAGAGCATAATTAATCTTCAGGGAGAGATGTTTTTGTGCAGCTCGGTGAAGGTGAGACTCGATCTCCATTGTTGTGGGTGGTAATTGAGAACGGACAATGCTCGCAAAACCAAAAGGGAAAGGTGTCTTTTTGCAGTTCATCTAACCCTCCAGAAAGATTTGAGCAAAGATAAACTCAGCGGTGCTCAAAACAAGTGAGGTACAAACCGCTATGGAGGTGACATTGAAATGCCTAATTGTACACACTTTAAAAAAAGAGTCGATTCAGTGTGTTCAAATGTAATCAGAAGTGCGGCGCTTGTGTTGGCACAGAAAAGAACGATGAATTCTCTGTGTGGTGACATCATGCACACATACATTACTAGTGTTTACATCCCGATACTGATTTGATACTTGAGACATCTTTATAGAGCGCCTTCCTTGCCAGGTAAGTGCCTATATCTTGGCAGCCAGTAGCACTTTAACTCAACGTCTGTTGAAGTCGAAACAAAATGCAAAGTGAGGTAACTGGAAATGCACCACATGGAGACAGAAACACACACATAAACACAAGAGTCCACAGAGAAGGTTACAGCTGGAGTACCAACACAGCGGCACTTTTCTCTGGGAGCTTTTTAAATTTCATATCAAAACTACAGTTTTTGGCTATATACTACTCACTACTATGAAACGCACAAACATCTGCGCTCTCCTTTCTTCAGAGAGACAGATTAAAAACATAAAGAGAACCAGAGATTGTACTTGGATCACAGAATCTTAACAGGTCTCTGTCCATTTTTCAGCATATATCTGCATAAATGTGCGTTTATCCCATTTTGGGGGAAAATAAATCGGCTCTGCAGTAACTGTGTCACTACAGTGTTTTATCTCCTTACACAAAAAGTGAGAATAATTGAAATTTCACTCTCACTGATGAAGTGCTGAAATTACATCTTCCTCACTGGTGCGCACTTAACGTACAGAGTGTGTCCTTTTCAGCCACTGCAGTGTACAAATTTATGGGCCGGGTCTCCGTGTACCGAGCGGCACATTATGATGCAGATCACATAAGTAGGGACGATGAATGTCATTGTCCTGAACTACGAGACAAACACTGATATTCTCTCGTCATCAGCGCTCATGGCTGAGAATGTAAACTGAGAATACAGTTTCCAGAATTCATTCCAGATGGTTTTAAGCAGATTCAAAGTTTGCTTTTTAATGTTTTTTTCATGTGATTTATGTACACCACTCTGCACCAGTGGCTGATCAGTGTATGAGGGATTTTGAAGTATTTCATGATTTATGTTCTGAATACGGAGCTCTTTGAGGAGCTTGTAGTTGCCCTGCGGTTGTCTGAATGTAGCCACAGACATCAGACACGACCCTGGAAACTTGTATGCGTGTGTGTGTGTGTGGGAGACAAATTGCCAAACAGACAGCAGGAGCAGCAGCGGAGAGAGTGTGCGCATGATGAGAGAGCCAGAAGAGTGAGCAGAGGAAATGTGTGCCTATTCATCTCCTCGGTCGGAGCGGGGCAGGTACAGAGGTATGGCAGCATTACAAGGTCAATATTTTACTTTGGCTTGTGCACGCTAATTAAATTACAGGCAAACTGCCCCGGAGAGCACACAGAGAGATAGAAACCTTACAACTAATAACAGCTCTGCAAGCCAAACAATTTGTAGCATGAGGCCGTGGCATGGTTAGTCCTCCATCTAAACCCAGTCCAGTGTGCTACAGTTATAAACCCGCAAATATACTGAGATAAAAGACATCGCACGCTGACATTAGACTACATGGTGTTTCTCTATTATGGTGGGTTACTGCACCCAACCAATCATCTCGACTAATGTGAGGGTTCCAGGCCATGGGGGGGGGTCGAGCTAGATGACAAGCTCAAAGAAAAACTGTCAACAAACTACGGATGGAGCCGAAACAATACTTAACCTTTAACATCCACTGAGAGTAATAATCTCTTTTCCAAGGATGTTCTGGCCAACATGAGCAGCAGCAGCAGCATTTTGCATAAAATACAAAACAAGCAATTAAAGCATGGATGGAACAAGGACGATGCCAGTAAAATACACTTTCTTAAAAGCAATACATTTTTAGCCCAAGTCTGAAATTCTGGTACCTAAAAGGAGTAAGGTCCGTATGTATGTATATATATATATATATATATATATATATATATATATATATATATATATATATATATATATATGTATATATATATATATATATATATATATATATATATATATACATATACACATATACAAACATATATACATATAAATGTATATATATACACACACATATATGGGCCATTCTACCGAATTCGTGCAAAGTCCAGAGTTGGAAACACATTTTCAAAAGTTGTTTTTTTCCAAAAACCTTGTCCATACATATATTGTACCATATGTCTATGGTACATATCTAGTAAAGGCGCAGTCAAATTTCATATATTAATGTCTGCCTGTTCTTGAAATGTTTTTCAACTCCTAAAATTTGTCACTACCGTAACACAGCAACACACTGCAATAAAAACCATTATATTAATCTGTTAATATTGTGTGTCCATACACCCTCTAAAGAATAATTTTAGTAATTTATTATGAAGGGTTTTACAACTAAATCAATTAAAATCATTTTTTTAACAAATTTACAAAGTTTATTTTCTAAGACTCATCAAAATTTAAATGCAATCTTTTTTGTAAAATGAATTACACTGATCATAGAGATCTCAGAGTTCATTAGTTATTACATTGAATGTATATTTAACCAATAGTTATCATAAAATGTTATTTAATTACTCAATTCTTATTTTATTTTACAAAACATTCAGTGTTACGGTAGTGACCGCACTGTTACGGTAGTGACCGCACTGTTTTGCTCATGACCACAGTATTTTGTTTGCAAGGTTGTATTATATCCCCTCAACCTTATTGCTTAATATTAACTCATAACCTGCCTTTTAATGTGAATTTTACAAACACAAATGTTATGTCTCTGATATGTGAACTTTAGATGTGGGTTGTCTGCAGTCGTGTTGAGAGCTGCCTGTGGGAGCTGCCTAGTGTTTCTCTGAGCATAGAAACAAGATTGTATTTTCTGAGCAACCTGCTTGTCAATGCGCTTCTTAATCCATGTTTCTCTTTATAATTGGCAGACTTGTATTTTTTTCTGCAAATTGTGCATGAGTGTGTTATGAAAAAGAAGGGTCTTTCTGATATGCACAGGAACTCTGTGCTTCCATACTTCCTTCTGAGTTTTTGTTCTTGCGGAACATTTTGACTTCTCTGGCCTCACGCACAATCTATGGCACCGTTTTCTATATTTTTCTTTCTTCCATTCAAGTTTATTTTTCTGTGGTCACGCATTCCAACGTCTCTTATTAGTCTCACTAGAAGTGCGTGGAGTAACAGTCTCACTAGAAGTGCGTGGAGTAACAGTCTCACTAGAAGTGCGTGGAAGGTAAGGCGGCATGGGAGAAGGCGTGGCAGAGGGTGTGGGAGGTGGCGTGGAAGTTGTGCACAATCTCTCCACCTCTCTTTGACTTTTCACCAATAGCCTGTGATGTTGCTGTCTTTTTCGCCATGATCTTCTGACCTTCCTTTGCTCCCTGTCAGATAAATCACTGATAGATTTGATCTTTCCTCCTTTCTTTCGTTTCTAGTTTCGTTCTCTTTCCTTCTTTCCTTATCATATCAAACATTATTTAGCACTCTGAGATTCTTAAGAATGAAATGTGCTTTACAAATCAAATATAATAACAATATTATTATTATTATTATTATTATGTTTTAAGAGTATAATGTAATAATAATGATGAAAAATGTCCTTAAATATGTGGAACATTACATGTTGTCACTACCATAATGATTATGTCACAACCGTAACGTTACAATTTGTTACGGTTGTGACTGTTACGGTTGTGACATTTTTAGCTAATTCCTAGCATAACTCAAACATGCTAACAAGTAAATGGCTAGGAACAGATGTTTGAACAGTTGTACACACAACAAAACATAATATTTTGTTTTGAGCCCCCAAAAGTGTATTTACTTGCAGATAATACGTGTACGGTTGTGACAATTATTAATGTAACATGCTGATTTTCAGACTTTGGAACCCATTTACTTAAAAATTATGAGAGGTAATATCTCACCATGCAGCCATGAGGCACAGGGATGCAGTGTCATTTCTTGGTCAGAAATTCTGGGGTGTGACTAAAACCAGGCTCCACCCATGTGGTAAAACAACTCGTGTTACGGTTGTGACGTGAAAGTGTGGGACAGCATTTTTTAAAGCATGTTTTGTAATTTTAAAAAAAACTTCAAAATGAATCTAAATGTTTTACATTCTGTTTAAAAGAAACCAAACATATATTTTAAAATACACTATTGGAAAAAATGACAAAATTCTTTTAAGTATTATTTTCATGGATTGAAATTTAGGGCTTAGAGATTGGGACAACTACTTCCCAATAGAAAGTACCTAGGAAGGTAGCATAAATGATGATTTTGTATATATTTAGCTTAATTACTAAATAGTTACAGTCTTGTGTTTAACTAGATCATAACATCATCTTAGTAAATATTGAAGGTCTGAATTCTTAATTGTTTTGTTAAATAGTTTTTTTATTGTGGGACAGCAATTTGCACGAATTCGGTAGAATGGCCCATATACATATATGTATAGTTCACAATAAAAAAATAATAATATTCATGATGCCAAATTTATCTGTAAATAAAAGACATACAAAACATAGAAAAATAATTTCTATGTTTGATATTGAGCAGCGGACCGTATGAAATCGATTGGGGGGCTGCATGTGACCCGTGGGCCACATGTTTGAGACCTCTGCCCTAAATCTACTATATATACTGTACTATAATTGTATAGTGCTGTGCTTATAACTATGTATATATTTGCCATTGATGATTGGTTTATTTTGTTCCATTCTGACATTTTAATAAGTTATTCCTTCATAACCCTGTTGACATTTTTGATTGGTTCCTTCGGCTGAGTTGTGATATTTTATTGTGTTTTATTTGATATTCTAATATTTTATTCTTTCCTTCCTTTAATTCTTTGTGAAGTCTCTTCTTGAGAACAAACTGGCGCAGGAACTTTCAGGAAAACACATAGTGTTACGGCTGTAATGCTCGTTTCTTCTTGTGGTCTGACCTTGACCAACAAGTGTGCAACATGTGAGCTCCAGTGATATTCCGTGCACGTCAACACGTGTTTGTCTTCAGAGGGAATATCATGCGTCAGACCAGAGCGACTGATGAGCCTGGACTGGTGTAAAACAGCCTAATTTGTTTATAGCAGGGCCCGAGGGCCAGTGACAAGAAGCACTGACAGCCTGTCAGCTGGATCGACTCTGGTAATCCACTTGGAGGATAATTACAGTTGGGAGGATGAGGCTGCACTTTCATTTGATCTGTGAGAACCAAATCAATTAACAGCAGAGCATAAATGTGTGGTCAACTGTGTGCCAACACAGGACACACGCCTGCTGGATTATAAAATGACTCTTTAAACACACACACACACAAAGAGAAGGATGTAAGTGGCTCTGTGATTGGCTGAGCGCACCAGGAAGTCCGCGCGCGCCGCAGCTTGTCACCTGACTTTGACGCAGGCGCTTCAGCTTTCCCTCGACAGTCAAGAGCAGGAAGATAAAACAAACTCGCCATGGACTTGAGACGTCAACTTACAGACGCTGCTGCGATTGTGTGGCTCATCGTTCTCTCTCTGATCCCACCGGCGGAGGCTTACGACGCGGGGGACGCGCTGGCCATGCTCCTTGGCACCGTTGTGGCAGTGGTGGGTTTTTGCGCACTCCTCGGCTGGTACGCACGCAGGCGAAACCAGCAGCTGTGACGCACGACACTGTCCGCTCCCGTTTCCGTCCACCGCATGAATGCCTTCCCTGGTTGTTCTCACATGAACCCCTGGACAAGGATTGTGTCAATAAAGCGACTAATAAGAAACGTGCCTTATTGGAATCAATGCTTCAAAAGTGAGGGGGAACCACGTGCACTCTGATGGGGGGGGGAAGGGAACCATCCAGGAAGTCCAAAAAACAGGAACTGTCATTAGAACAAGGACCAAACAAAGTTGTCTAAATAGATTTTTGCACTTGTATGTTGTTATGAAGATGCTTCAATTGCATATTGAGCATGTTTTTCATGCTTAAAGTAACCACTGTGATTTCCTGGTGTGTGTGTGTGCAATGGGGAGGCAACACAACGTCGCCATCGTGTGAAGCACAGAATCACAAGTGTGAGGAGTGACATAAGTGTGGCTTTCTTTGTGCTAATGAAGCGTGACATTGCTTTGCCGAGATTAAACAGATATATCTGATGCTCACCTCATTTCATGCTCGTGATGTTTGAATGAGAGCTTCCTCTTTCTTTCACAAGGCGAGGAAAGACTGTTTTCATGGCCACATGTGGAACATGCACAGTCTTATCCATATACAATGTACTCAACTACAAGTTCAATCAAGTGTATTAAAAATACACAGGTCAAGTTACAGTATGAAAATTAAAACTACTTAAAAATCGTGTTGTTTTGTACTTCTGTTGTGCTGTGTTCTGTTTCTGAATGGTAGCGACATGGAATTAAGTGAATATAAAAAGGTCTTGTATCATATTGGTATTCCATTTCTACTTTTTCTAAGGCCAGTGCCTTTATCTTAAGTCTTTTTTAGTACAATAGGTTTCCCCCCCGTCTGATAAAATATGACAGTCTCACTGTGATAACAACTGATACACAAAGTTGTTTACTTTATATTCCAGCAAAAAATAATTGAAATATCCAATACATGCTTCAGATAATACAGTGTTTCCCAATCCAATCCTGTGCCCTGCATGTTTTAGATGTTTCCCTGCCACAACACACCTGATTCAAATGAACGGGTTGTTAGCAGGCTTTTGCAGAGCTTGATGATGATGATGATGATGATGATGACGAACCAACCATTAGAATCAGGTGTGTTGGAGCAGGGAAACTTCTAAAACATGCAGGGTCGGTGAGTCCCTGAGGGCCAGGATTGGGAAAAGTGAAGTTTAGGTGCTGAGATAATAATCAACTGATGCCAATTAATTTTTACAAAATGGCCAAAAGCGGATTAGCTGATTACTTGGTTGACCTTCTTCTCCTTCTAACAATAATAATAATAATGCTCATTTTAGGCTATATTGGGCAACAATTGATTGACTACCATGAGTACAAATCCACTAACCCTGGAATGATGATGATGCATCAAAGTGCATTCAATTACATTTTCCTTGAATCAGGGTTGAGTGGCAGAAGGCGCAGTAATTGTACCATATCCTATACTAATAGCCCCGAGTGACTGTCTCCATTGTCTGACAGTGAATGGCCTTGTCATGTCTCTGACATTTGGTGACGGAATTACAAATACAAGTGTGCACAGATCACATTGTCCTCCTACCTTGTGAAAGTTGTATGAATTGCTATAGCAGCAACACATTTCGTCCACGTGATCATAATGAATTCATGCTTTAAACGTCAGGAAGCAAAGCCAGTGTCACTGTTGTGTACTTATATTTGTTTCCTTTTCGAACACTGACCTTGTCAACCGCAGTATTAAGAACCAAAACATGGTCCTAATGAGGTAGAGCCTCATATCTGAGGAACTGGCTAAGATTTGAATACTGGTTCGGTTTAGTTTTGGCAACAACCAGTTTTATTTGTGAGGGATAACGCAGTGTTTTAAGAACAATGGCTGTGCAAACCTGTGTCATGTGTTCGCCGTGCATACATATGGCTGATTAAATCGCGCTGCTGCTCACTTGTTACACCGCTCACGGCATCACAGCTCTCTCTCCATACATGAGAAATCAAATCCCATGAATTTATCATGCTGTCCGGACAGAATGAACAACAGTGCACAAAGTGCTAGTCAATTATGCATGTACACAGTACAGGGGAAGTCGTTCTAACTCGAGGTGAACGTCACTTTGTGGGCTACATAATGGCTGACATTACTGCTGAGTGTGGGGTGAGCGAAGCATTTGCAAAACGAGGACAGAAACAAGAGTTGTTTTTTTTAATAGGTTCTCAAGAGGACACTGTTTGCAACACACACATATATACACTCACCAGCCAGTTTATTAGGTACAACTGCTTGTTAATGCATGTATGAATGTATAACTAGCCACTCACATGGCAGCAACACAGGGTATTTATGCATGTAGACATGGTCAAGATGACCTGCATTGAGAGGATTGAGACTGTGACAGATGATTTAAGTGATTTTGGACATTGGCATGGTCGTTGGTTCCACATGGGCTGCTCTAAATATTTCAGCAACTGCTGATCCACTGGGGTTTTCATGGACAACAATTCAATTTTTCGGGTTTACAGAAGGGCAATGGTAATTTAAATAAACACAAGTGACCACCAAGGTGTGCAGAAGACTATATTTGGCTGCATTATCGTTTGTGTTGGATGTGTTACACAGTGGGATATTATTATTTTTTTGCAAAACAGCGATAAGGGTATTATTACTTATAGCAAACTGCAGATACTAATCAAAGTCCCAGTAGGAAAAGTTGGGAGAAACAGATTTTTGCTTTGAGAGGCTGCCATGTTTGCTCATTTGTGTTTCAATAAAGTGGATTCAGTTCCAAAACAAGACATAGCAATGTAAATAATTACTGTTGTTTTTCTCCCTCTCAGAATTGCCATATCCAAATATTTGGCGCTGCTTTGTCATTGTTATATTTACATATTTATACATTTCCTTTAAATGTGTGTGTCAGACAGGCTGTAGTAGGGTGGGATTTACTCTGGATGGGGGTGATGATTATTAATAGTAATCGCAATGTTGAATCCTATTATAAATTCAATAAAAAAACAATAACAATAAACAATAATTACTCTTGTAGGTAAATAATATATATTTAATCAGAGTAATCTGTAATACGTAACATTTGACACTTCCTTATATGGTCATGATATGAACAACTTTAACCATCTGTACCTAATTAATTGGCCGGTGAGTGTGTGTGTGTTCTTTAAAAGTAGTTCAATGAAATAAAAAGTGAACTAAATCATTACGAACCACGCAGGATCAAACGTTACCAGAGGGAATGCGTTACCGGCGAACAACAGCCCTATTTGAACAGATGTCACCGTGAGAGAGACGGAGCTACTGCCGCTTCTTCTTCTGCTGCTGCTGCTGCTGCAACAAGAGACGAGACGCGTCTTGGATCACAAATAGGGATGCAGAGCGCATGCGCACTGGGCCCCGCTTACTGGAGGATATTCACGGCGGTAGAGAGAAAAAAAGGGGACAGGCAACAAACCAGGCTTTTTTGAAACAGCAGAAAAAAAGCAAAAAAGCACGACCAGTGCAATGCGAATAACACCAAGAAGGGACACGAAACAGGATTATCAACAGGTAGGATTTGAACGATCTCGTGATCGGCTGCCCCCTCTCCTCTCCTCTCCTCTCCTCCTCCTCCTCGTCGCTCTCTTTCTCTCTCGCTCTCCTTTTCGGGTTTTTTTTTCCTCCTCTCCTCCATCTCTTTTTTTTGGCCTTGTCTTGTGTGGCGGCTGCGATTCTGGTTCATTTCATAGCGGGGACATATACATGGAGATTATCCTTATCTCATGGACTCGCAGATCCGCTACGCGAGCACGATGAATGTCTCCTGCTCCTGCGTTTTTTCACCGAAACCCAGCGGATCCGAACGCGCGTGAAACACTCGACTTGGCAAGCGGAGGACGCATAAAAAACGCGTAAGTACAGACACGGAACGAAATCGGGCACCAGCGCAGGTTTTAGCCCATGTCATCATGTTATTAACAGATGTATGCATCTTTTTATTGCGTAATATTCTTATTGCCTGGTTTGTTATTGTCACTTCTAAACAATTCCCATCCAAACACACCCGCGCATAGATTCTTGTGCAAATGCGGACTGTTAGAGTCATGTTTATCTTAAGTCTTTGTCGCCTGTAATTATAATATGAAAGATGATCTGTAAAATGGAGGCTTCCTCAGTAACCGGCGCTAATGAGAACACTGCTTATTAACATAAGACCCGTAATCCAGTTAACCTTTAATCAGACAAAAACACCGATGCGTTATTATGATGATGGTGATGATGATGCTCGCGCCCTCCGTCGATTTTCCACACTGCATGTAAAAGGCAGGGCAAGTTTATTCAAGGCATCCGCGGCTTCAGAGAGCCTTCCTCTGTTGTGTTCTGTTCTGCAGGGCGAAGGGTGTGAACAAGATGTTTTTCCTTTTTTATTTTGGGCTGCATTTCTCATCATGTCTTCACAGTGCGCTGAAAAAGAAAAAAAAAAGGTCCAAAAGAATGTCCCCCAAAACCCGAGCTCTTTGTGGTACTGGGTCCGGATTGGTTCTTGAATGCGTCTTTTGTGACACAATTAAGGCTTAAGTGTGCG
Source organism: Solea senegalensis (assembly GCF_019176455.1). NCBI lineage: Eukaryota > Metazoa > Chordata > Actinopteri > Pleuronectiformes > Soleidae > Solea > Solea senegalensis. Next base: position 27,131,157 of record NC_058023.1, on the reverse strand, counting down.
TTTTTCCTTTGGCCACCATGGTGACTTTGTTCAAGACGTTCCACATGAAAGAAAGAAAGAAAGAAAAAAAGAAATCCTGTCACGGATTAATGGTTTGGTCTGATTCAAGCTCCATCACCGTCTGCCTGTCTGTGTTTGTGTCTGTGGAGCAAGAGTCCAGGCTGAGGCACAGCTGTGGAACTGTGTGCCACTTTAATTATTAAAATATAGAGGAAAATAAGCTCATAAATGACAGAGGCAGACGAACAGTGATAATTGTGCTGTCGAAAACAATGCAGCTGTTGTGTACGACTGGATGCTGATGGGTGGATAATTTCTCTTTTCTTTTTTTCTTTTTTCTTTTTTTTTTATTGTAGGTGTGATGAGACAAAGGAACAAAGAATGCCTTAGCGGAGAGGTTGCCTTTATGCCTGGAAACCTCTTCAAAGCACACCACCAAATGGATGTAACACCTCCGCCTGCCACCTCTAGATCATGATACTTGGCTGACGCTATTCCGCTATCTTTATGATCCCTCCTCCATCTATGGCGAACTATAGCCATGCAGGGGACCACACCATCTTGCAAAATGTCTCTCCTCTCGCCACCTTCCTCAAACTGACCTCTCTTGGTTTCATCATCGGAGTCGGTGTGGTCGGAAACCTCCTGATCTCCATCCTGCTGGTCAAAGATAAGAGCCTGCACCGCGCGCCATACTATTTCCTGTTGGACCTGTGCGCCTCAGACATCCTGCGCTCCGCCATCTGTTTCCCCTTCGTCTTCACGTCGGTCAAGAATGGATCCGCGTGGACCTACGGCACGCTGACGTGCAAGGTGATCGCCTTCCTGGGTGTGCTCTCCTGTTTCCACACAGCGTTCATGCTTTTCTGTGTGAGTGTCACTCGCTACCTTGCCATCGCTCATCACCGCTTTTACACCAAGAGGCTGACGTTCTGGACCTGTCTGGCGGTCATCTGCATGGTGTGGACATTGTCAGTGGCCATGGCATTCCCTCCGGTGCTAGACGTAGGGACGTACTCTTTTATACGGGAGGAGGACCAGTGCACATTCCAGCACCGTTCCTTCAGGGCGAATGATTCGCTGGGTTTCATGCTCCTCCTGGCACTTATCCTCCTGGCCACACAGCTGGTTTACCTCAAGCTCATCTTTTTCGTCCACGACCGTCGAAAGATGAAGCCTGTCCAGTTTGTGCCTGCCGTCAGCCAGAACTGGACCTTTCACGGGCCAGGCGCCAGTGGGCAGGCAGCGGCCAACTGGCTGGCCGGATTCGGTCGCGGCCCCACCCCGCCAACTTTGCTGGGCATCCGGCAGAACAGCAACGCAGCAGGCCGCAGGCGTCTACTGGTGTTGGATGAATTCAAAACAGAGAAGAGGATTAGTAGGATGTTCTACATTATGACGTTTTTCTTCCTGGCGCTGTGGGGGCCCTATCTGGTCGCCTGCTACTGGCGGGTGTTTGCGAGGGGCCCTGTAGTCCCTGGAGGCTACCTGACGGCAGCCGTGTGGATGAGCTTTGCCCAGGCTGGGGTCAACCCTTTCATCTGCATCTTCTCCAACAGGGAGCTGCGGCGCTGCTTCAGCACCACACTCCTCTACTGCAGAAAATCCAGGTTACCAAGGGAACCTTACTGCGTTATATGAAGGTTTTGCTGTGGGTTTTTTTCTCATCTTATGTCTCAATTTCCCTGATTGATCTTGATCTGCTGGGCTCTATCCCACTGTACAGCGCACTCTCTCTTTCTATCTCTCTTCTCTTCATCCTCCAGTCTCTCCTCCTGTTCCTCCTTCTCCTCCTTACGCTGTTTTCCGAGGTAGAAGGTGGACTTGCCAATCACGAGGCTCTGCTGGGGTTGATTGAATATGAAATATATCAAACGTGGAGGCTGAAGGGAATGGGAATGCACAGGAGGTGTGGATCCCCTCCTGTGTTTATGTTCTAGTAACATTGTGGAAGGCCAAGCCAATGCAGAGAAGCAAAAAGCTGGAAAAAAAAGAGAGAAAAAACAACAACAAATTGAGCGAACAATGATAACATGACTTCTTTCTTTGGATAATTTGTGAGGTGTGAATTACATAAATATGAAAAGTTAAGAAAAAAAACAACAGCGTCAAAAACAAACAGTACCTCTCAAGGAATCACTGGAAATGTTTTACATTTTAAGAGTTGCACTAAAAAGAAGATGTAAAGATGCTTTTTTTTTTTTGGTCAACAGTTGCCGGTTGCATTGCAAGGACAACTTATTTTTCCTTTCCTTTTTTTTCCCAAACTAAACAGTGAATGCTTTAATTTGCAACAGACTACACAATCGCTGTAAGTAAGAAAAACTGTCGGAATACACCATCTCAAGAGGATAAAATGGTTTTAATGTAAGTGATGATCTTTTTTTTCCATTTCCTGGGCGGGGGGGGGATTAACAATGGGGGTGGGCGGGGGGCGGTGTGGTTACAATGTGTGGTTTTTGAAGTTGCGACATAAAGACTAGAATTGATTTCTTGTAGTTTTACAATCCATTATGTCCCTAGTGTCAGGCATTGTTATTTTCTTATCACCTTTTACAAAAAAAAAAGTGAAATGATGTTTGGATTGAAAAGAAAAAAAGAAAAAAAAAAACTTGGTTTCAATAAGAACTCTTATGTGCTTAAAAAAAAAAGACATTGAAGAAGTAGTTACATGTTTCATTATATCCATGTACCTAAACACTACCATATTGTTACAGTGTTGCTGATGCCACTCCGGGTGTTCTTGCCTTAATGGTTATGATAGTCATGCTACCAGATTGTTTTGTTTTTATTTAACTCATTCCCAAAAAGGTTGTTTTTTCTTGCAGCTGCAAAAAGGGGGAGTTTTATTTCTTTTTCAAAACAATGTGAAGTGCATGTCCATTTTTTAACAAAAAAAAAAAGCTGGTCCACTCCCATGAGCATCACAGGCCATACACTGAGCAGCCCATTTTTATTCTGCAGTGGTTTGCTACACCCCACAGTGTGCTCAGAGCACAGGGAGTAGCGCGGCGTGTGTGTGAGTGCGTGCGTGCGTGTGCGCGTGTGTGTGTGTGTGTGTGTGTCAGAGCTCGTGTGCTGTGTGGATCAAACAACAGTCACTTCAAGACCAGAGCCTTAGTATGAACTCTTGCACAATTTGTAAAAAATGTCAAAGGATAAAAAAAACCCAAACAAAACAAAAAAAACAAGAAAGACATTTAAGGCACACTGTCTTGTTTCTACTTTCCCTACATTTGCTCTCTACTGATTGTTTTCAATGACTTACTTTTATCTCTTGTGGCCATTTTACTATTTATTATGTATTCTTTTTTGTATATTATAGATAGATTGTGTGTAAGTATGTGAGTCTTTCATTTTTCGACGTACCAACTGTGGGTACGCGTTTCAGTTAGGATTGCATTTGCTGAAAGTTAACTGTGTAATCTGTTGCTTTTTTTGAAAATAAACAAAGTTTCAATTTTGCAAAAATGTTTTTTTTTTTTCTCTCAATCTCACAGTAACAGCTGGAAAACATGTGCCGATCTTTTAATCCCAAAAATAATCCCTCACATATCACAATCCACATTCTGGTAACATATGAGGTCCATATTTTGTGTTGAAATGACCAATGTTTTTATTTCTTTAAATGTAATTTGAGCTCTTGCCAACAGTCCTTTTTATAAAAGAAAATGTTAACATTTTCACATGTGTCCTTTGAAACCCTCCTCTCTGTCTTCTGAGTCCTTAGGACACCTTGTCAAGATCGAATATGTGCTAAACCATGTCAGTGAATGCGACGTGAGGTTGACATTTAATGGGAATAATATATCCTTGGGCACACTCACTGTTGCAGGTTTTTTTTTCCCCTCCATTCTGTGTTAAAGGGGAATACCACTGAATTTCAGATGTAATATATGCAAGTCCCATTTGGTATGACAGCAAACCACTCTGGACTAATGAATAACATCACACTCAGCCCTGTAGCCACAAACGACATAGTGGTTTGTCTTATTCTCCCCTTGTTAAGGTCACATTGGTGTGTGGCTGCGTTGGAAATGAACGGGCAAAAATGGCGAGCGTCATTTAAGATAAACAATCCATTCATTTTGCATGAACTAAAAAAAACATCTATATTCTTACATTGAGTGGTATTTCTCTGCAATGTTGACGATCATGTCTGATAATGGAAGAGCAAACGATTTTATAAGTGACATTTTTGATTTGTTGTTTTTCTCTCTGCTAAAATGAGACAATTAAATAATGACCGTACCCTTGGTGCCTGAAAACATGACACATGATGCTGAAATGGCTTGTAAACACTCTGCAGGTATACTGCTGATGATGACAAATGTCTATTATGGACACATTTTCATGATGGGGGGGAGGGGGGGCTGGCATTTACCGTTTTATTTATGACCTTGATTATTCTAATTTGCAGAAAAAAAACAGATAATATGAATTGTTGTGGATGCTATTTTTTGTGAGCTCTGCTTTCTTTTTTACATGATTGCTCTTCTCGTACCGTTTGGTCCATTATGTTGTACTGATTTTCACGGAAATGTACTGTATGCATGGCTTCGTGAGATTCCGCGGTGGATGAATGAGGAGGAAATCATCGGCGATGACACGAGCAACAGCATTCGGCGAGATAGAATTTGGTTGTACGTAACGTCACACTTACGCTTCATTCCGTAGATGTAAATCACTGAGTGGTGTCATTTCTTTGACATATTCACTTCCGCTTTCTGTCCACGTCTCGGTGGCCGAGCTTCAGTGTGGTTCATCCTGGCAGACGAGCTCTGTGTTTTCATTCCACCGTCTCTCCTGAGAAAGATAGAAAAACATGTTGTTAATTACTGAAATAATAACAATAATAATAATAATGATGCCGTCTACTGTGCATTGGAACATTGTGTTTGTGTTTTGATCACTTTTGATCAGAGATGGGATTTCTCTATTGAATTGTGCCAATGAACAATAACCATGCCTAATTTGGTTTCACTGTCCTTGTATCTTTTCAGATTTGTGCATACAATTGATGTTTTTTAATGGACAATGGGCTGGGGGGGGTAGGGGGGAACCCCCATCTCGCCCTAGCCCTCATTTGCTGGCTGTAATTTCAGTAAACACCAACTGTTGACAGGGAAACATTGGCTTTGTATAGAAGGAGGGATTCTCATATATGAGCCTCCTTGCACTCTTGTGCATTTTTTTTTCTTCTATTTGCACAATCCACGCCAAACCTTAATTAAAGTGCAGAAAGGGTTAGTGCAGAGAAGCACTCAAATATGAATCGCTGCCTTGAATGGAACAGAGTGGTTGATTCAATCTTCTGACAAGCTACTCAAGAAAAACAAGAAAAGGAAACGCTTCCTTATGCTTTGCATATTTGTTTGGATGTATGATCACTTGAGAGCAAGACCTGCCAACATAATGGCTCGGTGTGTGCTTTGTAGACCTTGTTTTTGTGTCATGGAATTGATTTCTTTGGCTTTTCTGTTGGATGTTGGTTTCTTATTACTAATATTAATATTATTATTGTTATTTTTTTTAAATGTTCTGAATTTGCAGCTGCAGGTTTCATATTTGTCCCCAGGATGCAGGCCATTTTCTTTTTCTAAAAAAGCGTGTCAGAATAGTCCGTGACGCCAAAAGAGTCAGAGCTGCTGTACAAATGAACGTTAATGTCCGTATTTTGTCCGTTTTCCGCATCCGTTCACGTCCCATTGTTTGCCTGTCACACAAAAAAAAAAAACAAAAGCATCTGGGACAAAGAAAAGCAAATCACTTTCACCTCACTTCACTAAGTGCCTCTCTGAAGCTGATTGTAATTTGGTGGAGATACATGTGCAGAAAGAAATTAATTACATTCAGTTCCCCTTTTTTCAGCTCATGCCAAGGAAGTCCAAATGCACGCATTGTTGTCGCAATACGTGCAATAATAGCACATGTAATATGTCCCTTAGAAAGTGAATTGTAAGAGGAAATTAGGTACAGACGCAGGGGGCGAGAAGGTCAAGAAACACACACAATGATGGTGATTTCAATGCCTTGGGGGAGGCGGGAGATATTGTCAGACAAGCTATTATATCTGCCCACCCCCCCACAACTCTTTTTCATAAAGAATATCCCTGCTTTAAATATTAATTGAATTAACTGAGTATGGAGCTTCAAAGGTTCCATCTTACATATTTAAACAGCCTGTAATATGGATACTTTCTCTTGAAATCTGCCAGGAACACACTTTTTAGAAGGACGACTTAGTTTGGGTTCTATCTTTGGCATCAAGCAGTGATTTGTGCTTGAAGGTAGATCTGGGCTATGCTCTGGTTTATGCTCTTATATGTATATATCTTCTTTTTTTCTGGACTGCATTATCGGTTTAAAGGTACAGTGTGTACAATGTATTAATTAGAATTGAACACATTGACCAGTGTTTTCCTACGAGGGTTAGACACTGTGTCTCATGTTTATGTTTATTCGAGTGACTGCACAATATCTACAGGTGCATTATGTACAATGTGCTGTGATTAGTTAGTATTGGACTCTTAAATCGATGCTTTAAGCGGCAGAAGCTGCCACCGCAGGCCGTTTGGGGAACAGGTCAGGATGGAGGCTGACACGGATTTCTGTTAAATCCTCTGGGGTTGAAAGTGGAGGAATCAAGGGTAAACCACCTCTGGTCAGGACGAGTGATGGATCACCAGTGGGGTGGGTTAGTGCTGAAGCACGTGTACAGGAAGTTGGAATAATATGTCAAGAGACAGAGTTCTGGTTGGAGAATAATCCTCCGACAGGGATTACCCATGTCTTTCATGCAAGATTAAAAGGATGCCATACCTTGCCATGCCGTTGCTACAAAGGGAATCAACACTGTTGACGACAAATTGTCTGCGTCATCTCCTCCCCAATTGTTGTCGTCATCGTCTGATTGATAATGAATGCGATTTGGCATGCCGTTTGTGAGGGGGATTCTTCAGCACTCCAGATTTGAGGAGCCTGACCAATCACGAGCCAGTTGGTCTCATGCCGTCTGTGTCTCTGTGCAAGTGTGTTGAGATAATCATCTTTTCCACCAGGCGGCACGCGCACACACACACGCGCGCGCGCGCACGCACGCACACACACAGTTGACAGAAAGGAAAGGAAATATTTGGGTCACATGAAAATTGAATAGAGTGTGATCATTTTGGTTGCTGCTGTTGGTTTCTCCTCCAGTGAAGAGGATACTTATCTATTCCATGTTTATTGTTTCGCTAACAAGAGCCAGCTTCCAGGTTTAAATTGGCACGAACAACCAGGTTTTTTTTTTTCAAACAAACTAAAAGATTGTGAAGTAGCTATGGAGCTCACAGGGGGGTTTTCAGAGTATTAATATGATTTTTGCTGCGAGGAGGCAGCGACGACCATGCTCTCCTAGTGTTGCGTTTGCGGAGGGCAGTGTGCCACATGATGAAAAGACAAACATACATTATGCTGCCTGTTTACATCATCTAACCGACTGCTTACATCTGCTCCCAGTGGGGGCACATCTGCCCCCGGAGGAGAAAAGAAAATACATGTTTAAAGAGATCTAAGCTGAACTTGATGAAGGATTTTATTAGTGGGCCTTTTTTTAAAGCTTGGATGATTTAATCTTTTCATTTTTTTCTTTTTTTTTAAGTGTTGTGAGGTGGCCTTCAATAGATTTTTGCACCATTGCAATTGTTTGGTTGTGTTTGTACAGGGAATTTGTTTCCACTAATCCTGCATGTTTTGTGATGAATCCAGGGGCTTTTGCAGCAAGAGAATCCACTCGTTTTCTTGTGTTCCAGCCTGTTCAGCACATTCTCTCTCTCTCTCTCCTCCGCTGTCCCTCTTTCTCCCTCCGTCCTTTATTTTTGGAAACATCTCATTCTTGTGAGTCAGGCCTGTCACACTCTCAAAGACTCAGTCGAGTGAGTTTTCTCCTCTTTCTGCTTCTCCCCACACGTATACTATATCTGTGCTGCTTATGATATCAGAACAGAGCAGAAGTGTGCAGGGACGCAACTCTTCATCTCTCCAAAACAGAGACGGAGAAGACAGAATCAATGTGGTGCAAGAGTGTTTCTGTTTAATTCACCGTAGTTATAAAGTTGACAGATAATGGATGCGTGTGTTTGTGACAAAAGTGGCTGAAAACGGGACTTTGAAATGGCGACAGGCAGCAATTTCTAGCCTGAGACTGAACATTTTAAACTCTCAGTATTTGAGCTCTATTTGTGGAGAGAAAAAAAAAAACTAAAATCAATGCTGTGACGCTGCAACCACATTTTTGGCATCCATCTTAATTTGTCAAATAGCATTGATGGCAGTGTTGAGTGATGATACCTGGCTGGACTGATACTCGGCTTGACTGTTTCTTGTTTATTTGTTGTTATATCTGCATTTTCTATGTATAAATGTGTGTGTTGGAAAAGTCACTTTCATCTATGTGAGTGACAACTGGGGGGAGTGTATAATGTGTATGTTTTTTATCTTTTTGTGTTTTTTTTAACAGCAGTTGCGCTCATTTGACAAGCTAAAGTTTCACTTTCACAAAGTTTTCACTTTTTCCACAATGTTTCTTGCAAATAAGAAACATCGCAGGTGCACCCTTGTTAAATTGCCGTGGAAATAATACACAGCTCCTTATATGGACGTCCTGGGGGTGTGTTTTTATTCAGGCTTTTAAAAAATGAGTTTTTCTGAGTCTTCTTATGTCAAAAGTCAAAAATGTGATTCATGCGTTGTGCAGAAGTCACAAAATGAACCATTTTTTCTTTTCTTTTTGTGCATAAAAATGAGCCAAGTGAACTTTGAACTGTGACGTATTTCCAAATTTCAAACTTTTTGCTCAGGTGTGTTTATATAGTTGGTAAAAAATTTAAAAAAAGAACGTTTAATGAGATTGCTCAGGTTGTGCTGAAAAAAAGGATATCAGACACTCTATAATGCTCATTTTATATAGCCTCTGTATATACTGCATGTTTTAACATAGTAATGGAAAAAAGCAGCTAAAATCTCTGTGTTGTAAAGGTTAAAGCTCCTGTATCTAACTTCTTTTGCCAAAACACTGCTATGGCACTTTTCCACTATATAGTTCTGGCATGACTCGCCTCGGCATGGCTCGACTCTACACGGTTGGGTTTCAGGCACTTTGTTTTCCATTACTATAGGAACTCCTCAACGTGGGTGGGGTTGTCATAGCAAAAGTGGCATGACGGTATTTTATACGCGACACAAACTATTACTGAGTGTACTGAGTCATTAGAATCAGTTAATCAAAAAGATTTGTTCACCAAATGGTTCACGACTTGTGATTTGGCAGCGCTGTCACTAAATACACCAGACTCCTCTCCTGTGTCCGAGGTCGCGCTCGTGACTCTTCCAGTGAAGGAACTAACAAATTCAACAAAAACATGTAATTCGACTGTCTGAATTTAGACTCTGAGCACAGAATTAAAAAAGCTTGTTGAGATGAGTTCCATGTGATCTGGCGTAGGGAACATTGCATAGTTTTTCTATTATCTGTTGCGTGTGGGAATAGAATGATTCATCATTTGCTGCTAATTAGAGATAACCTGCTGTAACAAATCGTAGCAAGGATGGACTTTTGTTTTGTCGGATAAGGATGTAATTTCGCTACAGGCAAAATGTCAAATCACGTTAACGAAAGGTTCATTATTATGTATTTTGCTGTTGTATTTCAGTTTGCCTCTGCAAATATAATTCTAAATCAAAAAACAAAACAAAAAACCCTTTGAGAGTCTTGAGATTTGAACTTTCTACTTTCTACTGTGATAAACAGGGAAAAACTCATTTTCTACCTTCTGTGTTGAAGAAATTACATTTTCCCCTTGAAAAATTACAGTTGCTATAGAAATATAATCACCTTCTTCTCAGAAACTGATTGCTCTGTTGGTATTTGAAGAACCTAAGAACTCTCCCTCCAGTTTGCATGTATACTGCAAGTTTAGGTTTCGGTTTTACTCATTGTGCATTTTCCAATTTTGCGTTGTAAAACTGACAACCACCAGAGATGCATTTTGCATGGCGTGAGGAGAGCAGGGGAGACTTGTCTTGGAAACAGAAAAGGTGCCCCCGAGCAAAGCAGCAGCACAGAGGCGCCGTCATTAGTCATCAGCAGCGGTACGCCGGCCTAAACAAAGCGCAGTGCTGGGAGAGTTTCCCTCTAAATCACTGCTGTCGTTGTCTCCAGCCACTCCGTCGCACATCTCTGTAGGCGACATGCTCTCAGAGACACATGGCAAGAGAAAATACATCAGCTGCAGTGTCTCATTACACTTTGGTAGTTTACACGACGCGTGCATTGATATTCAGCTGATATTGATCGCATTAGGCTCTGCCTCTAATAGCGGACACGACGTGAAATTGAATACGCAGCAAAATACTGTGTCATCTGTTCGATGCACATTTGTCCACTTGCACATAATCCAGCGTCTTTATTTTTCCACAACTATGCAATTCTATATTGTAAAAAAAAGGATTTAGTGGACAGCCCCTAAAACCCCATGTATGTTACAGGAAGGCAGATATGAGCCGTCGTGAGGTCAGAACTTTCAGAACGTCCATTTATCAACATGATTGTAAAGGTTTAGGTACAGTGAACTGCGAGTCACCTCCCTCGTGAATTGTTATTATATCACATCTATCATCCACTTCCACTTTGTTTCCCATGAGCCTTCCCCTATCCCCATCTACCTGGAAATAATTTCATTTCTCTGTGTATTTTGACACAAGAAGATAGAACATACATGCGTGTTAAAGAGACAGCGCTGTGAACTATATGGACAATCATTTTCCAACCTTTTCTTCTCCTCCTCCATTGCTTTTTGACTCACATGGTGCCTTCAAGGTCAGACGAGGAGCCGACTCTGACTCTAGCTAAATACCTGATAGTTATTCAGCTAAGTCAGATTACCGATGATGTAGTTATGCATTATATAACATGTATACTGTGTGTTACAGAGCCCATGTATGCATGGCTGAGTTTGGTATTACAAAAGTGCATTATTGTGCTGGGACACCTCTCCTCCTGACCAGACTATAAGTTCACTGGCCCCCAGGTCATTTTGAGTTTGAGGCCCCCGATGTTTTTTCATTTCACTTCCTGTTTTTGAAAGTTTTTAAAACACTGACCAACTCATTTGAAGCCAACATGCAACTTATTGTGAAAAGAGTCATGTGGTACGTTTCATTTCACCTTTAAAATGCGACTCTCAGTTCTTCTCAGTCTCCTTAAAAATCCACTAAATTCAAATGAATCCGGCCTAATAATCATAATTGTTAGGCTATGGATCACAGCAAATCTCAGACAGCAGAGACATCCAAGCAGGACTTGATGTCTTCGATGTCCAGGGTAAGCCACTCAGGCACACTTAAACTTCTCAACATATTTCTTGCCATTAAAGCTGTCCTTGGTCTACTTTATCTTAATTTGTGCGCTTATATCTCTCTAACTGCAGTTGAAATGACCACTTAAGAAATGGGATTTGTTTTGTGCCCCAATGTTTTAAGCTAAATTCAATAAAAATCACTGTGGCGGTTTAAAGACGGATGGTGAATCTTTTTTCTCGTGGTCCGAACTGGACGATTTCAAGTGCAAGTGTGGTCTAATTCCTTCCACTCTCCCTTTTTATTGCTTCTTCCCCCACTGGCCTGCAAACGAGGTAATATCTGTGGCTGTAAAGCAGTGCAACAGCTCGCAGTTCATCTGCGGGGGTCAAGAGCTCTCCATAACTAAATTACATCAAGAATTCTGAATATTCACTCTAATTACTTCCATGAGCACTGGATCACATCAGATTTAGCAGCAGTGATGGCAGAGCCATGTGCCCCATCACTTACACCATACATAAAAGGACACCATGATATTTTCTTGTCATTCCCATGCACAAAGTGGTGAACAAGCATCATTTTTAGTTCATTTACCTATAAACTGTACAAATACTTAATGTACTTAAGTACAAGATTCACACGTCTGTACTTTACTCCACTACATTTCCTCGAACCATTCAACATGGGGTTAAGTGTGTTGCTCAAGGACACATATAGTCTTGCAGAGCCAGCATTGCTCAATTCTTACACCTCACTTTTTTAATATTTTTACTTCTAAAACGGACTTTTACTTGAAACAAAAGTTGACTTCAAAGTCATTTCATGGCAAGATACTTTATACGAGACGTTAGCTGGTGACATATTCACACTGCACTGCACACAGAAAGTGATTTGTTTCATATCAAGACAGACGCAGCAACGGTGGCAGTAAAGACAGACGCAGCAACGGTGGCAGTAAAGCGAGACAGACGCACACAGGTTCGACAACGACTCAAAAAAGCGCAAAAATAGGGTAGTTTGGAAGTTTTTCATGCAGGTAAACACTTATTGTCCCCCATTTGCCCTTGTGCTGCTGCTGTATACACACAAACACTCCCTCCCTCAGTCAGGTCTGATAGTAATGCTTGAAATAACGTTACAGAAGTAATAATACCGTCAAAAAAGTGTTTAAAAATATAACAATTGTTATACGGCAGGGAAACGTGCATGCACCGGATTAGTTAGGGGAACATTGAAGCCAAAATAAAATGGGAGGGACTGCGGTGTTATTATAATCACTTCCATCAGCAGCTTGCTCGGCAGCCACACTGATATGATTACCTACTTATCCACAGCTCTGATCTCATTGTTCCCTGACAGGGAGGTGACTGGATTGTACATGAATAACAATGTCGGCGCAGACATGAAACGTCAGCGGTTGCAGTAGAAATTTGATGATCAAATGTCTAATTTTAGTGCTTTCATTCATTCGTGGTTTTAATCGATCTAATTAGAGCACTTGGATAAAAAGAGAAACAGGGTAGTTGGAATGAAGGAGGTGATAGGATAGACAGTTAATAATAATGTCAGAGTGTCTTACAGATAAAAAACGAATTATTTAAAGATCACAAGCATCTAATTTGGGTGCTTTCATTTGTTCCTTTTTATGAATTTAACCAGTGTGAGATTTTTCACCTCACTGTCCAACGATCCAAAGAGATAAAAAGACAAAAAAAAGAGGCTAGTTGGAATGAAGAAGTGTTTGATCCCTAAACGACTAATATTCACTAACAACACACCAAGATATTTTTGTCCTCAAGGGACCTGCTTTTAAGCTAATCATTTGAAACGGGGGGAAATGCTGGTCTTGGCTCTTGTTGTTGCTTAGCAACACTCAAAAACCAGTCTGGCACATGCAATCTTTGTACTGAAACTTGAAATATTTTTATCTCTGATGCACCAATTACTCGTCCCTTCCATTGAAAATGTACGATCAGAGAGGCTAAGGACAGGTTCCTAATTTGTGTGTATCCTAATTGTCGGTGTCGCTTTGCACCGTGGCTGATAAAAAAGATGGTTGCAGCTCAATTGGGAACCATCCAAACATAAATATGCATTAGCGTGGCCTTCAGCATTGCTGAAATTAATCATGTCCTTGGCAAAGCAGCCTGAACTGGAGGCTCAGGAACACATATTGGTACAAAAAGTGACATTTGCTTGTTGGTTGTTAGACTCAAAGCTGGAAAGCTGCAACCCTGCATCTTGCCAATAACGAAAACTACCAGTTGTCATCATCACAATGACAGGTCACAAAATTGCATCTCTTTGTGAGTAAAGCTTTTAGGAAACAGAAAGAGGGACAGCTGAGTCACACACCAGGTCTTTAGGATGCAAATGTTCATCTTGCTAGACCGCTGCAAAATAATGGTTCGTTATAATGGTGATTTTAGGTAATAAGAGCCGTCTACTGAGCTGGAGAAACTACATTGATCTCTACGTGCAGTCATCAGGGACCGTATATTATCGCAATGTATTATCATGTACAGTACTACTGTGACAATTGCAGAACGGAAGACAAAAATGAGATCCGAGCTTGTTGTCTACATCACTATTGGCGTGTTTACACTAGTGCGACTCTACTCGCCTTGGCATGGTTATATTGCTTTTCCATTAGCGATAATACCTAGTACCTGGTACTTTTTTAGTACGTGTCATTACAGGAAGAGGCACAAGAATCAAAGCGAACAATGCTGAACTTTAGATCAGTTAAAAAGACTTAATGATCCTTAAAACCTGGGTTAATCTCCAGCATTTAGCAAGGAAATGTCTAAAGTCTCATCATTTAACAGAGGAGTCTGGTTAAAGTTCAGTGACTGTGTCAGACGGACTCTGTGCTCCGGTCATAGAGGAAGTACTGAACAAATCTCTTTAATGAACTGATTCTAATGATTCACTACATCAAAAACAACTGCTTTACGACTCACTAGTTTGTGTGTGTCGCTTATAAAATTATAGTAACGGAAAACCAAGCAAACTGTGTAGAGGTGTTTCAACAATGTTTCCATTAAATGTTATTGATCGTGGAAGTTCAAATCATCTCTCTAACTTTACTTAACTTTGGTAATAATGTTGCCTTTTGAGAATATCTTTGTAACTCATTCCCAACCTAAAATAAAACTTAATCACACCATCTCTGTCCATCATGCAGCTTCAGCCCTCTTGTGCCCTTTATTGCTGGCGCAGCTCTCAACATAAATTCATGGGAATGATATTAACATTATGAATTAGTATTTTCATCCGCACATTATAGCTATTTCGTTCTTTTCCCCCCCATGTCATGTATGGGGCTCCGTAATTGGACCCATTAGGAAACCTAGAATACACTTGTGCCTCTACAGTGGAGCTGGGGAGTCAGAGTCGGGAAGGAAAGGAGTGATGTTGTGGTTTGACTGAAATTCGTTGGCTGACTTCATAGATAATTAACCAACAGCTACACGGGCAAATATTGTTCCCAGGGTGGTTCACACTCGCTTGCATTTGTCTGGTGATTCAGACAGAAGAAAAGTGAAGTGGTTCAATGAGGCGTCGTCACTGTCGCTTCATTGTGCGCCGTGTCACTAATAATACAAACAAAAATACCACCGATCCACACACGCATTAGGTACTGGGAACGCAATCACAGCACAGTAAAGATATAATTTAAGGCTTTAAAACAGCACGTATTTAATAAAACAATGTATTATTAAAATAAGGAAGGAGGAAATTGTTTTTATGTGCAGTGGCTCATGATGTACAATATATTGGCACGATGACACACAATGACTCTGAAAATGAAGTTGTCAGTCTGAGGGAGTGTGTCAATCAGTGGGAGAGAGCCTGAGTGTTTCTGACTCGTCTCATCTGGTTTCTCTGCCTCCATCTATCTTCCGCTCCCACTTTCAGACAGACACTCTCATTCTCATCTGCAGTCTCACCGCATTGTGTTTTGCAAGCTATGAGCTGAGCCGCTGCGAGTGCATCTGTGGATTTGGCCTCAGTCTCTCTTTTGTTGCCGAGCTGCTTGGACTAAGTTAGACAGTCAGAAGACGGGACTGTAATTAATAATTCACAAACGTGTGATCTATTCGCGTGCATGTTGTGAGTCTCATCCGAGTCTCAACTGGAGAATTGTTTTTCCAATCAAATCTCAGTGCACACAGGTTTTTTCAATGCAGGTATATTAAAGTTAAACATTTTTTTTTATTGAATTTCTTTCCTAAAGGCAATATCCGTGTTTGATTTTTTCCCCCGGGTTTGTCACTTTCACGTTCAATGACACAAGCATTTTCAAGCTACACTTTCACGAGATGAAAAAACAAACAAAATTGGCATAAATGATATCGCCTGGGGTGATATCATTTGTGAGTGTAAAAAATACACCGTAACAAATTGCAAGGTGGTTGAACTTTACTCGAAGCCTTGAGAATGTGAGTCAAATCAACTTGATGATACGTACTGTTTCACATATTACAGTGTAATTTATGTTAATCTGTGACTTGATATCTTGCAATTTCATATTTAATGATTTTAAGGCAAAGGAACAGTTGTTCTTAAATAGATTCTATTTAAAGGTAGTTCCTATCTGTACAATTAAGTGTATAAAACAAAGTCACAGCATTTTCATGCAGCCGTGCTGTGATGACTATGTAGTGGAAAAATGTGATAAAAAGGTGTTTAAGTTACCCTAAAGTCTAATACAGTATCAAGACCAACTTCGCAATGTAGGAATATATCAGAGTGAATATTTTGTTCCTTTTTTTCATATAACCTGACCCCAAAGAGTATTTCTGCTCACTAGCTAATAGATTTCATTAAACATGCTTTAATTTGCATTTTAAATCAGCACAAAGAAACCATTTACTCTACTCTTTGCACTTATCCTGTGTCCAGATGTGTAATGGCATGGCATGAAAGTCTTCACCACAGAATAGCACTGTTGTGGTAGCTCAAAAAAAAGACCCTCCCTTGTCCCTTTTTCAAACTCTGCTTTTAAACAGACATGTAAGCCGCCCCTCCACAGCTGTGTGATCCCGATCCGAACCATGGAGCACAAAAAGGAAGCCATTTGATTGTGGAGTGGGATTCATCCATTCCCACCCTGACCGCAGACATGCAGGTTACCGTGTCCCTGTCTGCCTTATCTCCCTGAGCACCAGCTCGGCTTCAGGCCCACCACTCTCGCCCCGGTCCCCGCTCAAGATAAAGCCTAAAATAGACCACTCTCGCTGACAGCAAGGCAGCGCTAGATAAGATTGTTGTGTCCACAGCTTTAAGCTGGGTATTGCTAAGTGAAGAAGGGTAAGGGAAGGGGAAGGTGTGCAGAATAGAAACAGTAAGCAAAACAGTGTTACAGGGAATGCATAATGTTGACGTGGCATTGTTGCCTGTGCTCGCCCTTTGACCCCCTTGCTCACCTGCAGATAAGAGAGGTTGCGGTTATTGAAATGCACAAGTCTGTGTCCCCGGCTCTTTTCTCACAGTGGAGGCCATTGATTGTGCTTATTGACCCATGTAGTTGAAGCCCCAGCCAATTTAATCATCATGGCTTACAGCGATAAGAAAATTACCTTGAACCACGTGCACACCTGTGTGTGTCCGTGCCGTGCTCGTGTATACGGGTGCGTGCCCTTGACTGTTTATGCCTGCCTCGTCTATATCTTATTATTCCGCCTCGTCCAGATGGCAAACTGCACAAGTGCATCGAAAATGGCTTTCCTCCATTGGCATGCAGAAGCCAATCAATAGCTGTGTGTCTTAGTAAATTAGATCATGTAGACAAGAGGCAGTCGTCAGCAGAGCCATCCCAAAGTAACCCCTTGCCTGGTTAGTTCATTCTGCATGAGACAACAGGCCGGAGTAATTGAATTGGACTGTACAAGATCGGGGCTTGGCCTTTACTTTTTTTTTTTTTTTGCTTTTGACAGCATTTATTCATGTTTGATAACTTCATGTCGCAGCCAAGAATGTATGTTTTAGTTATCTAGATGTGCGCGATGATAAGAATGACGAAGCCACTACGTCCACAACGTAAATTTTCATTTGTGGACCACAAACTCTGCATAGCATCAACACAGTCAACTGTAGTTATGAGTAGAAAATGTAGAAAGATCCCTAAGCTGACCCTTCTGACAATTGTGGGTGCCTTCCGATTTTAGGCTGATTTGAACAGATTATCTGGTCAAATTGTCCTGTAGTGTCATCGCACGCAAATCCTAAGTATTAAACATGTTTGATATTACAACTGAGGAGCAATTGGGGCGTGAGCAGAACCCTGCAATAACCAATGATTGAGCGAGTTGCCCGGGAAACGGATGTTGGGTATTTTTGTTTAAAACTGTAACTTGTACAAGCCAAGTTGATTCCAGGACTTCATCTACATTTTTTGCGTTGCTCAGCACAAACCATCAGCAACACAACAGCTATTAACTGACAACACCGACAGTCCACCTCCATGGATGTTTATGTTATGAAGTCTCCATAAATCGCACAATCCCAAATCTGTGTGGTCCTAGATCTTGACTGGATCGTCTAGTCTGTGCTTTCTCGGGATTGAAACAGTTGAAAACTGGTCACATAGTTTGCTGTGTCTGTGGTATCACATGTTTTTAAAATCAAGTGACATTTGAAAATCTTCTAGTGTGGCTAAGATTCACTACTCCTCTCAAAACATCTCAACCAGCGGAGAAGCAAAAAAAAGGTTATTTTCTTCCAGATGGGGAAAGCAAATGAAGGAACTTCAGCCAAGATCAGCTAACGTGCTCGGTTAACGTATATATGTTTTACAGTCTGTTATGTGATAATTCTCGGCTGTTACAGTATAACTTAATCTCCACCGATGATGCTGATGTGCAAATATTACTAAAAAAAAAACCTTTCAATGTTTATTAAAATAAAATATAGAGTGGAACAGTTATATATATGAACATTTGTATGTGCAAAAACACAGAGTAACGCTTTCAGTTTCGGAACACTATACACTACTTTCTGAATTGGGAAAAAGTGCCCGATCACGATGTTGCAAGAAAAACAAAACACTTTTAAAAGCTCTGCATGTGCATCTCAATGCCTTTTTCCTATTCATTAATGTTTTTAAAATGAGTTTCAAATATTGACTCTGAGCTGCCAGACTTAATAAGGCACGCGTGTTTTTGCATTTAAGGGGAAATAAATCAACTTAGCAAAGATGGGATGCAAACTAATTAACCACTCCAGGGCAGTCAGTGATACAATGAGGCTTCAGCATGTGACCAAACTGTGGATAGAGAACGATACGGCAAGAGGAGGGGAAAGGAGAGCTTTGGGGTTTGCGTGGCTTTATACACTAATATAAAGCATTCAAAGCACAGACGCTAATTAGGACAACATCAATCCTCCTGTCTGCCACCTACTCCCAGCCTCATTATTCTATAACTTCTGTAGCTACTAAAAGGCAAAAAAAAACATATCTTTTTGTATCCATTACTGTGGTCACTCAAATTTCCATAATTATTGAAATACACAATCACTACCAGCAGGAAACTTCATTTACTCTATGACCTGTGCCACTATATTTAGGTATTTTTTTTATTCTCCGTCTTTCTTCATTTCTGCTGTTTTTTTGTCGTCTTGCAACAAGCAGATATGAAAGCAAAGAACACAACTGTCATCATCTCTCACGGCTATGAACGCGATTGCTCCTGGAGACTCACGCAGCTCTCAAACGGGAACATGGAAAACTGCTGTCTCAACATGCAAAAACCGGGGGGGAAAGTACTGTGTGAGCAGCAGAGTATTTTTCTTCAGCAGCAAGTGAGTGCCTTTCTGTGACATAAAACATCCAGTGGTGGCCATGATCCCATGTGACACGGGCAGTCAAGGGGAATGGATTGGATGGCTTGAAGAAAAAGACAGAGGATGGAGAGACTCGGAAGAAGAGACGGACAAAAAGAAAGACCTCCCCTGTCCCCTGCTTTGCATAAAGACACTTGTGTTCCATTACTATCCCTTATTACACGGCCACTGACAAGAAGAAGGAAAAAGAAGGGCACAAGAAGAGTCAGTGAAAGCCGTGACCAAACTTGTTTTGGTGAAATTAATTTCGTTTATTTGAGACACTTTGTTCTGTTGAAAGCGATACTACCTGAACCTTGTAGAGACAATTGGCCCAACACACATTAACCTAGAGTACCACATGGGAGCACAGCTAATACTGGGAGCTTCTCTCTGTCAAAGTGGCTGTGTGGGAGTTTGGTTTATCACGTCTGGGAGAGAGGTTCAGCGTGTTCAGACAGCAAAGTGTGATGACAAAGCCATGGTGGATGGAGGGTAGTGAAGCCACCGAATGTTGCTGTATTTATCATTCATAATTATCCTATTTAAGGTTCTTTTAAAAAAATATATACTTATTGATTATTAACGGCCCAACTAAGTGCAGTGATTCACACAATATTCAGTATTTTATAATTCATTAGAAAAGCTGCAGATAATTTTTTACAGCTCGATAATTGGTATACAGTACAACACAAATTAAGCTTATTTCTCTCTTAAGCTCTTATTTCTCTGGGCTCGCACATTAAACCAGAGGTTAATATCAAGTTATAATGAGAACTGGCCCACTACCTTCTCCACCTGTAGCTACATTATAGACAGAATATAATACTAAATATGACTGTTGGCTATTGTCATGAACAGTGAGCAACATCTTTGTCATGATAATATATGACATGAATAATGCCTTAACAAGGTGACATGAACCACACTCTTAACATATTTAACTTAAAATGATACATAATATGAGCATGTTTAGTTTTTTTATCCATATGTTATTTCATTTTTGATCATAAATCTGGCTGTTAATACTGATATGTACAGAAACAGAAAATCAACAAAATGCCTGAAATACCTGAGGATTTCAAATACACCACATATCAGCTGACCAGTGTGTGTGAAAGTCCTCTACTCTAACCTACAATGCTTTCTTTTGCCACTCGACTGCAATCCCAGCTGTTCCTGTATCTACTAATCCTTAATTCTATCTGTCTGCCCTCCTTCCTTTGGTCTCCCTTGCTGTCATTCTTTATACCCAAGCTGCTGTTTTGTTTATCCCTCCATTTCTCCATGTCCCCCTCTCCCCTCCACCCACCACCCCACTCTATTTCTCTTTGATAGTGGTGGATTCAGCGCTGGAATCTGCCGGCATCCATTCCAAGTAGTAGGTAATGGATTGAGCTCGGGACCTGATCTGGCTATGGATGAGCCAGCCCGTAAGTGTCTGAGTGGGTGTTCAAACAGATTCGGAGGAGCTTGCCGAGAATAACACACTTCATCACCGTGAGATTTGTCTTCACAGATCTTCTGTGTTTGCCATCAGTGCTGCCCCCATTTTTAAAAACTTTATTCCAATTATTATTGTACTTTTATTCCTTGTTGTCACTGTTGTTTGTTTCTTGTCTTTTATCTTGTCTGGCTCCTTAACCGGCTCTGTCAAAGCCCTTTGTAAATTAATTTTATTTTAAAAGGTGCTATATAAATAAAGTTGTTATGATTATTATTATTATTATTATTATTATTATTATTATTGTTATTATTATTCTACAAATGCAGCGGATGCCACACATGTTGGAAATGCTGGAAATTAGAAATTGCCCAACAAATACTGATTCAGGCAGCTGATTGATGTTCTGTTTCCAGCGCTTGTGAGCCATCACTGAGGAGTAAATGACACCAAAAAAAACAAAAAAAAAAACAAAACACCACAGGAATGTTGTAATCTCCACAGAGTCCTTCCAGATACCTGGAAACTAATATAAACCCCACATCTGCTAATGAATTATGGATGGAGATGAAACGCGTGTAGTCAGCCTGTCTCTCTACAGGGGATGTTATTTACAGTCGCGCAGAAATATGCTTCCCATCACTGGCTAGTGGAATTTGCCATGCGGCATGTGTGATATTGTATGCAGTTTGTATACAGTTATGGATCATTCTGCAGACATAAAACATATTAAACCTGGCAGATATAGTCTAGGGGAATATTTCTAGTCACATCTTAATATTTATAAAACTTGATTATGGTCTAATATATCTCTCTCCCCTAATATAATTGCATACATTTATTTTCCATGCGACAGGAGCCCTGGTAATTAAAATGTGTTTATCTGTTGGAGTAACCTTTGTTGCCAGAAAATGATGGCCTGCTGCCAGACTGAGAAATATGTCTGTGTGTACCTGTGTAGATAATGTGTGCACATTTGCATTTGTGCGTGTGTTTACATGTTTGCGTATGAGCATGCACACTGGCACCGATCCCAATGTGTGTGTGCACGCATCTGTTGGTGCCTATGTGTGTTTGTGTGAGAGAGATGATAGAAGGGTGGCTAACCCTGCCTGGAGGCGGCAACCACCCCTTCATGGAGGGTGAACATGAGGCAAGACACCGGGTTTTTTTTTCTCTTCTCCAAAATGAATTATGAAACAAAGCCACGTGCGTGTTTTCCCTCCCTCACCAATGACAACCAAGGCCAAGGCTAAAGACCCGAGGAAAGACAGAATGAGGCCGGTATCTCAGAGAGTGCTTAACAATAAGATATCCTGAGTAAGAAAGCATGAAGGTTATGAGTCCTTGTTAACTTTAATAGACTCTCTTACAATGTGGCGTGGAAGTCTAATAGACTCTGGTATTGCGTTCTCTGCTATGTAACTGATGCAACTCAATTAAAAACCTCTGCAGAAAACCATTGAAATCTAATGAAATATTTATTGTTGGTAGGCAGCCCACTGTTTGTTTAGACAACTCACAAAGTAAACATTATGTTCAAGATGAAGCCGTCACTTGAATATATCACAATTCATGTGTGCCATTTACCCCATTAGCCATTACCTTTCAGTATCTCCCTCACACACACACACACACACACACACACTGTCAGTCAGTGAATTATCCAAACAAATTTCCTGCTGGTGGAAAAACATCACAACTACAGCAAATTGTCTCGTAACACTTTAAATCATAAGAGAACATTTATTCAGCATTATCTATTCATAACTGCAGAGTTCTGCTTACTGTAGGATCCTTATTTGTGTATAACCTTGTCAGGCAGCTCTTCATGTTAAAAACTGAGCTTCTGTGCAGAAGCAGCAAAGGAGAGAAAGAGAGAAAGGGAGACAGATAAAGAGAGAGGGAGTGTGAGAGAGAGAACATTTGGCTTTTACTGCAGTGTGTGGGCAGCTGTCGAATGCACCCGAGCACTAACCTGCACCCATTCATGTCACATACGCCACCCAACCGTTGTGACAAGCACAGAGACGCCACTCTGCTAAGCTACGGTGTAGCATGCCTTCTGTGCTGCAGAGAGCAGCTAGTCCCATACTCGTACTAGTTGTTACATTTTTTTAATTATCTGCAAAACTTTCTCCACTAATATGCCATGAGATGATTTTGAGGATCAAAAACCAGAGATATCCATTAGTGGACCTGTGCATGCAGGTCAAGCCACACATGGGCAGAAACAAAGCTGTATGTGAGCATATATATATAATTCAGAGATGATGGGACATCACTTCACACGCACGACCAGTAAGACATGCTGATGTGTCCTTGGGAACGACACTTAACCCCATGTTGCTCCTGATGGCTGTGTTGGCAGCGTGTGAATGGGTATGAAAGACGAGCGATAGAAAGTGTGCCACGCATGCTGTGCTGTATGAAAGTGTGAGTTGAGCGGTCATCAAGACGAGAAAAGAGCTGGAAAAATACAAAACCATTTACATTACTTGTTAAGCTACTCTTGAGTTATACAAAACAGTGGGACCTGTCGATACAGCCAATCACATCGCTGCTCAATTGTGCTCAAGAAGACCTGCTGAAGTTCAAATTGAGCATGAGAATGGCGAATTTAGGTGATGTAAGTGACTTTGAATGCATGGTTGATCTAGTGATTGTCACACACACAACCATCTCTAGAGTTTACAGAGAATGGTCAGGACTTCTCTGGGCAAAAGGGTTGTAATGATCATTCTGCAGACATAAAACGCATTAAACCCGGCAGATATAGTCTAGGGGAATATTTCTAGTCACATCTTAATATTTATAAAACTTGATTATGGTCTAATATCTATATCTATATACGCACTCCTTTCGACCTCGCCCAAGCAGCATGTAAACAAATCTACTCCGCTATGACTGGTCATTCCCTCAAAATATTTTTCCAGAATAACTTCCAATATCTGTCAGTTATTTACAAGTTACCGCATGTTAAAATACTGTTTTAACAATTTAAAAAAGTTGTGTATAGAAAAAAACTGGAAAAAAGTTGTACATGGACACCAGATGTTGCGTGTTTAATTAGAAATTTGAACAGTATTAAACATATTTAAAATAACATTTGTTTGAGTCTTTGTCTCAATGTCCAAAAACAGGCCAAACAAATGGAAACTTATGTGCAGGCACTCTTTCCTCTCTGGTGACAAAGAGGCTGATTCTCCAGCTTCCTGAAACAGTGCTAATGAAATGACCGTAATAACCACACTTTGACTTTGACGTGCAACTTCTCAGCTTTCAGAAACTGTTTTATGTAAATGTAGCTACATTAGTTACAATGTGTGCTTGTGCAAACGTGTCGTCTGCGATGCGCTCGGTGTTAAAGGGTTAAGGTGATTGTCAACGTTCAAGAACCTTTTCCAAAAAATAGATTAGGAAAGTGACATTTTTCCAACGTGGTTTGTCATACAGCAAACAGGCACTGAGAGAAGACAAAGAACATCACATCACACGTGGATCCCCGAGGAAGGTAGTTCACTTTGCCGTCATACTGACTTCAGTAAAAGTATGTTGGGATGTGAAGCTGCACCATCAGGAAAGAGACAACCATGGTGAGCAAGCTTGGGGCCAATTTACTGCATTAAATTGAGTTGAGAGGTTGAAGAGCGATGACACAGGAGATGAACGTGTTCAGGGGTCACGAGCCGTCACCATGTCAGAAGCTGAAATGAAACATCTGCGGGTTACATTCCGAACAGTCACTCTCTGCTCCCCTCTGTTTGTCATTTGATAGCAGGCATGTCTGATAGTGCCGGAGGTATAGCATGTCCAAATTGTTAAGAATTTTACTTTTGGGAGGATTCTGTTCCTCCCCTGCAGAATGGTAGAGTCTAAGGAAGTGCTGTCATTCTGAATGTCATCATTCACACCTGGAGGTCACGGATTCTGCACTTTCGACTCAAAGAACTTTAAAACGAGACAGCAGCTCAAAATGCCTTTTGAATCGCATCATTAGACCTGTTACATACACAGAAATATACGCAGAAATGCCAATTTCATAGGGTGTCAGGGCCAGCCAGAGGGTGGCAAACTGTGTCTGTCTGTCTCCCTGCGTATTGTCTCTCGACAGGAAGTGGATGACATACTCAGAAGGTGTGATCTTGTGATTAATTCAGCTCTTTCGGTGGCTGCAGCCTGCAATGAACATTTCCACAGCTCAATTTAAGTCAGATCCACACATTTACAGTGAATGCCATCTGGTGATTCGATCCTGACAAATTACCTCATGTTGTACTCTCAAAAGGACTCAAAAGCAACATGTTTATTTTCATTTTTCTTACTGTGTAAATGGGGGTAAATATTGATGTAATTTGCTGTTGAGCTGATGGCAAAGTGAAACAGGAGAGGCAGTGATTGTTTCTGTATCTTTGTCTCCTAAAGGAATTTGTATTTGATTTGTTGCTGCTGACGGTGACAGTGTTTGGCTCCTCATCAGAAAGTTTCCCTACACCAGAAAAGTCAAACTGGACCGCGGTGTTGAATTTTAGTCCCCATTACTGTTCTGTTTCATCTGCCTCTTTGTCAAGCAGCACCAGCCTTCCAGCCACCGACTACAGGCTTTCTCCCCGTTTCATGCTGCTGTGTCCTTTGAAGAAGTGAGAAGCATTTTTCCTCACAGGGTAAAAGAAGCTTAGAAGAAAACATAAACATGCGTGGGCAAGACTGCCGCACGCATGTGCTCAAATCAGATGCAAAATGTCCATATACACACACACACATACAGTAGTATTGTCCTCACAATACTATTGTGTACAACCCAGAGTCACCTCAGTGAAGATAATCACCAGTTGAGAAAGTAGCCTCTCAAACAAACACCTGCAGGGAGTTAAACTGCAATATATTTTGCAGTAATGATCAAATATTTTACATTCTGTGTGTGTGTGTGTGTGTGTGTGTGTGTGTGTGTCTTCTGAGTTAATATTTTGCACCACCCCGCTCTTGAAAAGACATACTAGACTAGGCTGTGCACGGCTGGCTTCATGCCTTTCTTGCACAGGCTAAAAACCTATGTTTAATTTCCATTTTCCTGCCGCATTGGCTGTCCTGTAAATTATTAATGTCCATCGGCGACAGCAGCAGTTCATTTTCAAAGCTTTGTATTTGTGTCGGATGAAGAAAAAAATAGAGAGACAAAGTGAGACAATAAAGTCTAAAGAAGAAAGAGAAGGAAAGGGAAGTGAATATAAAGGGAGGATATGACAAAGGAAAAGAAAGGGTTTACGATAACGGTAAAGGGGGAGTCATCTGTGTTGCTTGTCATGCATAATAAACTATGAGGGGACAGGAGAGGGGGACTTCTGCACATTTCAGCACAATACAGATATAGTAGCAGGATAAACGAGACAGTTTGACAAGAGGAAGCAAGAAGGGAAAAGGAGAAGTGGAAGGTGTGAAGCCGGAGGAAAAGCCAAGAGGCAGCGAAACAGAGGGAGCACACCCCGACGTCCGTGTTATTAATGTCACACTCAGCCTCAGGTGGCCTCATGCAGGTCAGGGGGCAGTGAACACCCTCCCCATACACCCCTCTCCAACCTCTCTCTCTCTCCCTCTCTCTCTCTGAAGCCTGGTGCACAAAGGGAAATGTTATATTTAGCTGAGGCCAATATTTTGTTTGTTCACTGGAAGCAACACTGCCCGCCCTTGGAAAGCAGCCAGAACACTGCAGCACTGCTCCATCCCTCTTGCTGTCCCTATGTGCCTCCCCTCTACCTTTTCATCCCTCTAAAGCCTCCTCATTTCTGTCACTTCCTCTCCATCTTTTTTTTTTCCTCTTCCCGATTATTGTTCAGACGGCAACACACAAATAACCCCATTTATAGAATGAATAGCAGGCAAAACAACCTCCTCCTGCAGCACATGGGAGGAGGAGGCGAGATTTATTATGACACAGTCTGAGTTAAATATTAAAAATGTACACTTGCACTTTTTTTTCCCTGTAGCACTTAGATATGGTAAAGAAACAAAACAAGACTGTTGGAGTTTTAGCTTTTTCTAC